>NC_082724.1:67361414-67961414 GCF_030144855.1 Hypanus sabinus | reverse complement strand
ATTGTTATACATGTCAGACTCGACATATTAAAGCTATGTATTCAAGGCTATGCATTCCGTGTCATTATGACATATAGTCATGGCTGTGTAGTCACGGCCATGCAGCCATTTCGGTGTAGCCACGGCCACGCTCTCATGTCCATGACCGATCTGAGGACAATGTCGATCCAGAGCCCATTCTTCCCCACACCTGTACTGCTGGAAAATAGAGGCAGAGGTGAGGGCTGCCCAACCGTCAGACCCAGGCCCCCAACCTACTGTCTGCCCCTGCTACAGTCCATTCCAAAGTGTTGGAATGGGGTCTCTCCTCTCGTCAAGAGTTTTCCTTCTCCTCAATGAACTGCCAAACATGGTTGATGAGTCCTGTCTGCTGGAAGCAACTGGTTTTAAAGCTCCAGTAACCCACCCTTTGCCCTTCTCCTGTCAGTAGAAAAGTAGTAAAAGTCCAGGAACTGGACTTAGAAACTATATGAGATGCATGCCACTTGGAGAGTTTAATCGGCAGTGGGAGCTTATCCCTGTCTATGACAATCTTAAGGAACCATACTTCTTGTGCATGAGGCTGTAGAAGAATTGACTAACAATAGACACCGTAGTGATATTTTTCTCACAGCTTTTACTAATGTCATTGTGTTTATTTGTCCTTCCCTCATCGAGTTCCCTCATCTCTCATGAGTTCCCTCATCGAGTTCCTATACGCAGATGACAACAGTGTTTCATCTCTTTCAGAAAACCACCTACAACAGATTCTGACTGCCTTCAACCGTGCATGCACGAAACTTGGACTTAACGTCAATACCTAAGAAGACTTAGATCATCTACCAGCCATCACCAACTGAGACAAATCGAATTGAACCATCAATTCAATTTGACAAAATAACCCTGGAAAACGTGGACCTCTTTCCATATTTTGTAAGTCACCTCTCCTCCGATATCAACCTTAATGATGAGATCCAACATCATCTTAAATACGTTGGAACAGCTTTTGGACTTCTCCGAACAAGAGTCTTTCAAGATCATGACATGCGAACAGACACCAAAATGTTAGTGTACAAAGCAGTGGTGATCCCAATGCTCCTGTATGCATCAGAAACCTGGACAACATACCGACAACATCTGAAGGCACTTGAAAAGTTCCATCAACGCTGTCTTCGAAACATCTTAAATATCAGATGGGAAGATAGAAGAACCAACTAAATGAATCAAAAATAACAAGCATTGAAGCCTATGTCATCAAGAACCAACTAAGATGGAGCAGCCGTGTTGTTCGGATGAAAGACGGAAGTCTGCCAAAACAAATCTTCTACTCCCAGCTTAAAGAAGGCAAACATAAAAGAGATGAACAACAGAAGAGATTCAAAAACGTCTTAAAAGCCAACATGAAGAAATGTAACATCGACATCAACAACTGAGAAACCAATGGCAAGGACAGGAAACTCTGGCAAGTCATCATCCGAGAAGGAACAGCAACTTTCGAAGCCAACAGATGTGCAGAATTAGAAGGAAAGAGAAGAAAACAGAAAGAGAGGCAGCAACAACCAAAGCCCGATCTGCCATCTGGTACTACCTGTCCTGAGTATGGAAGAACTTTCAAAGCCATGATTGGACTCATAAGCTACTTGAGAGCCAATAAGTAGATCAACAGAACGAAGACCATCATCCTCGACCTTGAGGGATAGCCATGATGACGATTTTGTCATGTAAGTTATGATAACGTATGTTCGTCATGTTTGTAATAAAGCTGCCACAAAAAGCTAATATTCCTGACATTTCTACCCTAGCTATGTATGCCCATGACAATGAACTTGAGCATGACCTATTCCAACAATGCTTTCCTCTACAATATTCATGGCAAGAGAAGACAAGTGAATTGGATAATTAAGACAAGAAAAAGATAAACAATGAAAACTGCAGAATAGAGAGGTAAATGTCAGTTTGGTTTATCGTAAGAAATGCTAAAGTTCATACAGTGCCATGTCATACCTGGAACTTTATTCTTTTTACTCCCTGAATCTTGTAAGTCCCCTCTGTTCACACAATTGGTGTATGCAGCTTCTGTGCTTTAATAGATTAAGAGTTTGTTGTACACATCAATGAGTGATAGGAGCATATTGGGAGCAGATTGGCTGGGAAATTCATTCACCTACATGATGGGAGAATTGACGAAATTTAGTAGGCACTTTAAGTTCAGCAAGCTCCCACAATCAACAATGATGCCAAACATGTAACCTGCCTTGATCATGTTGACTCAGGGTATCTGTGTTTGCATTTTGATTCTCCCACTATCTCCTTCCAAGGCTATAGATTTCCACTTGTATATTCAGTCACCACTTTTTAAAATGGTTTCCTCTGAACAAAAGTGGCAGCTCAGCTACTCCCATGACTTCATCGATAAGAAATGAACAACCACAGTTATTTTGTTTACTTCCATTAACTGGCAATGAGTGAGAGCCATTTGATGCAAAGTGTGATGTAAATAGCAGACTAGCCCTTCAAACATCAGTAAAAATGTATTCTGAATGGAGTCATCTTTGAAGCTCACGTTATCTGGGGTGCCACAGTACTATGGCGGTTAGCACAACACTCTTATAGCTCGGAGTTCAGAGTTCAATTCCAGCATCCTCTGTAAGGAGTCTATGTATGTTCTCCCCATAGAACTCATTGGTTTTTGCCAGGTCCTCTGGTTTCCTCCCACTGTGCAAAGACAAACCGCGAAGGCTAATTGGTCATCATAAATTGTCCCATGATTAGGTTAGGATTAAATCAAAATTGCTGGGGCTAGCAGGATGGCACAGCTCAAAGGGCTGGAAGGGCCTAAATTGAAATAATATAATACATTTTCAGTGAAAAGTATGTATTAGCCAGATCAGGAGGGGAAGCTTGCCCTGTTCTTCTGTCAAAAGCTGACTTTGGACCTTCAATATCCACTGGAGATAAGCATTTCTATCTAAATGGGTAATGCCATGATTAGAACTGCTAACTCAGCTCCTGTGACTTGGGTTCAAGCCTGACTCAAGCTGCTGACTATGTGGGATTTGCACGTTCTACCTGTGACGTCGTAGGTTCCTACCAAGTGCACTAGTTTGCTGCCTCATCCTGAAGCTGTACAGGTAGAATAATCTTCCCCTGTGAATAACTCCCTGCTGTCAGTAAGTTACAGTACAATCAAAGAGAAGCAGATGAGCATCTACGTGAATAGTTAGCACAGAGTACGACACTGTTACATTTTGGGATGTTCCAGAGTTAAAAGTTCAATTCCAGCATCATCTGTAAGAACTTTGACCTGTGGAATGTGTGGGTTTCCTCCTCCCACTGTCTAGAAATGAACCAGTTAATTGCTCATTGTAAATTGTCCCGTGATTGCATGGCTCAGAGGCCTGTTCCATGTTTTATCTCTAAATAAAAAACAAATACATCAAAAATAAAATTATAGAGAAACAAAAAGATGGGGGAATATGACTGGTGAGATCTGCTCTGCATGGATCAAATGGATCACATGATCCCATGTGCATTCTGATAATTAAATAAGGAAGAAGCGCAGTGGTACTCTACCGGAAGTTGAGCTTTGTTGTCTCTGAATGCAATGGGCTGGGACTTCAACGTTGAACTCCTGAGCCAGTGTAAGGGTACTATCAACCTGCTTCCTGATGGTGTCTGGTGATTCGAATGAGCTGACGTGTTATGCCCGCAAGATCTAAAAATCTGCTTTTCAATTCAGTAATATCACTGAACAGCACACACAAAATGCTGATGGAATGCAGCAGGCCAGGCAGCATCTATAGGCAGAAGCACTGTCGACACCTCGTGCCTAGACCCTTCGTCACGATGTAGGTCCTGCTGCGTTCCACCAGCATTTTGTGTGTATTGTTTGAATTTCCAGCATCTGCAGATTTCCTCGTGTTTGCATATCACTGAACTTTTTTTTCTACCTCCCCTGTACTCTGCTGGTCTCACACCCCTTAATACACAAGAATCTATTGATTTGGGTCTAACTGAACTCTGCATTGAAATCTCTCAGGAGTGGAGATTTGCAGAAATGTACAACCCTTTGATTTAGTTTGTCCCAAGAAACTGATGAATACTTTTTTACCAGCTGTAAAGACTTTGTGAGTTCATTAGGGTACGGTGATGTAGGGATTTTTCTCTCAATAGTATGGATGTGGAGGGGATGGTTATTCTTGTGAAAGATTTTGGAGTTCAAAAGTGTGGGGCTACCCAATGAAGGCAGATGTGGTAGAGTTCTTCTCCGAGGAACATGTATCTCCCTCAGAGGGCAGTGGAAACAAAGGATGGTGTGTTTCCCCAAAAGGGCAGTGAAAGGTGAGGATGGTGTAACTCCCTCAAGGGGCAGTAGAATCAAAGGATGGTGTATCTCCCTCAAAAGGCAATGGAAGGTGAGGTTGGTGTTTCTCCCTTAAAAGGTAGTGGAAGCAGAATCCTTGACTATTTTAAAACAGATTACATAGTAAACAGAACAATACAGAAAGGAACAATGTCTCTCCTGAACACTAAGCCAAATTAAACAAATTCTCTTCTCCCTCCATACCCACATATTTATGTATCCGTCTAAAGCTTCTTACATTCCACTACTGTACTTACATCTACCAGTGGCAGCTTGCTTCAGGCACCTACCACTCTGTGAGTAAAAAATTAAAATAAATAAAACTTGTCTCACGCATCTCCTTTAAACTTCTGCCCTCTCACCTTAAATACATGTCCTTTACTCTTTAACGTTTCTACCCTGCAAAAAAAACCTCTTCCTTTTTTGTCTGTTGATGCCTTTTATAATTTTAGTGGCTATATTGAGAAAACAACCTGTTGTTCAACCTCTCCTTGTAGCTCATGCCTTCTTATTCCAAATTATTGAGAAATGAGGAGCTGACATTTCACAGGGTAGTTCGGAATGCGGGTTAGTTTTTTTATAGTTAGAGATACAGCACAGTAAAAGGCCCTTCCAGCCTAATGAACCAGCGCTGCCCCATTACACCTATGTAAACAATTAACCTACTGACCGTATGTCTGTGGGATGTGGAAGGAAACCAGAGCACCCTGAGGAAACACATGCAGTCATGGGGAGAACATACGAACTCCTGACAAACAGTGGAGGGATTGAATCCAGGCTGCTGATGCAGTTATAATGATATGCTCACCACCACTCTATAATGCCACCTGACTGGCAAACTGCATTTAAATAGCTTTGTGCCCTTTCCCAATACTCAGCAGGATCTACTGATTAAAATAAACACTGAATCTCTCTGAAGCACTACACGTGTAGGTGTTGAGTAGTAACTGCAACTGAGTTGGCTAAAAGCCTTTCGAGTGCTTGAAGGAAGACAATATTGGATGTAATGGTACTTTTCAAGCGTAACAATTAAATCTAATTTGTGCATGGTAAACTGCAGTCAGTGATTGATTATCTGAAGAGTGAACTATATCTACAGGCAGTTCCAATTTGAGTATAAATCATATTTTCAACATTACAAAATAAAGTAAATTAAATTTAAATGTACATACATTGTGAGTGAAATTGGCCTTCCTGGAATTTCATTCTGCTGCTATTTTATCCAATAACCTACAAAATAACAGGGTTTAGAATGTATTTACTTTAAGTGTCATTGGAAGCTGACCTGAGGACAAACTTCAAAGTTCAAAAACATTTAAAGTAGATACAGTATATGTCAGCATATACAGCTCTGAGAATGATTTTCTTGAGGGCGTGCACAGTAAATGTATTTATTTATTTAGAGATACGGCATGAGTTGCCTTCTGGCCCTTCGTGACACACTGCCCTGCAACACCAGATTTAACCTTAGCCTAATCTTGAGAATATTTACAATGACCAATTAACTTGCCAACTACTACATCTTTGGCCTATGGGAGAAAGTGGGAGCACCTGGAGAAAACCCATATGGTCAGGAAGAAAACATACAAGCTCCTTACAGACACCGGTGGGAATCGAACCTGGGTCATTGGTGCTCTAAAGCATTGTGCTAAAGTATAGCTTAAAGTACAAGAAACACAATAGAACTAATAGGATGAACAACAACCAAAGTGCAAAAGACAACAAACCGAGCAAATACAAAGGAAATAAAATAATCAAAATAATAATGATAAATTAATAAGCAATAAACATCAAATCCACGAGTTGTAGAGTCCTTGAAAGCAGTTGTGTAGTGTGGGAGAGGTTATTGGGAACATTGGTTGTAGGAGCAGTTCAGTGATGGGTAAGTGAAGTTGTGTGAAGTTACTCCCTCTGGTTTGGGAGCCTGATGGTTGAGGGGTCATAACTGTTCCTGAACCTGGTGCGGTGGTCCTGAGGCTCCTGTACCTTCCTGATGGTAGCAGCGAGAAGAGAGCATGTGGTGGGGAGCCTTGATGATGAATGCTGCTTTCCTGTGACAGCACTCAGTGTAGACATGCTCAATGATATGGAGGGCTTTACCCATGATGCACTGAGCTGCATCCACTACCTTTTGTAGGAATTTCCATTCAGGGGTATTAGTGTTACCTTACGAGCATTGTGACTCACAATTCCAAAAGAATGACAATGGATATATCCAGAGAATGAAGAGAGGCAAATGCTGGCACTGCATAAGGTACTAATGCTCAGAGGCCTGGGCTTTTGATCAGAGATATGTGGGCAGAGGGTATTGATCTACTTTTTGTATTGGGTTGATGGTGACCTTAAAATCACCACAGATCCTGACAGACCCATTCTTCTTGGTTACTGGGACCACTGGTATTACTCATATGCTCCACTTAACCATCTTCAGCCTCCAAACAATCTAGCTCACTGACTACTTTATCACAGATGGTATAAGAAACTGAATGGAGTTTGCAAAGCTTGGGTGTGGTATTTTCATTTAACACTATTTTACTCTTGATATGTTTGAGCCATCCTTGAATACGGTCGAGGCCTCATCCAGTAACTTCCTTAATTTACTTTCGATTGACTCTGTTGCAAGGGATGTGGCATGCAAATAGTAAATGAATCTCCAATATGGCTTGTTGTTTGTTGTATTTCACTGTTGTGAATGTCATTCTCACAGCAATGATCTTTCCTTCAGTATAAATTCTTATGTGGATATCTGAAGGCTATAGTTCAATATCTTTGAAATGCTGCTGACCCTCAATTTGTGGAATGACTGAAACAGCCAAATTATTAATTTGCTGTTCACTTCTAGTGTAAGTCATATTACTTTCCTCTTGATAGTTTTCACATTGTAAATTTCAATGCTTAGCTATCTTTCAATACCTCATAACTGTACTGCCAGTCTCTTCAATTCAGCCACATAGGTTGAATTCCCTTCTATTTGATTCCACTCCTGAAATGTAAAATATACTGTAATCAACCATCGTTTCAGTTCTAAATGGTCCTGCATTGCTTTCACAATATCAGCCAAGCTCATTTTGGATGGTTTGGTTAGAGCAGCTAAACTGCTAAGCAAACTGTATGCTTATCCATTTATTACACTCAGCAACACGGGTACTCTTTCACATTTCTTCATGTGTTTCATTTGCTTCAAAATATTGCTCAATACAGTCAGTATACATCATCCAGTTATTTTTTATGTAATTGAATGCATCTATCTTTCCGATGTAGTCAGCCATTTCTGCTTTTATTTAAAATTTATGATTATTATTATCCTCTACTCACTGTTTATGAACCCATGAATCTTGACTGTTTTCTGCCTTTTTTTTGACTCAAACGTCTCTCTCTCTCCCTTCCAAAGAAACGGGTGCTGCACTTTTTTTTACTAGAATGGCTCACTGTACTTCAACAGGTGGTCATCATTTCCGGTTGATTTTAAAACTTCCTTTCACCACTGTTATATTTTGCAATTCCAGGACTAAAAAAGAAAAACACAAGAGCCCAGGGATACTATGTACTCACATGTGATGTGGTGGTGTAATGATGTATGCATATCATGGACTTTTTACATATAATCCATAATGAACGATGTGAACAAACAGATAATGCTAAATAAAACAATATGCTTACAGTGTTACTTATATTTAACTGAAATATTTAATACACTACAATTACCAACAGACCAACAAATATTGGAGCAGAGTTAGGCCATTTGGTCTGCCTAGTCTGCTCTGACATTTGATCATGGCTGATACGTTTCCCTCTCAACACCATTCTCCTGCCTTCTCCCCCATAATGGTTACTTCTTAGTTTCAGTCTCATCTGCTGCTTCTTGTCCTGTTCTTTCAAAGTTCAACCTTCAAGTTCAAAGTAAATTTATTATCAAAGTACATAAATGTCACCATATACAACCCAGAGATTCATTTTTCTTGTGGGCATTCATAGTAATTTCAAAACACAATAGAATCAATGAAAAATCACCCGGACAGGACAGAAAAACACCAATGTGCAAATACAGAAAGAAAGAAGAAGAAGAAGAAGAAGAAGAAGAAGAAGAAGAAGAAGAAGAAGAAGAAGAAGAAGAAGAAGAAGAAGAAGAAGAAGAAGAAGAAGAAGAAGAAGAAGAAGAAGAAGAAGAAGAAGAAGAAGAAGAAGAAGAAGAAGAAGAAGAAGAAGAAGAAGAAGAAGAAGAAGAAGAAGAAGAAGAAGAAGAAGAAGAAGAAGAAGAAGAAGAAGAAGAAGAAGAAGAAGTAAATATTGAGGACAGGAGATGAAGAATCCATAAAAGTGAGTAAATTGAGTTCATAAGTTGTGGGAGCAGTTCAGTGATGAGGCATGTGAAGTTGAGTGAAGTTAATCCACTTTGGTTCAGGAGCCTGATGTTTGAGGGGTAATAACTGGTTCTGAACTTGGTGGTGTGAGTGTCAAGGCTCCTGTCCTGATGGCAGTTCTTTCAGTGTTTTGTTTCTTTTTAGATTCTTGCTGGCACTCCTCCCTAACATACACTGATTAATCACAGTCAAGCCAAACATAAAACAGCAAAGGTGAATGTCAGACCATTTGCTGAATCAGTGCTGTTCAATAGCTGCCTGTCAGGAGGATGTGTCAATGAGAAAGACTGATGTGTTCTCCTTCCACTCTGCATCCCCAGTTCACTCCCTCAGATCTATATCCATTGTTCAACCCTGGCTCCCAGTCTGCCACTGAAGGGTGATCTTATAGGAGAGTATAAAAGATCAATTCCACTCTTCCTTCCCGTTTGTAAGGAGTTTGAACATTGTCTCTAAGACTGTGTGAGTTTCCTCCTACAGGTTAGGGTTAGCAACTTGTAGACTTGTGATTTTGGCGCCCTGCACATCCTTGGACAGTGTTGGGTGTTGATGCAAATGATACATTGCACTGTGTGTTTCATAAACACAAAAGTTTCTGTAATTGGTTAAATGCAAAAGAGATTTTGCGTAACCTCCAGCCCGATAGCTTGAACATCGATTTTCATAACTTTCTAGTAATTTCTTCCCCTCCTCTTCTCTCTTTTTATATTCCTCATTATGGCTCCCTTCCTACCACTTCTCTTCTCCTGACCTGCTCATCACCTCCTCATCATTCCCTTTCTCTCGTGGTCTACTCTCCTCTCCCACCAGATCCCTTCTTCTCCCACCCTTTATCTTTTCCACATATCTTTTCCCACCCTATCACCTCCCAGCCTCTTACTTCATCAGCCGTCCTCCACCCACCTACTTCAGAATCAGAATCAGGTTTAACATCACCTGCACATATCATGAAATTTATTGAATTGTGACATCAGTATATTGCAATACATGATAGTAAACATTATAAATTACAATAAGAAGTTTATACAAAAACTGAAAATTAAGTTAAATAAGTAATGCAAAAGGAGAGGAAAAAATACTGATGTAGTATTTATGGATTCGTTGTCTATTCAGATGGACAACAAATCTGATGGCAGAGGGGAAGAAGCTGTTGCTGAAATTTTGAGTGTGTATCTTCAGGCTCCTGTACCTCTTCTTTGATGGTAGCAATAAGGAGACAGTATCTCCAGCGTATGGGAGTCCTTAATGATGGATGCTGTCTTTTTGAGGCATTGCCTTTTGAAGATGTCTTCAAAGCTGGGGAGGCTAATGGCCGTGATTGAGCAGGCTAGCTGAGTTTAAACTTTCTGCAACTTTTGAGCAGTGGCCCGTCCATACTCGACAGTGATGCAACCAGTCAGAATGCTCTCCACAGTGGAGCTATAGAAATTTGAGAAAGTCTTTGGTGACTTACCAATTCTCCTCAAACTCCTAATAAAATATAGTTGCTGTCATACCTTCCTAGTTATTTCATCAGTGTGTCAGGCCCAGGAAAAATTCTCAGAGATGTTCACATCCAAGAACTTGCAACTGCTCACCCTTTCCACTTCTGATCCTTCAATGAGGATTGGTATGTGCTCCCACAACTTCCCCTTCCACTTTCCAGTTCATGTGATGTCCCTTATCATCTGTCAGCTTGTCCTCCTTCCCAACCCCTCACCTTCTTATTCCGGATTCCTCTTTCTTTCCAGTCCTGAAAAGGGACTCGGCCCAAAACGTCAACTGCTTATTCCTCTCTCTGACCTGCTCAGTTTCTCCAACATTCACTGTGTGTTTCATCATTTTGATGTTCACGTGACAAATGAGGTTAATCTTTATCTCTCTTTAAAACTATGATGGGATGAATGTATACAGTCTTTTTTCCAAGGTTGGGGAAATGCATGATCTGGAGGGAATGGGCTTAAGTGATTCAAGAGGAAGCTAAATGGTTTTTCAGCCAGAGTGGTGCGTGTATAAGGAAAGAGCAGCCAGTGGAGGTGGTTGAAGAAGGTACAATAACAGCTTTTAATGGATACTTAGATAGACATATAGAAAGGAAAAGGTTAGAGGGATATATGCCTAACATGGATAAATCAAGTTCAAGTTCATTGTCGTTCAACTGTACAGATATATACTACCAAACGAGACGACATTCCTCCAGACCAAGGTGCACAACAACACAGAATGTATAACTCACACACGTTACACATAAAGTGAGATTACCATAAATAAATTAACAAATAATAAGGTTCTGTAGATGTGCGGTGGAAAGTGTGCTGACTGGGTGCATTATGGCCAGGTATGGGTACACCGATGCCTTTAGTGAAAGTTAGTGGATTTGGCCCAGTACAACATGGGTAAAGCCTTCACAACCATTGAGCACATCTGCATGAAATGTTGCTGTAGAAAAACAGCATCCATCATCAAAGATCCTCACCTCCTAGGCCATGCTTTTTTTCTTGTTCCTGCCATCAGGTGGAGGTTATAGATGCCAAAGGACTTGCACCACCACGTTCAAAAGCAGTTACTACCCCTCAGCTATTGGGGCTTTGAACAAAAGGGATAGCGACCCTCATTTAACAACTCTGATATATTGTTATTTCATGCTCATTATTTATTGCTATTTATTTATATCTGCATTTGTACAGTTTGTTTTCAGTTCCTGATGTTTAGAGATTACATTTAGTGTTCTATAGATTTGCTAGGTATGCCCACTGAAAAGGAATCTCAGGGTTGTACTGTGATAAGTATATTTTACTTTGAAATTTGTTACAAATTGAATAGTATAACACTGCTGGTGCTTCATATTTGATGAGACTTAGGGAGTTTAGTAGTCTTATGGCCTGGGGGAAGAAGCTGTTTGCCGTTCCAATAGCTCTTGTCTTAATGCTACAGTACCTCCGGAGGTCGGCTGGTGGTGCAATGGCATCAACGCCAGACTCTGGGGCGAAGACTCCCGAGTTCAAATCCAAGTCAGGTAACTCCGAGCATGCTTTCCATCTGTGCCGGGCTGAGCGTCGAGCTAGCCACTCAGCCTCATAAAAGATACAGGGTTCAAGTCAGGAACGTTCATATCGTGATCCGGTTAATCCGAAAGGAGAACAATCCTGACACCATGCGCCAGACAAGAATGGCTGACTGTCTGGTACGACACGCTAAAAAAAAACCTCCTGCCTGATGGCAGGAAGTCCAGAGATCGTTGGGTGAATTACTGGCAATGCTAAGGGCCCTTTGTACAGAGCGCTCCTGAAAAATATCTCTGATGGGTGGAAGAGAGACACTGATGATCCCACCGTAGAGTGTAGAGTCTTGTGGTTAGATGCCTTTCAACTCCTGTACCATACGGTGATGCATCTAGCTGGGACTAGCTTAGATGGTGAACTTGGCATGGACCAGTCAGGCCGAAGGGCCTATTTTTGCCCTATATCACTCTAAGACTCTCATGTCTCTTTTAAAACTTATCCATTTCAGAATGTGGCTCAGAGGTGTTGCTGCCTCACAGATCCAGTGACCTGGGTTGATTGCTGGGCTCCGATGCTGTCTATGTGGAGTTTACATGTTTTCCTTGTCTTTTCTTGGGTGCCTCAGTTTCCCCCTATACACCAAAGCCATGCTAGTTAATTGGCTACAGTAAAAAAACACCCCCTCCTCCAAAAGTAGGTGGACAGCAGGAGTTCAGGGTGATAGTGGAGATGACAGGCACATGAATATGTAAAAGAAAAATGTTAGGACAGCTGGCACAGACACTCTATTTAAAGCAGAGGCCGATAGGTTCTTAATGAATGAGCATGTCAAAGGTTACAGGGAGAAGACAGGAGGATGGGTTTGAGAGGATAATCAGCCATGATAGAGAAGTTTTGATGGGCTGAATGGCCTCCCTCACCATACCTGGCATAATGCTTTTAAACATCTCACAATTGTTTATTTAGCCTGTTCTTGATACGTTGTATCCACTGAAAGTCAACAATCAGAAAACCACTGATCCCTGGTTTGAAAAGAATTGGAAGGTCTTCAGACTGACTGTTACTCCACTGGTGTTTAGGGCAGCAATGACAGTCCTCCACCTCTGGTGGTGTTCAGTAGCCTCATTGTGTCAGTAGCCTCCTCTCAGTTCTTACTAATGACAGTCATGCAAGTCCCAGGTGGAGACTCAGGAATATTATCACAGTCAGATGTAGAAGGATTCTTTATTGCTGTTTCCATAACAATTTTGTTTTCCTAATCAGGGTTATTAGCCCTGAGCTGAACCCCCAAACCTGGAGGACTAGTGGACCAGTCTTATTCAGACCTCTACCCTTTTACCTGTTTATCATGGGTGTCCCTACCAAAAGCTGAAGTATAAAGTCCTGATTCCAGCCAATATAGTTCACCAAGTCATTGAGGCACGCAAGCCTTCAAATCATGACACGGTTGTGGTCCTCCTGGAGGTACAGTGTATCACAAAGATGTACCATGTAAATCATTCTAACTAGTTACATCACTTACTTATTTCTTGTCATCATGTAGATCGTGCCTTGTACTGCTGACGTAAAGCTAATTTCATGATATATGCCAATGATACTAAACCTGATTTTGAACAGAAGAAGATCCTTCATCCTCCTATGTCTCCAATGAACACAATGCCAAATTAAACTAAATCTCTTCTGTTTCCACCTAATCCCTATCCTTCCATTCCCAGCATCACCCATCTCTATATAAAAATACCTGAAACGTCACTTTGAAACAAAAAATTGCTGGAAGTACTCAATTTATTCTCAAAGTATATATTTGGTGGTATATAATAGGTGTAACTATATAGTTACTATATAATATAATTATATAGTAACTATATAGTTACTGTATAATATAATTATATACCATCTTCAGATTCTTTATCTTGGAGGCATTTTCAGGGAAAAAAAATAGAATTTTACAAAAATATCCATAAACAGACAGAAACTGACAAACAACCAATGTTCAAAAGAAACAAATGGTACAAATAAAAATAATACTGAAAACATGCGCTGTAAAGAATCCTTGAAAGTCTGTATGTCATAGTATCAGTTCAGAGTAGTGGTGAATGAATTTATCTATGTCGAATCAGGAACCTGAAGGGTAATAGGGTAGGGTAAGGTAATGACTCCTGCATCTGGTGTTGTGGAACTTCAGGCTCCTGTAGCTCCTATCCAATGATAGTGGTGAGAAGAAGCATGGTTTGGTTGATGGGGGGGGGGGGGGGGGTCTTTGATGATGGATGCCCTCTTGTCACAGTGTTCCATGTAAATGTACCCATGTATCCATGGGTGGGAAGGAGTTTACCTGTGATGGAATAGATTGCGTCCACCACTTACTGTAGCCTTTTAGTCCCTGGGCATTGATAAACCAGGTAGCCTCTGAGAAGATTTCCCAATCTATACAGTCCAGGTAGAACAGCAGACAGTAATATGAGTAATACACACAAAATGCTGGAGGAACTCAGCAGATTAGGCAGTATCTATGGAGAAGAATAAACAGTTGATGCTTTGGGCTGAGACTCTTTGTCAGTAGAGTGTACCATTTGACGGATGTTCGGATGTTTTATATATATATACACACATCAAGGAAAACAGAATGCAGAATATAACATTACAGTCAAAGAGAAAGTGCAGTAGTGCAGTGCGCGCAGAAATAAGGTGCAAGGTAGATCAGGAATTCAAGACTTCATCTTTATGTATATGGGAGGACTATTCAAGAGTCTGATATAAGAGGGATAGAACTGTCATTGAGCCTGGTGAGATTTTTTCTCAAGCTTTTTGTATCTTCTGCCTGATTGAATGTGGAGAAAAGTGAAAAAATGTTTTGGGAGGGATTGATTATGTTAGTTGTTTTCTCAAGGCAGTGAGAAGTTTAAGTTCAAGTTTAATTATCATTCAACCATACACATGAATACAGCCAAATGAAACAGAATTCCTTTGGGGCTAAGGTGCAAAACTACAGTGCCTATACAAAGTATTCACCCCTCCCTACTGGAAGTTTTCATGTATTATTGTTTTACGACATTGTATCACAGTGGATTTAATTTGGCGTTTAATGACACTGATCAAAAGAAAAAGACTGTTGTGTGTCCAGGTGAAAGCAGATCTATAGAAAGTAATGTAAATTAATTACAAATATAAAACACAAAGTAATTTATAGAATAAGCACTCAACCCCTTTGATATAACACACTAAATCATCACAGGTGCTGCCAATTGGTTTTAGAAGTCACATAATTAGTTAAATAGAGATCTGTTTTTGAAGACCTGTGTGCAGTCAAGGTGTTTCAATTGATTGTAGTAAAAATTCACATGTATCTGGAAGGTCTAACTACTGGTGAGTCAGTATCCTGGCAAAACCTACACAATGAACACTAAAGGACACTTCAAGCAACTCCATGAAATGGTTATTGAAATGCACAGGTTAGGAGATGGAAAGAAGAAATTTTCCAAGTCACTGAATATCCCTTGGAGTACTGTTAAGTCAATTATCATAAAATGGAAAAAGTATGGCACAGCCATAAATCTGCCTAGAGCAGGCAGTCTTCAAAATCTGAGTGACTGTGCAAGAAGGGGACTAGTGAGGGAGGCCACCAAGAGACCTATGACAGCTCTGGAGGAGTTACAAGCTTTAGTGGGTGAAATGGGAGAGATTGCGCATACAACAACTAATACGTACACAACGCTGGAAGAACTCAGCAGGCCAGGCAGAATCGTGAGAAAAGAGTAGCCAATGTTTCGGGCCGAGACGGGCAGACAACAACTGTTGCCCGGGTGCTTCACCAGTTGCAGCTTTATGGGAGAGTGGCAAAGAGAAAGCCATGGTTGAAAAAAAATTCACATGGAATCTCAGCTAGTGTTTGTCAGAAGGTATGTGGAAGACTCTGAAGTCAGCTGGAAGAAGGTTTTATGGTCTGATAAAACCAAATTTCAACTTTTTGGCCATCAGACTAAATGCTTTGTTTGGTGTAACTGCACATCATCAAGAACACACCATCGCTAGCGTAAAACGTGGTGGTGGCTGCATCACACTGTGGGGATGCTTCACTGCAGCAGGCCCTGAAAGGCTTGTGAAGGTATAGGGTAAAATGAATGCAGCAAAATATAGGGAAATACTGAAGGAAAACCTGATGCAGTCGGTAAGAGAACAGTGACTTGGGAGGAGATTAGTTTTCTAGCAATAAAATAACACCAAGCATAAAACCCAAGTCCCTGAGTGTCATGGCCTGTAGACTGATGATGCACGGATATTGTCCTGGAACTACATTTCTGCGAGAACAGCCCACAGTAGTTCCTCATTTTGGCAAGTGCAGCCACAGTTGAATGTACAATCTGGCTTGTCTTCCTCTGAGCGAACGTAGAGTACAGCACCAACAGGAGGGGTCTGCCGCAACCCAGTGCATAGTGTAATATAGCACAGTGAAGTGTGGACAGGATCCATGGCAGTTTGCCGGCTTGTGTGATGAGTTCACAACTCTTAGCAGTTTGCTGAGATCTCAGGTGAGCTGATTCCATGCCAAGCAGTGATGCATCTTGATAGAATAGTACATCTGTAAGTACAAAATTGCTGAGAACATTCCAGGATATGCACTTTCATGTTATTTATTTTATTTGCAAATACAGCTCAGAACAGGCCCTTCTGACCCAATGCACTGCATTGCCTATCACCACACCTATTTAGCACTAGCCTAATCACGGGACAATTTATAATGACCAATTGACCTACTCACTGCTCACCTTTGGACTGTGGGAGGAAAACTGAGACCCTACTGCTCGGCTATTAAGAATAACTAATGACTCATTTTTAAAGAAGGAAGCAGAAAATATAGGTGCTGTGTCCTATATTTTCACCTCTATATCCAACTAAAACAAGGATTAATGAATGAGGAATGTTTAATACCTCTGGGCCTGTACTCATGAAGTTTAGTAGAATAAGGGGGCATCTCATTGAAATCTATCGAATATCAAAAAGCCTAGATAGAGTGGTTGTGGAGATATTCTCAACAGTCAGAGGATCTAGAACCAGAGAGCACGACTTCAGAATAGAAGGATGTCCTCTTAGAATAGGAATGAGGAGGAATGTCTTGAGCCAGTGAGTGGTGAAATGTTGGAATTTATTGCCATAGACAGCTGTGGAGGCAAGTCATTGGGTATATTTAAAGTGGAATTTGTTAAGTTCTTGGTTAGTAAGAGAATCAAAGGTTATGGGGAGTAAGCAAGAGAATAAGATTGAGAAGGAAAGTAAATCAGCCATAATCTAATGACAGAGAAGAGTTAATGGGCCAAATGACCTAATTTGTTCTGATATCTTATGGTTTTCTAACCTAGAACAGTTACCTAATTACCATGCTCTCCTGTGAAGGGTCTTGGCCCGAAATGTTGACTGTACTTTTTTCCCTATAGGTGTTGCCTGGCCTGCTGAGTACTCCAGCATTTTGTGTGTGTTGCTTGGATTTCCAACATTGGCAGTGAAAAAAGTCTGCTTGCATTGACCTTATCTTTCCCCCTCATCATTTTGTATATCTCTATCAAATTTCCACTCAATGTTCCAGGGAATAAAGTCCTAACCTATTCAACCTTTCCTTACAATTCAGATCCTAAAGTGCCAGCAGCATCATAGAGTCCTAAAAATTTTGTGCCCTGTAAAATATATTTGTGTTTCAATGAGATTATCTTGCATTTTTCTGAACTCAAAGGATATAGGTCCAGATTGCTTAATATCACTTCCGAAAACAAAACCACCACCCCAGGAATCAATCTAGTGAAGCTTTGCTGCACTCCCTCTATGGAAAATATATTCATCTTTGGCTAGGAAGATCAGACTTGTCCACTAAATTCCAGATCACCAGATTTCAATATACACTCAGTGGCCACTTCATTAGGTATAAATGTGCACCTGCTTATTAATGCAAATATCTAATCAGCCAATCATGTAGCAGCAACTCAATGCATAAAATCCTGCAGACATGGTCAAGAGACTTAGCTGTCTCCCACTGAACACCAGAATGGGAAAGAAATGTGACTTCAATGACATTGATGTGGTAAAATTATTGGTGCCAGACGGGTGGTTTGTGTATTTCAGAAACTGCTGATCTTCTGGGGTTTTCACAAATGGTCTCTAGAGTTTACACAGAGAATGGTGTGAAAAACATCTAGTAAGTAGTAAGTGAAAACGTCTTGTTAATGAGGGAGATCAGTGCAAATGACCCAACTAGTTCAAGCTGACAGGAAGGCAATTGCACTGTGGTGTGCAGAAGAGCAGTTCTGGATGCACAACACATCAAACATTGTAGTGCATAGGCTATAGCATCAAAAGACCCACCAGTTGGAACAAAGGACTTAGGAGAGCTCAAAGGAGGCATGAGAAGGCCTTGGCATGTAGGATTAAAGAGAACCTCAAGGCGTTCTATACGTATGTGAAGAATAGGAGGATGATGAGAATGAAGGATGAACGCTAAAGGATGAAGAGGGCAACATGTGTCTGGAGGTGGAGAAGGTTGGGGAGGTCCTAAATGAATACTTTGCTTCAGTATTCACAAGTGAAAAGGATCTTGATCAGGATGAGGTCAAAGTAGAGCGGGCCTGTGTGCCGGACAATGTGGAGATTAGGGAAGAAGAAGTGCTGACTCTTCTTAAAAACATTAAGATTGATAAATCCCCAGGGCCAGATATGATACACCGCAGGTTGTTGTGGGAACTAAGAGAAGAGATCACAGGAGCATTAGCCATGATCTTTGAATCCTCTTTGGCTGCAGGGGAAGTGCCAGAGGACTGGATAATGGCAAATGTAGTTCCCTTGTTTAAAAAAGGTAATAGGGAGAAACCTGGGAACTATAGACCGGTGAGCCTTACGTCAGTGGTATGCAAACTACTGGAAAGGATTCTTAAGGATAGGATCTATGAGCATTTGGAGAAGTACAATCTACTCATGGATAGTCAACATGACTTTGTGAAGAGAAGATCGTGCCTCATGAGCCTGATTGAGTTTTTTGAAGAGGTAACAAAATAAATTAATGAGGGTAAGGCAGTGGTTGTGGTCTACATGGACTTTAGCAAAGCATTTGACAAGGTCTCTCTTGAAAGACTCATCCAGGAAGTCATGAAGCATAGGATAAGTGGAACCTTGGCTGCTTGGATAAAAAATTGGTTTAAAGAAAGAAAGCAGAGGGTAGTTGTGGAAGGAAAGTATTCTGCCTGGAGGTCGGTGATTAGTGGAGTGCCACAGGGATCTGTCCTAGGACCCCTGCTATTTGTGATTTTTATAAATGATCTGGATATAGAGGTGGAACGATGGGTGAGTAAGGTTGCAGATGACACGAAAATTGGAGCAGTTGTGGATGGAGCTATAGGTGGTCAAAGATTACAAGAGGATATAGGCAGGCTGCAGAGTTGTGCAGAAAAATGGCAGGTGGAGTTCAATCCAGACAAGTGTGAGGTGATGCATTTTGGAAAGACAAACCAGAAGGCTGAGTACAGGATTAGTGGTCAGTTACTTAAGAGTGTGGATGAACAACGGGACCTTGGGGTTCAAATCCATACATCTTTCAAGGTCACTGCACAGGTTGATAGGGTAGTTAAGAAGGCCTATGGGATACTAGTCTTCATTAACAGGGGGATTGAGTTCAAAAGTAGAGAGGTCATGTTGCAACTCTACAAATCTCTGGTGAGACTGCACTTAGAGCATTGTGTTCAATTCTGGTCACCTCATTATAAGAAGGATGTGGAAGCTATGGAGAGGGTGCAGAGGAGATTTACTAGGATGTTGCCTGGATTGGAGAACAAGTCATATGAAGCAAGCAGAGCTGGGACTTTTCTCTATGGAGCATAGAAGAATGAGAGGGGACTTATAACCATATAACAATTACAGGACAGAAAGAGGCCATCACGGCCCTTCTAATCCGTGCTAAATGCTTAATCTCAGCTAGTCCCACTGACTTGCACTCAGCCCATAACCCTCCATTCCTTTCCTGTCCATATACCTATCCAATTTTACTTTAAATGACAATATCAAACCTGCCTCTACCGCTTCTACTGGAAGCTCGTTCCACAAAGCTACCGCTCTCAGAGTAAAAAAATTCCACCTTGTGTTACCCTTAAACTTTTGCCCCCTAACTCTCAACTCATGTCCTCTTGTTTGAATCTCCCCTACTCTAAATGGAAAAAGCCAATCCACGTCCACTCTATCTATCCCCCTCATAATTTTAAATACCTCTATCAAGTACCCCCTCAACTTTCTATGCTCCAAAGAATAAAGACCTAACTCGTTCAACCTTTCCCTGTAATTTAGGTGCTGAAACCCAGGTAACATTCTAGTAAATCTTCTCTGTACTCTCTCTATTTTGTTGACATCTTTCCTATAATTCAGTGACCAGAACTGTACACAATACTCCAAATTTGGCCTTACCAATGCCTTGTACAATTTGAACATTACATCCCAACTCCTATACTCAATGCTCTGATTTATAAAGGCCAACATACCAAAAGCTTTCTTCACCACCCTATCCACATGAGATTCCACCTTCAGGGAACTATGCACGATTATTCCTCGATCACTTGATAGATGTATACAAGATTATGAGAGCCATAGATAGGGTGGATAGTCAGTACCTGTTTCCCAGGGCACCAACAGCAAACACCAGAGGGCATATGTACAAAATTAAGGAAGGGAAGTTTAGGGGAGACATCAGGGGTAAGTTTTTTACACAGAGGGTTGTGAGTGCCTGGAATAACTTGCTAGGGATGGTGGTGGAGGCTAAAACATTAGGGGTATTTAGGAGCCTCTTGGACAGGCACATGGATGAAAGAAAAATGGAGGGTTATAGGGTAGTGTGGGTCTAGTACGTTTTTAAAGGATTATATGGGTCAGCACAACATGGAGGGCTGATAGGCCTGTACTGTGCTGTAGTGTTCTATGGTTCTATGGGTTCCACTCCTTTACCTGATCAAGTAGCCATTGAGTGTATAACTTTCTTTGGCTAGGCAGATCAAACCTGTTTACAAAACTCCAGGTATTATCTCATCGGTGTTCAATATATTTGGAACGAGGCATTAGTAACTTGACTTCAAAAATAATTCCTCTGTCATGAAGGTCATTTGAATTCCTGCATGGGGGTGTGAAAGTTTCCATAGAAATGCAAGTCTTTCTTTTCCAAATTCAATGTGAGCACTGATCTGACTGTCATTAATGTAATGCAGTGAGATTCCTGTCTGTTGAAAGTGCACTTTGTGACAAGGCATTAGAAATCCTATTTGAATAATTGTGCATGAAGAGGCTGTTATTATAATGAATGGATGAGAAATTTAAAACTCTGCCTGGTCTGAAAGCCAGTGTAGGGCAGTGAGTGTCGAGTGAAAAAAAAATCAATGTTAAAGGTTGAGCGCAAATTTTTCAAAGAATGTCTTGTCTTGTGAAAATAAGTAGTATATTCCAGGGATAATAACTTCATATTTCCTCATGGCAGAGAAAAAAGGGACATCTGGCCTGTCAAGTTGATGGTGTCATTAGAGCAATCCCACTTGCCTCCTTACTTTCCCTCTATTCATATACCCATTAGCAATCCTGCAGGATGCTGCCTGGACCAGAGGGCATGTCTATGAAGATAGGTTGAGCAAACTAGGGCATTTCACTAGGGTGAAGGAGATGAGAGATGATTTGATGAGGAGTACAAGATGAAAAAAGTTATGGTTTGAGTGGACAGCCAAAAGCTGTTTCATAGGGCAAAGTGACTCATCATTTTAAGGTGACTACAGGAAAGTATTGTGTGGATATTTGAGGTAAGTTCTTTATGTAGAGAGTGGTGGGTGTGTGGAACACCTTGCCAGGGGTGGTGGAGACTCAATAACTATTGCCTAGGAGCACTTACATCCATAGAGATGAAGTGTTTTGAGAGGTAAGTGATAAAACATGCCAACCTCCACCTGAAAAGAGTGTTAGATCTGTTCCAATTTGCCTTTCAGAGCAACAGGTGCACAGAAGATCTCTCTCATTGGCATCTGCAAGGAGCAGTGCCTTAAGAGGTGGCATCCATCATTAAGGCTCCCACCACCTTGGATATTCCCTCATCTTTGTGCTACCATTGAAAAGGAGGTACAGCAGGCTGAAGTCACACACTCAGTGATTCAGGAACAGCTTCTTCCCCTCTGCCATCTGATTTCTAAGTGAACATTGAAGCCATGAACACTACCTCACTACTTTATTATTTCTGATTTTTTGTACTACTTATTTTAACTTAACTGTTTAATAGACATATATGTAACTCGGGTTTTCACCTCTGTATTTATTTCTCATGTATTTTTGCTGTAAAGTTAACACTTTTCATAACATATGCTGGTGCTATAAAACCTGATTCTGATTCTTCACTCAACCTTAGAACATCTGGGCAGCAAACATGGATACATCAGGGTTCTGTTTATTGACTACAGCTCATCATTCAATGCCATCTTCCCCTCAAAACAGATCAGTAAGCTCCAAGACCTTGGCCTCAAAACCTCCTTGTGCAATTGGAACCTGGGTTTCCTCACTTGCAGACCCCAGTCAGTTTAGATTGGCAACAATATCTCCTCCACACTCTCCATCAGTATAGGTGCATCGCGAGGTTGTGTACTTAGTCACCTACTCTACTCGCTTTACACTTATGACTGTATGGCTAAGCACAGCTCCAATGCCATATTCACATTTGCTGATGACACCAATATCACTGGCTGAATCAAAGGTGATGATGAATCATCATAGAGGAAGCAGATTGAAAACTTGACCCAGTGGTATCATAATAACTACCTCTCACTCAATTAGAGCAAGACAAAGAAGATGATTATTGACTTCAGGGGAAGGAAACCAGTTGGAAGGGGACTTCTTTTTGTTTTGTTCTGTCATTATTGTGTTGCTGCTTGTGTTACTCTCTGTTTTGTGTTGTGTTGAACATTGTGGGCATGCTGTGTTGGCAACAGAATGCGTGGTGTCACTTGCAAGCTGCCCCCAGCTCATCTTTGGATGTGTTTGTTGTTAACACAAATGGCATATTTCACTGTATGTTCCAATGTACAGGTGGTAAATAAACCTAAACCTGAATCTGGATCTGAATACTAGAAAACTATCTATACTTCATGCGCGTTGCTTTAGATATGCAGCATCTGCAGAATCTCTTGTGTTTATACTTCTTGTGGCCTTGGTATTGCAACCACCTAACTCAGACATTTTTCTCTCCCCCGTTGGGCAGACGATACAGAACCCTGGAAGCTTGCATCACCAGGCTCAAGGCAACTTCTATCCCACTCTTACCAGACCCCTGAATGGACATTTTTATGATAAGATGGAGTCTTGGCCTCACAATCTACCACATTATGATAAGACCATAAGACATAGGAGCAGAATTAGGTCATTCAGCCCATTGAATCTGTTCTGCTCTTCCATCATGTCTGATCCCAGATCCTACTCAATCCCATACACCTACCTTCTCACCATTACCTTTGATACCCTGACCAACCAGGAAACTATCAATTTTTGCTTTAAACATGCCCTCCCTTCTTAAAGAGTAGAGTGACATTTGCAATTTTCCCATACCAGAATCAATGAAAGATCATAACCAATGTATCTGTTATCTCTTCAGCAAACTCTTTCAGAACTCTGGGATGTAGTCTATCTGATCCGGGTGATTTAACCACTTTAAGAACTTTGAGTATGCCTAGCACATTTTCCTTGTAATAGCAATGGCACTCACTCCTGCCCCCTCACATTCACAGACCTTTGGCGCACTACTAGTTTCTTCCACATTGAAGACTAATGCAAAGTAGTTTTTAAGTTAATCTGCCATTTCTTTGTCCCACATTACTACAACAACTTTCAACTTCCTTTTACTGTTTATATAGCTGAAAAACAAAACTCCAAGTATTCTGCTTTATATTATTAGCTAGTTTGCCTTCATATTTCACCTTTTCCCTTCTTATGGCTCTATAGTTGCCTGTTGTTGGATTTTAAAAGCTTCCCAACCATCCAACTCCCCACTTACTTTTGCCACATTATACTGTATATCCCCTTTCTTTTGCTTTTCTGGAGTCCTTAACTTTCTTTGTCAGCCACAGTTGCCTAGCTCTGCCATTTGAGAACTTCTTCTGTCAGACATCTATCCTGTGACTTGTGAACTATGCCCAGAAACTTCAGCTGTCTCTGATCTGCCATCATCCTTGTTAGTAATCCCCTGCAATCCACTTGGACAAACTTGTCTCTCATCCCTCTAATTCCCTTTATTCCATTGCGATACTGATACATCTGACTTGAGCTTCTCCTTTTCAAATTGCAATATGAATTTATTTATATAATGATCACTGTCTCCAAAGGGTTCCTTTACCTTAAGCTCCCTAATAAAACTTGGATTATTACATATTACATGATTCCCAATCGAATATAGCCTTTTCCCAAGAAGGTTCAAGCACAAGCTGCTCTAAAAAGCCACCCCATTGGCATTCAACAAATCCCCTCTCTTGTGATCTTCCAAATCTTTTTGCATCTTGAAATCCCCCATTACAATTGTGACATTACCTTTATTGCATGCCTTTTCCAGCTCCCTTTTCAATCTCAACCACACATTCTTGCTACTATTTGGAAGCCTATATATGTTTCCCATTATAATTTTTTACCCTTGCAGTTTCTTAACTCTATCCACAAAGATTCAACATTCTTTGACCCAATGTCTCCTCTTTCTACAGATGTAATTCCATCTCTTACCAACAGAGCCACACCACCACCTATGCCTTCCTACCTATCCTTTCAATACAAAGTGTAAGCCTTGATGTTATGCTGCCAAATATGGCCTTCTTTCAGTCATGACTCAGTGATGCCCACAACGTCATACCGACCAATCTCTAATTGTGCCATGAGTTTATCCGCCTTATTCCAAATTCAATGTGCATTTAAATACAACACCTTCAGTCCTTCATTCTTTGCCATTTTGAATTTTGCCTCTGTGGTACAATTTAGCTCTTTGCTCTGTATACATTTGTACCCAGTCATTGGCTTGTCCTTCCTTAAACCCATCACCTACTTGTAAACCTGCTGGCTCATCTTCAGCTCTTTCCTACTGGTTCCCATTCCCAGTCATATTAATTGAAACCAATGATTTTGCACTTCATCATTTATCTGCGGTGTATTTTTTCAGTATCACCTTAGTGTGGTATGTGTGAAAACAATAAAACAGAAAAGTGCTATTAATACTGTTCAGGTTCTTTCTGACCTGATCTGTTGAGTATATCTATTGCTTCTCTGCTGTTTTAATTAACATTTCCAGTCTCTATGACTTTTTTTCAATATAACCCATGTGCCATAAAAATCCTTTTTCTTACTTTATATTTCTAAGTCTATGTGTCTTTCTGGTAAACCTAAGGTGCACTCCCTCTGATATTTACTTACTGCAGTACGCCACCCAGAAACTTTTGAAGTAAGTTGGCAGTTGAAGGTTGCACTTGGAAATTTCTCATAGGAAACATCTTCCTTAGTTCTCTGCCCCTCTGCCCCAATGAACATTCAACTGGCAGAATCTACGTGATACATTCTAAGCTCTAAGTGTATTGTTGAAGTCAAAAACCTGGCCGAGATCAGCAGTGGAGAAAGTGTGAAAGTGGCATTTTAAGGTTGCCAAGATAGCTCAGAGATGACAGCATCTGGTGGTCCTGAAATGACGATTTGTCACCAGAAGCCTTCTGCTGTATCGATGGCAAGCAACCTCTAGGGACAGCACATTCCAGGTTTTACAGATCCCCTGGAGGTCACAGCCTTCTATTTGTTTCTGTTCCGTGAGGGAGATGAAAGTTTTCCTCACCCCCACGCCAATTTCCTGTAAGAACCTAGTACAGTCCGTAACAGTATTGTTTTACTGTAAATCCTCAAGGGCTTAAACACGCATTGTCCACTTACCTCATATGTCAGCCATTGCCATCACTCCCCAACCACTGTAATTATGAAGATCCAGAGAATTAGTATTTTTTAAAGCTTAGTGTAATTGTTGTGTTGAGGAGACCCTTAGATAGGAACATGGATGCACAGAGAAAGGACAAATAAGTCAATGTTGTAGGCAGAAGAATTAATTTAGTTAGGCATTTAATTAGATCAGTACAACATCATGAGCCACATCCTGTGCTACACTATTCTATGTTCTCTTGAAAAGCATTGAGAAAAGATTTACTATGTTATTTAACTTATAGATGAGTATTTTGCATCTCAGTACCATTCATAATGTTGTCATTTTACATCCAATCAGGTACAAAATGTCAAAATAGAATCAGGTTGTGAAGAATGCATTTACTTTGCCTGTGATCTACATTTCAGGCTGATTGAGTGACCAGTCCCCAAGTGAGTTTGATGAGGTTTCGAGTGAAATGTACGGACTGGAGGCCAAGAAGCCAGGAGACAGGGCGTGCACCCGTGCTCAACTCCACTTCTTTCTGATTTCACTGATTCATGTTCTCAGTTTCTGGACGCTTCTTTTCTGCTGATATTTTTGTGCAGTCTTTGATTGGGGTGGACAGATGTTGTAGCCTGAGCTTGATGAATGATGCGGTACTAGAATGAACTGAACTGAATATGCCTGAACTGTTTTGGTAATTTGTGGTTTGATGTTTTATATATTTTGTGTTTTTTCACTTTTTTTGCCAGTTGCGCGATACATTCTGTTTTTGTGTGTGTGGGGGTTGGGATGGGTTTGAAGTTTTTCTTTGAACATGTCCCATGGTTCTCTTTCTTTGTTTTGTGGCTGTCTTTGGGAAGATGAATCTCAGGGTTATATACTGCATATATACTTTGGTAATAAATGCACTTTGAACCTTTATGTCAGATTGAGTTGCAACTCGCCTCTCCTGTGACTCAAAGTTTCCAGTCACCTTCCATGTAGCCTGCTTCTCACAGCTGGTAAGTGCATTGGTTGACTTTCTTGCAGGAAGCCCAGAGGATGCCCTATAGCTGTTCAGACCTGCTGGGGAATTCTCCTGAATCATCAAATGAAAGAGACTAAAATGACTGAAAAATTAAAGCAAGCATGTTTCACCTTGGGGCAGCTTGGCAATTGATGTACACATTCAAATTTTGATCACTGGGTTCAGAGAAAACTCTCCAATGCTGACTGTAAGTGCTGCCAAGCAAACTGCTAGGGAAAAGCTGATAGACTTGTTCAAATTAACCTTTTCAAGTGTTAGAACATAGAACAGTCCAGCACAGTACAGGCCTTTCAGCCTACAATGTTTTACTGACCCTTTAAGGAACTCTAAAACTGAAAATAATGCTTCTGTTCCACATGGGCCTCCATTTTGTTTCCATCTACATACTAAACTTAGTCATAAAAAAAAAATTGCCTCTGATACACCTTCTAAACATGCCTCCCATCACTTTAATATTTTACCCTCTTGGCTTAACTAATTCCACACTGGAAAAAAGGTGCTGGTATTACAATCTACCTATGCCTCTTATCATCTTGTACACCTCTATCAAATCACCTCTCACCATCTTTTCCTCCAAAGAGAAAACCCCTAGTTTGTTCAACCTATCCTCAAAAGTTATGCTCTCCAATCCAGGCAGCATATTAGTAGATCTCCTCTGCATCCACTCTAAAGCTTCCACATACTTCCTATAACGAGGTTTTAACATTTAGTCTCTACTCAACAGCAGTTAAATACCCTGTTGCTTAGCAACATACAAGTGAGAGTGACCGATTATTGCTGTCCACTGTGATAAGATATCCACATGTCCATCAATAAATAAACATGCAAAGTTAAGCCAGGCAACCTGTTCATATTCTATACCTTCATAGTATGGTTCAGGTCAATTTTGACCCAGCCCAAGAATCCCCTCATAACAAGTGTCTATACCAAATTTTGAACCACAGATCTATTTAGAATGTATAAATTGCCTATCTGACATTAATAAATGGGTGATTAATCCTTAATTAATGTTTCAGAGTTCTAAAATTCATTTCAATAGACACAGGTCAAATTTGACCCAGAGCAGCCTCAATATACATTAACCCTTAATCAATGTTTCAGAGATTTAAAACCTATTTCAATAGATGTGGGTCAAATTTGACCCAGAACAGCCTCAATGTGCAAAAATTTGTAGCACCTGTACAAAAGTATAACATTTTTAAATATTTTCATTTTTGCACATTTTGGGTCACTTTAGGAAAAGTTATCAAACCTGGCTAAAAAAATGGCACTTAGGATGTTTTTACTGCTGTCAAATGTTAAATCAGATCAAATTTGACCCGAACAGTATGTAAGGGTTAAAGAAAGACAAACTTCAAGTAGCTTATGTCGCTTCCACCTATAGCCTTCTGTTTCATGCCCATCCACTGCAAGATCTTCAAGGCGTGCCTTCTTTGAAGAACTTTTTCTACTCTCTTTGACATAAATTCTATGATACCTTCTCTCAGTGCTCTCTCTCTGTGAGTTCAGCTGCTCTGTCCAGTTTTGTGTGTTATTTCCACTCCTACCCTTCTGCCAGCCTATCACCCATCCTCACCTGAAACCACCTATTGCCTGCTCCATCTCTCCCCTCCACCTTGTTATACTGGCTTATCTCCTCACTATCTTTCATGAGGATCTCAATCAGAAGTTCTGAAGTCCATTTCCTTCCACAGATGCTGCCTGACCTGTTAGGTTTCTCCAGCATTTTATGTCGTGCTGAAAGACACTATGTGGGGATGATATATGACTAGAAATACATAAGCCCTCCATGTGAGCTGCTGTATCGGTGCTCCAGGCACATTGTAGAGTAGTGGTCGCCAACCTTTTTAAACCCAAGATCCCCTACTTAGGCCTTAGTGAAAGGCAAGTTTGACCTACTAAATCGTTTAGAGAAAAAACACCTCAGATTGTACTTCCAACTTGAGGCCTTTATTTGGGATAATTGTACGAATTACATAAAATGCTTTTGTCAAACTTTCAAATTAATTCAACCAAGAAAACACTGTAACTAGCATATCAAACAGGCCATAGCTGTCTTTCTTTAAGAATATTACAATACTTCATACCTTACATAGTAACTTCTACTTTGAAAAAGGATCACTCGACAACTTCATGCCCAAAGGAACAACTTTATCTGGAAGAGTAAAACTGATATTTAACATACAGAGGTTTCCACTGAACCACACTGCATAGCAGAAGGGCTTTACACACATGCGCTTCGGGCAGAAAGAATGGAAGTAAAACCCAGCAACCCCAGAAACAACCTCTCTTTACAAACAGCTTTCCGTAGCGGGAGTATTGCTATATTACCATTATCCTAATTAGTATTACTTATTTTTATAATGCTCACATTGTTGTTGTTGTTCGTCCTTCGGAGTCGAAGACGACCACGACTTCTGTCAGGTGGAGGGTTTGTGACTGTGGGTCCGGCGGTAACTGGTGAGGTCAATCCGGGCCCTGAAAGCTCGCCCACATGTGGGACACATGAGGGTAGGTGCTGCAGTGGAAGTGGAGGTAGCTCGAGCTTTGCGCGTGACGCGTTTCCTCTGAGCCTTTGCGGTGCGTCTGATTTCTGCTGCATATGCTCCTTTAGTGGTCCTGCTCCACCAGGTTGGGCGTTCCAGAGCAAGCGATTCCCAGCTACTGGGATTGATGCTGAGGTCTTTGAGGGACACTTTGAGGCAGTCTTTGAAATGTTTCTTCTGCCCTCCAACTGAGCGCTTGCCCTGGCTCAGCTCTCCATACAGCAGCTGTTTTGGTAGTCGACTGTCAGACATCCTGACAACATGGCCAGCCCATCTGGCTTGGGCTTTCTGTAGGAGGGTGTAGAGGCTGTGGTTGCTAGCCCGCTCCAGGAACTCCGTGTCTGGGACTTTGTCCTGCCATCGTACGTGGAGAAGTCTGCGGAGGAAGCTCAAGTGGAAGTGGTTGAGCTGTTTAGCGTGTCTGCAGTAGACAGTCCAGGTCTCGCTGGCATAGAGGAGGGTGGTGAGAACCACTGCTCAGTAGACATTCAGCTTGGTGGTAGGGCTGAGTCCTCTCCGCTCCCATACATTCTCACGGAATCTCTCAAAGGCAACACTGGCTTTGGCAATTCTGTTGCTGATCTCTGCAGTTATGTTCACCGCTCATGATAGAATACTGCCCAGATAAGTAAAGCTGTCGAATGCCAGTAGCTTCTGCCCCTTTACTGTGATGTTTGGTTCCTGGTAGGGCTTTCCGAGTGTGGGCTGGTACATAACTTCAGTCTTTTTGGTGCAGATTGTAAGTCCGAAGTTGTCGCAGGCTTGTGAGAAGCAGTTCATTTCTCGCTGCATCTTCTGCTCTGTGCTGGCGTTGAGGGTACAATCGTCAGCGAATAAGAGGTCCCTGACAATGGTCTCCTTTACCTTTGTAACAGCCTGTAGACACTGGAGGTTGAATAGCCCACTGCCAGTCCTGTATCTGACGTGTATACCATCCTGACAATCACGGAAGGCTTCAGTCAGCATAGCAGAGAAGACCATGCTAAAGAGTATAGGGGCAAGAACACATCCTTGCTTCACACCGTTTGTCACTGGGAAGGCTTCTGACTTGTCAACATCATCCAAAACTTTCACCATCAGCCATCGTGGAACTGCCGAACAATCATGATGAACCTGCTAGGGCAGCCAGACTTCTCCATTATCTTCCATAAGCCATCTCTGCTGACCGTATCAAATGCCTTGGTCAGATCAATGAAGGTCATAAAGAGGTCGCTGTGCTGCTCTTGACATTTTTCCTGGAGTTGGCGTGCAGCAAATATCATGTTGACAGTTCCACGCTCTGCACAGAAGCCACACTGGCTTTCTGGGAGGAGACCTTGCTCAAGGTGTTGGAGAAGGCGATTAAGCAGGACGCGAGCCAAGATCTTCCCAGCTGTGGACAGGAGGGAGATGCCTCGGTGATTGTCACAAGACTGATGGTTGCCTTTCCTCTTGTAGTTGTGGACTATACTGGCATCTTTCAACTGTTGCGGGACTTTCCTTCATTCCTCATAGACTGGAAGAGCTCAGTCAGCTTCTGCGTCATGAATGGGCCTCCTGCTTTGTGGACTTCAGCAGGGATTGCATCTGATCCTGGTGCTTTGCTACAAGAAAGTTGCCTGATGGCCTTTTTGACTTCTTCTTCTTCTTCTGTGGGGAGGTTGTCAAGGTCCAGTTTGATTTCCACCTGAGGTAGGTAAGCAATGGCCTCATCATTGATTTTGGCAGGGCCGTTGATGACCTTGTTGAAGTGTTCAGCCCATCTCTCCAAAATCTGCTTTTTCTCTGTCAGCAGCCGAGTCCCATCTGCACTGAGAAGGGGGTAGGAGCCAGAGGACAGAGGTCCATACATAGCCTTCAAAGCTAGAAACACTTGGTCGTAGAAACACTTGGTGTCATGACTGTCTGCGTAGCCCTGAATCTCATTGGCCTTATTGCTGAACCAGACATCCTGCATCTCACGGAGTTTCTTCTGCACTTTCTGTCTTGCACTGGTGAAGGCATCTATCTTTGCTTCTGATGTGGGATTGTTCTGGTGTGCTCTGAACAGTTGGTGTTTCTCTGACAACAGTGCCTGTATCTCCTCGTCGTTCTCATTGAACCAGTCTTGATGTCTATGGATTGCTGGTCGGAGGTGGTCGAGAGCGGTAGGGTAAACTGCATCTCTGAAAGCCGTCCACTGCTCTTCAAGGCTGGTGTGGTCATCCTGGGGTATGTCAAGCAACCTGCTATCTAGGTCTTCACGAAATTCTTCTGCAACTACTCTGCTCTTCAGCTTGGAGATATTGAGCCTCTTTGCAGTCTTCTGACCTTGGGTCTTCTCACAGGCAGAATGTGAAGTTTAAACTTGGACACTATGAGTCGATGACCGGTCCAGCAGTCGGCACCACACATGGCCTTTGTCACTCTCACATCTTGCCAGTCCCTCTTTCTGGTGATGCCAGTGCCTGGAGTGTGGATGCATCCAAGATGTCTTGTTACGGGTGGGGAGGCAGAATAGGGTGTTGGTGATGACAAGGTCATGCGTAGCGCATGTCTTGAGGAGCAGCAGGCCATTGCTGTTACACTTGCCAACACCGTGTCTTCCAAGAATCCCTTCCCAAGTCTGGTAATCTGTCCCTACTCTGACGTTAAAGTCCCCGAGGACAATAAGCTTCTCTGACTGTGGGATTGCTGCTATGATGGCGTCAAGTTCTTCATAGAACTTACCTTTGATGTCACCTGGGTTGGTCATCGTTGGGGCATATGCGCTGGTCAGCGTTGCACTCCTCTTATTGCCAAGTGAGAGCCGAAGTGTCATCAGGCAATCGTTGATGCCCTCTGGAAGCTTGGCAAGTTTACGAGCGAGGTGGGATCGGATGGCAAATCCAACGCCAGCCTCTCGTCGTTCAGTGCTGCTGCAGCCGCTCCAGAAGAAGGTGTACCCACCACCACGTTCTGTAAGCTGGCCCTTCTCTGCTAGGCGTGTTTCGCTGAGTGCTGCCATGTCCACGTTATAGCAGGCTAGTTCTTTGGCAACCAGTGCTGTTCTTCTTTCTGGTCTGACAGCCTTGGTGATGTCAAGCAGAGTTTGCACATTCCACATGCTAATGTTGAGCACCTTCACTTTTGTCTTCTTTGCAGTTCGACCGCTGAGTGGGATCCCCACCAGCCACGGTGTGCTGGCCAGGGTAAGATGAAGCAGGCTATGTTTGAGGCACCTTTTCTAGCCCCTTCTTCCATGGAGATGAGCACAGCGATTCCTGAAGAGGACTGCTCAGACACCCGGGGGCTGCCGAGCTCCACTGCTGCTTCATTCCAGCGGAGAACGACCCAATGCCCTGGGCCGCCTGCGTGCAGGTTTGTGACTACAGCTTCCAGTGTATCCACACCTGCTGCTTCACTACTCGCCCATCGCCACAGGGCTTGAAGTTTTTTAGTGGAATGGGTTTGGAGTCATGACTTGTGCTTGACTTGGATTAAAGTGAGGGAGAGTTGCGCAAATTGTCAGCCTCACTCTCTCGTCCCGACCTATCTGTATCCAGTTGCAAGACGGAGTCGAGACGGCTGGAGATAAGTCGGGATGCCGTGGATGGCCAGCAGTGTCCTACGTGTCTCACTGTGCCCTGATTGCGCTCCACAACGCTTTGCTGGGTCCGCCTTTCTACTCGTTGGACCGCCAAGTGGTGGTCTCCTCTGCGTAGTCTGCCGAATTCAGTCTTCGCATGCATAAGTAGACAAGCTCTAACTCACTGAGGGTTTGAGGCAGATCGGCTACCCTCACCAGGTTTTGCTGGCCAGTCGAAGCCGTTGCCCGGGGAGTGGCCGCTGTTACATGCAAACAGCTACGAGGAACCACTGGTGAGAGCTGAGTGTCAGGTGAGGACCAATGCAGACGAACTACTCAGAAGAGTACGACGTGTTCCCTGTCAGAGGTACTACCTCTCCCTGACACCCCATACACCGCACTCTTTTGTAATGCTCACATTACAACACCTTTAATTCTAAGTTTCATAATTTAATTTTATTTTAGCATGAAAAATAAATGAATAAAAAATTGACTGTTGCACTCAGTGTGATGTCGGGGCTGAATACTTTCTGCTAGTTCCCTGAAATTTGGCTCATAACAACAGACAGCCAGTCTAAGACAGTCTGTGAGGTGTCTATCAGTAAGACAGCTCCTGTACTTTGCATTTTCACAGATGAAAATGATTAAATCTAAGTTAAATTTCACACAGATAAGCTGACCCGATGTAGGCACTGACTTTTAGTGCACATGGGATGAGATGAGGCCCTCACCTGACAAGCCCACAAAAATCACTGTCCCTTCATCTTGCTTTAAGCTCGATGTCATTTGCCAATCAGTGATTTCCATTTCAATATCACTTGGCACACCAAATAGCTGCTCTCTGTTCTATATCGATCAGCAGAAATGGGTTTGAAATAAATGCAGCAATACCTTTCATGACGTTTAGCTCCCCAAAACGCCAATCGAACTCTATTGCCAGTTTGTCTAGGTAAGCACAGCACTGCTCAGGGCGAAAAGCATTTTTTTTCTTGATGGCCTGTAATATTTTCTCTAAGTTGGGAAAGTGTTTCAGCTTCCCATTCTTTAAATTTGAAATCCAAACACCGAGCTTGGCCTTAAACGCATTTACTGTGCTTATCATGTGGGGCAGGTGTCGGTTTTTTTCCATGAGCTCGTTGTTAAGTGCATTTAATTTAGCCATTAGGTCTGTCAGAAACCATAAATCCAGTAGCCACGCATCATCTGACAGTTCCTCGTGCTCCTTGTTTCTTTATCTCAGGCAGTAAGTCAACAAATTGTTACAGCACAGCACCCTTGCAAACCTCCTGACAGACTGAATATTTGAATGGACAGTTTCCTTAGTTAGATTGAATGTCGAATCTGCCAAATTTTTCAGGTGTTTTGTATTGGTAAACTGTTACAGAGACACTAGCATAAGTGCGTATGCAGGCTAATGACACCACTGTTTTTGTTTCCCAGTTCTTTTACATTTGGGGAATGCTGGAACTTAAAGGGGGAGAAGTGTTGTAATGTGAGCATTATAAAAGAAAGTAATACTAATTAGGATAATGGTAATATAGCAATACTCCCGCTATGGAAAGCTGTTTGTAAAGAGAGGTTGTTTCTGGGGTTGCAGGGTTTTACTTCCATTCTTTCTGCCCGATGCGCATGCGTGTATAGCCCCTCTGCCATGCAGCATGGTTCAAGGAAAACCTTTGTATGTTAAATATTGGTTTTGCCGTCCCAGATAAAGTTGTTGCTTTGGATATGAAGTTGTTGAATGGTCCTTTTTCAAAGTAGAAGTTACTACATATGACTCACATATGCACGCTAGGGGTAAAATTTGCTTTTGCATCAAAAGGTTTATCAGACATAATATATTTGTGTATTTATTTTTCTTTTTTTTCGGGATCTGCTGGGAAAGTCTCAAAGATTGCCGGTTGATCACGATCGACTGTTTGGCAACCACTACTGTAGAGAGTGCGATGTCAAAGTTCAAAGGAAGTATATTATCAATGTATGTATAGCATATGTTACCATTTGCTACCTTGAGATTCATTTTCTTGCAGGTATTCACAGTAGGTCAAAATTGCTTATTAATTATTTTTTTTTTCCCTTCATCTTTTCACTTTGCACCCTTTGTTGTCTTTTGCACATTGGTTCTTTGTTCGTCTTTTGTTGATTCTATTGAACTTCTTGCATTTACTGTGAATGCCCCCAAGAAACAACATCAGGGTTGTATATGGTGACATCTTTATGCTTTGATAATAAATTTGCTTTGAACTTTATCGAACACAGACTGACAAGCAATCCCTGTACAAAAGTAGATAAATTGTGCTAATAGAGACAAAATCAAATGATAACAATAATAAAATATTACAGATAGGACAATCCACAATAACCATCTGGATATAATATTCCAGGATAAACAAGCAAGAAGAACTTACTTAATAGATATACCCATTTCAAAGACACATAACATGCAGAAATCACAAGTGAAAAACACCAGAAATATGCCAAATTAAAAGATGATATTGAAAGACTGGAACATGAACAAGGTATACATTGTTCCAAGAGTAATATCTACAACTGGCATCATCCCAAAGTCACTACACAATAGAATTAAACAATTATGTAAATCTCCAGAAAGCCACACAAATAGTCTGAAAGTTCTTAGTAATGCAGTAATAAGCATGCTTGACTATGCCTGTACCTCAAGTTTTACCATCTTGGGCTGAGATAAAATAAAAATTACGATAGGAATAATTTGAAACACCATACTGTCACAAATGCTAGCACAGAATTATCAATAAACAGAGAGATAATGATAACAAATAGTAAAGGCAATTAATGCTTTTGCTAGACCCATATCAACTTACTCTTTTGCATAATGCCTTAGTATGAAACTGATCTGAAAAGTTTACAAAGAGAAATAAAAGCTGAAATTGCAAATTTTATAGAATACTACATACACTCGAACATACTTCAATTAACACTACAGAAGAAGGAAGGGAAATAATTGACATAAGCAAAATATACAACAGTCAGATAAAACTTCTAAGGATATAATTTCATCAGCAAAAACAGGATTCAGCAATTTGTGTTAACAGATGCAATTCTGATAACTTCAATGAAAGCATAACCCAGAAAAATGAGGAAATTATCACTATAGAAGAAAAAGCATGGCCCTCCATAGAAGACATGATCTGAGCAGACTAGATGTCGAAAGGGAGTGTTGAGTGTCTGGCTTGGAGTTGGAGACCTCTTCTCAGAAACAAATTTTCCTTGTGGTAATACAGGACCAGGTGGTTAATACAACAAAATATCAAAAATACATAATAAAAGACCAACAAATTCAAGATGATAAATGTGGAAAATGCCAAGGGAAACCAGAAACAATCCAACACATTATAGGATCCTGCAGCACTTTAACTCAATCTGGTTACTTACACAGGCACAGGCACAAAAATCTTGCTTTAAGATATGAACTTGTAAAAGATACTGCACTGTAAATACAAGCTTGATCCAGTTTTAGCATCAGAGTTCCACAGATTCTATTACACCCAATCCTTTATTATAGATCGGACAATCCAGAATAACCACCCAGATAAAATATTACAGCATAAACAAGAAAAATAACTTACTTAATAGATACAGCCATTTCAAACACACCTAACATACAGAAATCAGTAAGTAAAAAACAACAGAGATATGCTGAATTAAAAGAGGATATTGAAAAACTAAGGAACATGAACAGGGTATACATTGTCCCAATAATAATATCTAAAACTAGTAACATCCCGAGAGCATAACACAATAAAATTAAACAAGTAGGCCTTCACAGCAATACTTAAGTAAATCTTCAGAAAGCCACAATACTGAGAACTGCAAACTACTAAGTTTCAAGCAATTGAAAAATGAGTGAGCTTTGGCTATGTTTTTCCATGACCACGGTAGTTCTTGGCAAATTTTATAGATGTGGTTTGCCATTGCTTTCCTCTGGCCAGAGTCTTTACAAGACAGGTGCTTCAGCCATTATCAACAATCCTCAGAGACTGGCATCAATGGTCACATAACCAAGGCTTGTGATATGCACCACCTGCTTGTACGACCATCCACCACCTGCTCCCATGGCTTCACTTGACCCTGAATGGAGGGCTATTCGGGTAGTAAACCTTACTCAAGTGTGACCTTGACCTGCAGGCCGGTGGAGGGGTGGAAAGGAGGAGCACCTAACACCTCCTTTGGTAGAGACGTATCTCCACCGCACCACCTTAAATATAAATTCTGTGGTGCTCCGGGTGGGGTGGGGGAGGGGGGTGGGTGGTCGACAGCTCACCTCAGAATTCCTGGTGGACAGTGCTATTTATTGTTCTTAAAATGCATTTGTGGGATTATGGTGGGATATTCAAGTTTATTTATTGCTACATTTTAGCTTGGGTTATACAGTTACTCACTTGTGTGTTTGTGGATTACCCTGACTGCAGTTGGGGTGTGTAATAATCACTTTCCCTGTCTGTGTGAGACAGAGTGGTTTTCTCCTTGGGTCATAGCGCTGGGCTGTTTTTGAGCTTATCACGGTACAATTCGCAGTTGAACTAAATGAGCTTCTCTTGTCTGCCATACTGGCATAAGGAGTGGGATTAGAAATTGATGGTGAGATTGAAGAGCTACGATGTTGGATGAAGCGCCTCAAAACCTGGAGAATAAATCAAGGGACTGGGCAGTATGATTCCCCCACGCCCCTGGGTCAGGGTCTCAACGACAGGGAGGACCCAGGAACCAAGCATTGTGCTTTCCCCCAATGAGGCGAGTGTACCCAGGCTCCCCAACACAGTGGAGCACATCACCTGCCTCCCTTGCATCTTGCGCCAGGGAACCCAAGGTGCCGCCACTATGGGAGGACAGACAATGCAGATGGCATCATCAACAGTGCCAGAGAAAGAAGAGAACCAACAGGCCCCAGAAATCAATACTACAAGGTCCACCCTGCCCCTTTCCGAAGCTTCCAAGACTCAATGGTACCAAACACCTGGAGCCTTACCTGGTGCAGGTCAAACTTGCTGCATGGCACAATGGATGGAGCCCACTGAGAAGGTGGTGAACCTTGCCATGGCACCAGAAGGGGATGGCTCTGTGGACCCTCCTCAATCTAAAAATGGCTGGGCAGTGTGACTACAGAGCCCTTGTAATAGCTGTGGAGCGGTGTTTTGGGCAGAGGCTGTTGGAGGAAACAATAAGGGAAGAACTGGGCAGCAGGCGGTGCCGTGTGCGAGGAAGTCTGGGAATGTTCACCATACATCGCCAGCAGTGCGATCAGCTCAGCTGCCCCGAGATCCCCCTTGAGGCCCATGAAGTGCTTTCCATCAACTCTTTTTTAAAGGCACTAATGCTGTATCGCATTCAGCAGCCGATTTGACTGACATCACCATAATTGCTCACCAAATGCTGGCAGATGCATCGAGGGCTGAAGCAATATTTGACCCCTAAGGCATTCCAGAATCACCAAGCACACGACAAGCCCGGGCTTAAGTCACTGAGGCGGAGAAGAAATTTGACGAGGAGAAACCTGTGAGACAGGTCTGTCCAGAACTGCGCTGGCTCTGCGATCTCTGCTGACGGTGTGATGAGACCCCATGTGGCCCATTACTGCCCTGCACCAGTGCAGCCATCAGGATACGCCAAGTGGGTGGCGCTGTTCGAGACCTCCAGCAAAATCTCTCCCTTGTCGCTTCTCCAGGTGGGCCATGTGGGTGAAGAGCAAGGTTTATACATGGACTGTATGGTGAGCACGGGGTCAACAATCACATCATCCATCTGGGTGTCCTCCCGAATGCAGAGCAGCCATTCCCACCTGGGTGGACAACGACGGCGTGGTTGACCGTTGACTGTGCGGCGATACAAGGGAAGAGGAGGCTTACGCCGCAGTGGGGATAAACACAGAGGAGAACGATGTGTGGCTAGTCCTGCTGCCAGTGGTTTGGACCAGCTGTGCCACCGAGGGAGCCCGTGTGGTCAACACGGGGGGGCAACACTCTACCTCGACACTGAAGCTGTGGCTCTCTGGAATGGCAGCGGACCCTGTGGGGGCAGCAACAACCTCCATCGGTCTCACACTGACCCCACGGTGGCCCAACACAACACAGCAGAAGCAGGTGGCGGGGCTTCGGGTCTCCATCATTGACCAGTGGCTGTGCAGCGAGCAGGTGAGCGAATGCATCCTGGCCTGGGTGAGCGGATGGCTGAGAGTGTGACAGTGGCCAGGAAGACCTATACTCTCAGTGGGGCACGCTGGAGGTGTGCGACGGGTTGCTGTTCCAGTGGCGGTAATTTCCCAAAGGCAACGGGTATTGGCTGCAGCTGCTGGGGTGATGGGAGCTCACTATTTCGAGTTGCAAAGACATTGGGAGAGTCGCACATGCTGGGCCTCTTCCCCTGCACTGACGCCAAGAACTGCTACATTCTCATGGCCATAGAATACTCCACACAGTGGCCTGAGGAATACGTGGTCCCAGACCAGAGCACCGCCTTAGTCACTGAGAGACTCATGGAGTAAACGTTGATGTGTTTTATCTGCAACCTGGCTGCGCAGCTTCCATCTGCTTCAGCCAGCACCAGCACGATTAGGATTGCCACCTACTCCTAGTATTGTGGGCATACCGGACAGCAGTTCAGGAGAGCACCAGGTGTATGCTGTTTGGGTGGGAGCTGTGCATGCCTGTAGAGCTGGTGTTTGCCCCCCCAACCCTTCTGAGCCAGAGATTCCTGGGGAGACCGGGCTGGAGTACGAGCAGGACCTCAGGGGTAAAACCAAAAGCACAGCCGGCAGCTGCCAAAGGTGGGCTTATGTTGCCTGCAGCTGGAGACAAGACTTCACAGTGAAGGACCGAGTAAGGGTCTACTGCCCCTCCCAGAAGGAAGCCACTCACTGGGGCTGGGAGAGGTGCTCAAATGCATCTTCAGCGTGGTATATCGAGTTCAGTTGCTTGAGGCTGGCACTGTACTGGCTCTTGGCCACCACCGACCCAGCGAACCTGAAGGAAGGAAATGATGGATTGCATGTCCTGCTTCTTGCCTTCCCTGAGGGGTGGGGGAGGTCCAAACACCTCCCAGCATCCCAGGCAGCAGCGTCAGCCACCAACGGGATGCTTGGACTCTCTGTGGACTGTGGAGTGACTCCTCAGGTGAGGTCAGTGGGGGCATTGTCAACATCTCGCCTCCATGGCGGCCAGCGCTACTTATTGTTCTTTTTGAAACGCGTTCATGGGACTAAGGTGGGATGTTCAAGTTAATTTATTGTTACATGTTAACTTGGGTTATACAATTACTGTATTTGCTTTTGTGTTTGTGGGTCACCTTGACCAGGGTGTGTAATAATCACCTCCCCGTCTGTGTGAGACTGAACAGTTCTCTTCCCAGGGCACAGTGCCCTGTCTGTTTTCGTGCTTACTGCAATAAAACTGGAAGTTGAGCTAAACAAACTTGATGTTTGAAGGGTAATAACAGTTGTTGATCTGGTGGTGTGGGACCTCAGCTCCTGGACTTCCTTCTTGATGGCAGCAGCAAGAAGGGAACGTGGCCGGGATGATGAGCATTCTTGATGATTGATGCTGATTTCACGCAACAGTGCTCCTCACACAGACATTTACATATAAATCCAGTGTTGTGTCTCTGCCTTTCTTACAGATCTTGTGCACTCTACATCATAAACAACCATTTTTAAATATTAAGTGATTATTTTGCCAGTTCAATGTCATTCTTGTATTCTTACAGAGGCTTCCCAATATCAACAGTACTAATGCATGTTTTCCTGAATTTATGTTACCTGATTTATTTTAGCAAGTATAATTTTTAAAAAGGACAAAACATTAATTAAACGCTGCACTGAATCATTTTAAAGCCATTCAATATTAGAATGGCAGTTCTGCCTTTTCTCAGTTGTGCTCATATGTGCATTATCCCCGAAACAAACTCTCTTTCGATGCTCATAAGAGTGCCCTCGGGTTGTCAATAGAAACTGGCGGACACATTCGTTAGCAGTCCAGATCCACTATTTCTAATCTGTACAAGAGGCAAAAAGAACTATTAAGTTATGGAATTGAGTTCAAAACTCTTTGTTCAGCCAAAATTAGTTATATGGAAGGGAAGTAAATAACCAGGTTAGCAAAACATTCTACAGAAGCAGGCATAGACCCCAGCTTGGGTGCCACACCACACTGGTGGACTCCAATGCTTCTTCTCTCCCCTCTCCTGGCAGCTGGAAACTGGCAACACCATGGCTTCATGCTTAGTCCTCGCTATGACTGAGACCACACAGTTCCCTCCCACCATCCGATCCTGCACTCTACCAATGAATCAGTAAATTGGACTTGCCACATTCCACATTAACCGTGTCCTTACGATCCCAAGCAAAGTGACTAAAATGATCACTCACCATTAAACTGCAAACCACCTTCATGCACCCCCCGCTCTGACACAGACAGTAGCGCAATTTGCATCGCCCAGCTCCTTCAGTTTCTCTGCCAACAAGCAACTTACTGACAGGATCATTCTTAATGTCCTACAGGGCCTTGCAATAATAAAAAAACAACTTTAAAAAAAGACAATAGCACCATTGTTTAGCCCATAGAAGTAATTGTAACTGAGTGTGCTGCCCTCTTAGTGGAGGAGACTGTGACTCAGGACCTTAGACCTGAGTAAGACCTTTAGAACTGGTCCTAGACTACCCAACCAGGGGAACAGCCTCACTGCATTAAACCTGTCAGAATTTTGTAAATTCCATCAAAATCTCCTCTCTTTCTTCTAAACTCCAGTAAATGCCAGCCGTGTTGATCCAATCTCTTCTCAACCATTAGTGCAGCCATTCTGCGAATCAGTCCAACAGGACTGGGAAGGAAGGGGACAGAAGCCAGAATAAGAAGTTGGAGAGAGGTGAAAGGGTACAAGCTGGCAAGGGATAGGTGAGACTATGTACTTCACCTGCCCATCAGCTCGTCTGGTGCCCCTGTTCCTTCCCTTTTTCCCCATGATGCACTCTCCTGTCAGATTCCTTCTTCTTCAGTCCTTTACCACTTTCACCTATAATCTCCCTGCTTCTTACTTCATCTCCCCTTCCCCACCCACCCACTTTCCCCTCACCTGCTATCCTGCCAGCTTGTACTCCTTCCACTCCTATCTTCTACCTTCTTATTCTTGCTTCTTCCACCTTCTTTCCCAGTCCTGATGAAGGATCTAGACCCAAGATGTTGACTGTCTGTGCCTCTCCTCAGCTGCTGTTCATCTGGTGAGTTCCTCCAGCATTTTTTGTATGCTGATCTGTGTAATGATCTGATCTGTATGAACAGTATGGAAGACAAACTTTTCACTGAACTCTCATCGAGGCTAACCATGGAATTTGCGTTCTATTTATGTATATTGATACACAAGTGTAACACTCCCCCAACAGGCTGGTATATGTCTAGGGGAAAATGAGATCCAGCCACACACCAGCCCCACCTCCCGTACACGCAGGTGCTGTGGGAATCAAGTTTATGCTGCACGCACACACACAGTATCAAATTCACACCAGATACCGTTATGAAATACACTTTAAAGAGCTTACTAAAACTAAAAGAGTACTATGCAATACAATATATATGAAAGAAAAGAAAAAGTAAAAGGCGCCAACTTATCAAAGTTCAGTCAGTTTAGTGCACATCGTTGGAGCTCAACCATCGAACCATTCGACCCCTCGTCACTTCCCTCCGACCTCCACGTCCTCGCACCTGGGACCACTCCCGGTGGTCGACCGAGCAGTGCAGTGCACATCCACCTTCCTCGGCGTCTTCTTCCCGACTCCCCTGAAAACCTTGGAAAACCCCCCAAGCTCCCAGCCTCACAAGACAAAATAACATTCCCCATTGGTTAACAAATGAATACAATCCCCATATCAGCAAGTCTAAAGCTAAACAACTGCGAGAGAAACACTTATCAGACAAAGAAGCATTCCTACTCTTAACAAACCAAAGAAGCCATTTTGAATAACACACACAGGACATTGTACACAAGCACACCAGGGCAGTATGATATAGAGAGAAAGCTGTTGCCCAAGCAGTAGGCTTGCATCCGATGGTTCCAAATTTCTAAGCAGAAACCGATACAATTTGGCACCAGCAATGTCACAGAAGTTGCCAGTCAGTGTTGAACTCAACATAGTCCCTGCCTTAGTGACTCAGGTTCCGTATTTTTCTTCCGGAGGTGACTCCTGAAGCCTTCCCCACGAATGGGGATAGCTGCAGGCAGAGGGTTTTTATTCTCCTAGATGAGCTGCCAACCACTGCTGATAAGCCCCCTCTGCCTGAACAGACTAGTTTTAAGGCACCAATAACCCTCCTTTTCCCTTCATCTGTCAGTAGAAATGGTTCTGCCACACTTAGTAGTGAAGCCACATGTGAAGGCCCAGAGCTGGACTTGGTTGTCAGAGGTTATTTGAGATGTTTGCCATTGAAAACTAAATGAAAACATCTTTTAATTTCTGAAATGACTAACAATAAACTTGACAGACTACAGAAAGTGGGAGACAGGTAGTTGGAATGATTCGAGGAGAGCTGACCTATGATACTCCACTATTGTCTTGGACTCTTCTGTGAAGCCAAGCAGCTCATTGGCCAGAGTGAAAACAGGTGAGGTTCTTAGTTAGATATGTAAATAAGCTGTGATGGTGACATCAGGCCTGGGAGATATAAATAGGTTTGAGAGTGTGGAACACTAGATTAAAGACAGCATGAGGTAGTGCTAGAGAAAGTCCAAAGACACAGGATATGTTTTAGGTTTAACAAGTGTTCCAGAATAGTAACCTCTTCCAATACTAGGGTGAGGTTAAATTCAAACTAAAGGAATTGTAACGTGCTCTGCCTGGGTACTTCACAACTTGGTGGCATTAATGTTGAATTTTCCAACTTCAGATAAACCATTTTCCTACTGTTTTCCATCAGTCCCTTTCCCCTCTCCTCCTGGTACACCTGCTTCCTTTTACACTTAACCAACTCCCCCCACCACCCCCTCCCCATCCACTTCATCTGCTCACCACCTAAAATTCCACCTCCTTCACTAGTCCCATCTTCCTTTCCCACGTTCCTTATTTAATTCCATGCTTCATCTTCCTTTTCTGTCACACTCTGTTTTCTGTGGCCCTTCAAAACAGTCAGCTATTACCTCCCAGCCTCTTTAGCTATTTCTGTTCTTAACTCCTTACCTAGATCATGTTCCTCCCCTGTTGCTCTCCTGTTCTTCACCTCCGGCTTTCCACTCTCCCTTCCTTCACCTGCTGATCACCCACGCTCACCTGCATCCATTCGTTGCTTGCTGTCCCTTCCCCTCACCTCTTTATTCTCTTTACCTCCCCTCTATCTAACAGTCCAGCTGAAGGGTCTTGAGCCAAAATGTTGACTGTCCATTTCCCTCAAAAGATGCTGCCTGACCCACTGAGTTCCTCTAGCAAGGTATCAACATATCCCTTCTCAAAAATAATCTCATTATCCTCATCAAGTAAGCATATAGTACCAACTCACATCTAAATAGCAGTAATAATTGGTAAAAGAGATTCTGCAGATGCTGGAGCTCATCAGGCCAGGAGGTATCAATGGAAGGGAAGAACCAGTTGATGTTTGGGTCTGAGGCCTTTCATCAAGCCACCTGATCCTGATAAAGAATCTCTGTCTAAAACAGGGACGGTTTATTTCCCTCCAAAGCTACTTCTTGACTTGTTGAGTTCCTCCAGCATTTTGCCTTGTTCCAGATTCCAACATTTAGTCTCAAGAACAATGTCTCCATGAAAGTCGTGCCTTCCTGATTCCACGTCGTTACTAGAAACCCTTTGGAAACCTTCATTGTAACTGTGGCGCCTATTATCCTCACAACAGTGAAAATTACATCTTATCTTGGTACCGGCTCCATGGAAATATACCCAAAGGTGAACTGGGATTCCCCATCACCTATTTTTGCAGTTACTCTTGTAGGGAAGTGTATCATAGCAACTGAGTTAGTGGCTAGGGCAGGCACAGTGACATAGTTAATAGATGTATTGTCTTACAGCAGCAGAGATCAAGGTTCAATCCTGTCTCGTGGAGTTGTCAGTTTGAAGCTTGCTTGATCACCCTGTGATCACGTGTTTCTTCCAGGTGATCTGGTTTCCTTCCACATTCCGGGTGATCTGGTTTCCTTCCACATTCCGGGTGATCTGGTTTCCTTCCACATTCCAGGTCATCTGGTTTCCTTCCACATTCCAGGTCATCTGGTTTCCTTCCACATTCCGGGTGATCTGGTTTCCTTCCACATTCCAGGTGATCTGGTTTCCTTCCACATTCCGGGTGATCTGGTTTCCTTCCACATTCCAGGTGATCTGGTTTCCTTCCACATTCCGGGTGATCTGGTTTCCTTCCACATTCCGGGTGATCTGGTTTCCTTCCACATTCCAGGTGATCTGGTTTCCTTCCACATTCCGGGTGATCTGGTTTCCTTCCACATTCCGGGTGATCTGGTTTCCTTCCACATTCCAGGTCATCTGGTTTCCTTCCACATTCCAGGTCATCTGGTTTCCTTCCACATTCCAGGTGATCTGGTTTCCTTCCACATTCCAAGTGATCTGGTTTCCTTCCACATTCTGGGTGATCTGGTTTCTTTCCACATTCCAGGTGATCTGGTTTCTTTCCACATTCCAGGTGATCTGGTTTCCTTCCACATACCAGGTGATCTGGTTTCCTTCCACATTCCAAGTGATCTGATTTCCTTCCACATTCCAGAAGCATGCTGATTAGCCACTAGAGAGCCCCAGAACTTAGTTTCTTTTAGGGTCACCCATGGCAGTAAGGTCAACAGGAGGTTCCAGACAAGAATAATCCAACCAAAGCCTCAATGGTAAAGATGGTAGACGATATTGGCACATAACAAAGGCAGTGAAGGGTCCCCAGTCCTCTTGCATTCCATCCCATTGGACCCTGATCTGGATCTGTCAAGGACCATGTGGTGGATGCTTGTGCATCAGCCTTCCCAGTTAAACAAAGTCACACACAGGCATTCTCCACTACCTAGTCCATTGGATTAGACATGCCCAGGCATCCTCTCTGATTAAGTTGGCAGAGTATGTCATCGAAACATTGGTTATAATCAATATCTGTACCCAGCTGGGAGCTGGTGAAGAGTTTATTCATCATGTATGCTGGGAAAGCACTAGAATCTTTTTTCAAGTATACTCAAAATCTCAGGAAATTAAAATAATAAACTGAAATAGTGACTGTGAATCAGAGCTTTGTAATTGTTATTCATCAATCTATTTACTGATGAAGAAAATTGTCCAATCAAGAGACAAAAAGTCAGCCCATTTTTAATAAGGTCACAACAAAATGTGATTGTCAGTAATCATGAAATGGAATTAATTTAGCCAAAGCAAAAATGATTACAAGCATTTTCAGTTATTCAGGTTGAAGTGAATGTTTAGCCAGCATCCTTTAGACTACAGGCAGCAGCTTTGTTAGAAACATTTGTGGAAAATAAATGATTTTTTTGTTCTCTGCCTTCCACAGCATTGTAGAATTCTCCTTTTGTTCTTTTCCCTCTCTTTCTCTGGCCTTGATTATCACATGGAGACAGAAGCATATACAGATGTAACATAAAACAGTCCACTGAAGAATCTCAGCAAGTTGATGTTTCAGTTTGAGACTCTTCATCAGGCTTGGGAAATATCGAGTGTCCATTTGCTTCCACAGATGTTATCTCACCTGCTAAGTTTCTCCAGCAGTTTGTTTTTGGATTGCCTTGAAATACAAATCAATGATTTATACTCTATCTTCAATTACGACCAGAATTTGAAGGAATGTACAATGTATGTACACTACTGTATTGCAGGTATTATATGATAGAAAATTGATGAATTTCCAGACCAGAAAGACATAATCTTAAACTTTCTTCTATTTCTAATAGATGGTCAATCTGAAACATTAACTGTATTTCTTTCATAACTGACTATGTCTGGTTGGCTGAGAGCTTTTTGTCTCTTCCAATTTCCAACATAATTAATCTTTATGTTTTGTATTAGACCATAAGACCATAAGACATGGGAACAAGTTAGACCATTTGGCCCATTGAGTCTGCTCTGACATTCAATCATGGCTATTTATCTTCCCTCTCAACCCCATTCTTCTCCCCGTAATCTTTAAATAAAAGAAGCTAAAAACCTCTGCTTTAAATATACCCAGTGACTTGGCGTTCACAACTGTCTGTGGCAATGAATTCACCATCTGGCTAAAGAAATTCCTCCTCATCTCTGTTCTAAAGGGGTGGCCTTCTCTTCTAAGGCAGTACCTTCTGGTCATTGACTCTCCCACTGTTGAAAACCTCCTCTCCACATCCACTAACCTTTTCAATATTACATAGTTTTGAATGAGATCCCCCTTGTTCTTCTAAACTCCAATAAGTACAGGGCTAAAACCATCAAACACTTTAAACCTTTCATTACCAGGATGATTCTTATGGACCTCCTCTGAACCATCTCCAATGCCAGCACATCTTTTCTTAGATATATATATATGGCCCAAAGCTGCTCACAGTACTCCAAGTACAGTCTGACTCAGATTCTCTCTCAAAGCCTTACAAAGCCTCAACATCATATCCTTGCTTATGTATTCTAGTCCTCTCAAAATGAATGCTAGTATTGCATTTGCCTTCCTTACCACCAACTCAACCTATAAGTTAACCTTAAGGGCATCCTGAACCTGTCCCTTTGGCACCTCTGAATCTAGAATCCTAGAGCTCTGGGTTGTACTGTTCAATCCGTTAACACCATTAGACCAGATCAGCAGATATAATGCATCTGGTGTTGTTGAACTTCAGTCGAAAGTACAGAGCAAATACATGTTTTTATAAAAGAACCAGCTTGTTATGAATGTAATTGTCACCCTTGTTCTAGGCAACTAAAGAGGAGCAGGAGTGAGTGTCATTGCTATTACAAAGGATAACGTGCTAGGCAAGCTCAAAGGTCTTAAGGTGGATAAGTCACCTGGACCAGGTGGATTACATCCCAGAATCTCGATAGAGATAATGGATGCATTGGTCATAATCTTTCAAGAATCACTTGATTCTGACATGGTCCTGGAGGACTGGAAGATTGCAAATGTAACTCCATTCTTTGAGAAGGGAGGAAGGCAAAAGGAAGGAAATTATAGGCCAGTTTGCCTAAACCCAGTGGTTGGGAAACTATTGGCGTCTATTATTAAGGATGAAGTTTCTGGGTACTTGCAGACTAATGATAAAATAAGTCAAGGTCAGCATGATTTCTGTAAAGGGAAATCTTGCCAGACAAATCTTCGAGGAATTAACAAGCAGGTGGAACAAGGAGCGATAGTGGATGTCATTTACTTAGATTTTCAGAGAGCATTTGATAAAGTGCCACACATGAGGCTGCTTAACAAGATAAAATTCTATGGCATTACAGGAAAAATACTGGCATGGATAGCTGAATAGCTGACAAGCAGGAGGAAGCAAGTAAGTATAAAAGGGGCCTTTTCTGGTTGGCTACCAATGGCTAGTGGCGTTCCTCAGGGGTCAGTATTGGGACTACTACTTTTCACACTTCTGTCAAAGATTTGGATGATGGAATTGATGACTTTGTGGCAAAGTTTGCAAATGATATAAAGATATATGGAGGGGTAGTTATTGCTAAGGATTGCAGCAGGATGTAGCCTAATTGGAAGAATGGTCAAAAAGGTGGCTGATGGAAAACAATGTTGGAAAATGTATGATAAAAGGTATTATTCCTTTTGTAAAAATAATAATAGTGCAGATTATTATCTAAATGGGGAGAAAATTCAAACATCAGAGATGCAAAGGAGTCCTCGTGCAAGACTCCCAGAAGGTTAATTTACAGATTGAGTCTGTAGTAAAGTAGGCAAATGTAATGTTGGCATTTATTTTAAAGGGAATATAATATAAAAACAAAGATACAATTCTGAGGCTTTTAAGGCACTAGTCAAGCTGGCAGCTGGAGTATTGTCAACAGTTTTGGGTAACTTATCTCCGAAAGAGTGTGTTGACATTGGAGAGAGTCCAGAAAAGGTTCACGAGGATGATCTTGGGAATGAAAGGGTTAACATGAGTAGCATTTGGCAGCTTTGTGCCTGTACTCACTGGAATTTAGAAGGATGTGGGAGGATCTCATTGAAACCTACCAAATGTTGAAAGGACCAGATAAGGTGGATATGGAGAGGATGTTTTCTATGGCAGGCATATCCAGAATGAGAAGGCACAGCCTCAGAACTGAGGAACAACCTTTTAGAATAGACACAAGGAGGAATTTCTTTAGCTAGACTGTATTGAATCTGTGAAATACTCTGCCACAGAGTGCGGTGGAGGACAAGTCCATAGGTATATTTAAAGCAGAAATTGATATGGCAAGAAGGCAGGTGTATGGGATTGAGTGGAATCCAGGTTTAGACATGATGGAATGGCAGGGCAGACTCAATGGGCTGAATGGCCTAATTATGCTCCTATGTCTTATGGTCTATATATGGAAAATTGATTGTCCACCTTGCTCCACAAATGTTGATTGTATATTGTTACTGTGCCTCAACATTAGCTTTGGAAGAGCAGTAGCACTGCAAATTTAACCATTTCTCCTTTCCCTCCTGTCATGCTGTAATCCTCCTTAGTTAAGTTAGGCTCATGTTAATGTTCCAGGCCACATTATCCTGGATTTAGACAGTCTATATACTCTTGATAACTTGATATTAAGGATATAAAGTCATAATGCTTAATTTATTGGATGAGCATCTGATGGCTTCAGCTATCATTCAAGAGGCAAGTTCAAACTCCACTATATGGCTAGATGAAACTTGTCTTAAATTAATCTGGATCTTAAACAGTGTAAAACCATCTGGAAGGATTCAGCAGGTCAAGCAGCATCTGTGGACAGAACTCAACTAATTATTGTGTCAAGATCTGGACATGAAATGTCACCTGTCTATTTCTGACTACAGAAGCCGCCTGACCTGCTGAGTTCCTCCAACTATTTGCTATTTTGCTTCAGATTCCAATATTTCCAACCCCTCATGTCTCTGGAATTTAAAAAGCTAGCAGCAGTAATGATAACCATGTTATTCCCCAAATGTACATTGTTGAAAAACACCATCTGGTTCTGGTTTCCATTCCTTCATGGGAAGGAAGACTGTGGTGTTAGATTGTCTGGCTAATGCAAACCTGCCAACATGTTTGACTCTTCAACACTAGGCTGACTGAGTCAGTGTGTGAGTCAATAAGGGATGGACAACAACTCCTAATCTAATCAGTTGCTTCCAAGTGTTGGGATAAAATAAGCTTGGACTTTACAATCAGTGGGTTGAGATGACATGAACATAGGACAGTACAATACTGGTACAGGCCCCTTGGCCCATCATGCCTGTTCTGGCACACTGACGATATAAACTGCACATCTGCCTGTATATTCTCTAAATCCTTCCATTGCCTGCATGTGTTGAACTTGAGAAAGAATGAGTGGTAAATAAAAGCAGACATGAAGGACACAAAAAACGGAAAAATACAGTATTTTATTTTTTAGTTAATGTTTTTTTGTTTCGATAGCACTATAGGGCTATTTCAACAATCAGAAACCACACCATTTTAAAAGCTGCTTCCCCTTGGCAGTTAATCTGATTATTAATTGTAGTTATCTCTTCCTCCCTATGTATTACCTCAGTCACTGTGCTGTAAACACTTCAAGCTGCTCTAATAATCCTGTTTATATTGTGAGTACAGTACTGTGCAAGTCTTAGGCACACATATATATAGCTACAGACTTTTGCACAGTACCCTGGTAATTTGATGCATTGCACTGTACTACTGCCCCAACAAAAGAAAGTGAATTCTTAACATACATGAGTGATGACAAACCTGATTCTGACATGTGTTTCTATTGTGGATTGAGAATGGGAGGGGGGCAAGGGGAGGGGAATCATGTTTGGGAGAGAGGGGAGGGAGCAGGAAACAGCAGAGAGACATTTTATAATTATCAATTAACCAATTATTTGGAATCAAATGGTGTCTCAGGGCTGGGTGTTTCCGCACCTGTGCACTCCTTCTCTGACACCTGTCCCAAACTCCTCCTATGCTGCTCCACCCCTGGCATTCCCAACATCCATTGCTCCCAACAGTTTCACAAACCCGATCTCTGCACCATGTTGACAAATGCAGTACTGTGCAAAACTCTTGGCACCCTAGCTATTGTAATGTGCCCAAGCTGGCATTTATGCATTTACAACACATCACAGCAAATTCCTAATACATGTAAATATATACAGTGAATAAAGTTCATCCTTGATCCTTAATACTTTGTTTTGCAACTTGCCAGTACAACCTAAGGTGAGAAAGGGAAGAACAAGTCATTGACTATGTTTTCTACCCAATAGTATATGTTAATCCAGAAAAAGAACAGATATTGAGAGTGTGGGGCCTTGAGCAGAAGATGCTCTGAGTCCAAGTACCCATGACCTAGTACAATAATATACATATCCAATAAAATAATAGAGACACAGAGTAAAGTTTGTAACTGTGAAAGCCAAATATACAAGCCTTCAGCATGTATATAATATGATTAGGAATAGTCAGCATGGCGTTGTCAAAGGCAGGTTGTGCCTTATGAGCCTGATTGAATTTTTTGAGGATGTGAATAAACACATTGATAAAGGAAGAGCAGTAGATGTAGTGTGTAGGAATTTCAGCAAGACATTTGATAAAGTACCCCATGCAAGGCTTATTGAGAAAGTAAGGAGGCATGAGATCCAAGGGGACATTGCTTTGTGGATCCAGAACTGGCTTGCCCACAGAAGGCAAAGAGTGGTTGCAGACGGGTCATATTCTGCATGGAGGTCAATCACCAGTGGAGTGCCTCAGGGATCTGTTCTAGGACCCTTACTCTTCATGACTTTTATAAATGACCTGGATGAGGAAGTGGAGGGATGGGTTAGTAAGTTTGCTGATGACACAAAGCTTGGAGGTGTTGTGAATAGTGTGGAGGGCTGTCAGAGTTTACAGCGGGACATTGATAGGATGCAAAACTGGGCTGAGAAGTGTCAGATGGAGTTCACCCCAGATAAGTGTAAAGTGGTTCATTTTGGTAGGTCAAATATGATGGCAGAATATAGTATTAATGGTAAGACTCTTGGTAGTGTGGAGGATCAGAGGGATCTTGGAGTCTGAGCCCATAGGATGCTCAAAGCAGCTGCGTAGGTTGACTCTGTGGTTAAGATGGCGTATGGTGTATTAGTCTTCATCAATTGTGGAAGTGAATTTAGGAGTCGAGAGGTAATGTTGCAGCTATATAGGACCCTGGTCAGACCCCACTTGGAGTACTGTGCTCAGTTCTAGTCGCCTCACTACAGGAAGGATGTGGAAGCCATAGAAAGGGTGCAGAGGAGATTTACAAGCATGCTGCCAGGACTGGGGAGTATGCCTTATGAGAATAGGTTGAGTGAACTCGGCCTTTTCTCCTTGGAGTGAAGGAGGATGAGAGTTGACCAGATAGAGGTGTACAAGATGATGAGAGGCATTGATCATGTGGATAGTCAGAGGCTTTTTCCCAGTGCTGAACTGGTTGCCACATGAGGACACAGGTTTAAGATGCTGGGGAGTAGGTACAGAAGAGATGTCAGGGGTAAGTTTTTTACTCAGAGAGTGGTGAGTGTGTGGAATGGGCTGCTGGCAATGGTGGTGGAGGTGGATACGATAGGGTTTTTTTTAAGAGGCTTTTAGATAGATACATGGAACTTAGTAAAATAGAGGGCTATAGGTAAGCCTAGTAATTTCTGAGGTACGGACATGTTCGTCACAACTTATTGGGCTGAAGGACCTGTATTGTGCTGTAGGTTTTCTATGTTTCTGTGTTTCTAACTCTGAAATATCTTTTCACAGTATAAGAGTTCAAGAGGCACAATTCAAGGTGTATAGGGCCTGTACTTTGATGGTAAGACACACAGTGGCCACCTTAATAGGCATAGCTGTATACCAGTTCATTAATACAAATATCTATACAGCAGTCGTGTAGCAGCAACACAATGTACTAAGACACACAGACATGGTCAAGAGGTTCACTTGTTCTTCAAACCAAATATCAGAATAGGGAAGGAACATGATCCAAGTGACTTTAACCATGGAGTTGGCGGCAGACAGGCTGGTTTGAGTATCTCAGACATTGCTAACCTCCTAGGATTTTAATGCACAACATCTCCAGAGTTTACAGAAAACAGCCTAAAACAAAGACACCCAGTGAGTGGCAGTTCTGTGGGTGAAAACACCTTGTTAATGAGAGAGGTTAGAGGAGAATGGACAGATTAATTCAATTTAACAGGAAGGTGGCTTCAACTCAGATGAACATATGTTGCAACACTTATGTGCAGGAGAACAACTCTGAATGCACAGCATGTCAAAACTTGAAGTGGGTGGGCTACAGCAGCAGAAGACTAAGAACATGCTGTCAGTGGAGAGCATATTAGGTACCTAACAAAGTGACCACTGAGTTTATGTTCTATAATCTAAGTTCCCTAAGATGCAGCCTGAACCACTGAGTTTTTTCCAGCATTTTTTGTTTTTATTTTATTTCTGATCTCATGGTACTATCTGAAGAAAGATCCTGTCCTGATCATGATTCCTCCTTCAAATGCCTCCACCAAGAACATTCATTTTCTATGCTTTTAAGATATTTTAGGCTATTGAATCTGCCTTGCAACAAATGACAATGCTTTAAAAATTAATGAATTGCGGAATTTTTTCAGGTGCTCTAAGAATCGATGAGATGCAATCTCATGCAAATCCATTCTTCCTCCTTACAATATGCTTGTGCAGTAGATTTAACCCTTTTCCCCATGACATGAGCATAATTTGGAGTGAAGTTCCACTGAAGAATTAAAACAGGCTGCAATGTCAACGGAGCCTCTTTAAACAATAGTATTTATTTATAAAGGTGCTATAAAAGTGCCAGTAACATCATCAGTAACATTCCTTTGCCCTGCTCATGGATTGTTTATCCCACTTCCATCGGGGAGGAAGCTACGTAGCATCCATACCAGGACCACCAGACTCAAAAACAGTTACTTCCCCAAGCAGTAAGGTTGATCAACACTTCCACCCAATAATCCATCCCTTCACCACCACTACTTTATCATTTCCTGTCAGTCACCTTGTGTACAGAAACCCTAATGTAACTCTATGGACATACAAATAATTTCTGCATATAAGACATTTTATGTATTCATATTTGTTACACTCTTTTCATCTTTATCTTTTGTGGGGTTTATTTGTGCTATATTAGCTCCGGAGTAACAATTATTTCATTCTCCTTCACACTTGTGTACTGGAAATGACATTAAGCTATTTTGAATCTTCTGGAGTTTTGACAGGGAAGTGGACTTACAGTTTGGGCACCCCTGGTCAAAATGTTTGATACTGTGAATAGTTAAGTGGGTAGAAGATGAACTGATCTCCAAAAGTCATAAAGTTAAAGATGAAACTTTTTTTTTCAACATTTTAAGCAAAATTAGTGTTTTTTTTTGGTTTTGTACCATTTTAGAATGGGAAAAAAAGGAAAGGAGCATCATGCAAAAATTTGGGCACCCCAATGAGATTTGAGCTCTCAGATAACCTTTACCAAGGTCTCAGACCTTAATTAGCTTGTTAGGGCTATGGCTTGTTCACAGTCATTGTTAGGAAAGGCCAGGTGATGCAAGTTTCAAAACTTTATAAATACTCTGACTCCTCAAACCTTGTCCCAACAATCAGCAGCCATAGGCTCCTCTAAGCAGCTGCCTAGCACTCAGAAAATTAAAATAAATGATGGCTACAAAGCAGGGCAAGGCTATAAGAAGATAGCAAAGTGTTTTCAGGTAGTCGTTTCCTTGGTCAATAATGTAATTAAGAAATGGCAGTTAACAAGAACAGTGGAGGTCAAGTTGAAGTCTGGAAGACCAAGAAAACTTTCTGAGAGGACTGCTCGTAGGATTGCTAGAAAGGTAAATCACATTCCCCATTTGACTGCAAAAGACCTTTAGGAAGATTTAGCAGACTCTGGAGTGGGGGGTGCACTGTTCTACTGTACAGCGACACCTGCACAAATATGACCTTCATGGAAGAGTCAACAGAAGAAAACCTTTCCTGCATCCTCACCACAAAATTCAGCATCAGAAGTTTGCAAAGGAACATCTAAACAAGCCTGATGCATTTTGGAAACAAGTCCTGTGAACTGATGAAGTTAGAATAAAATTTTTTTGGCCGCAACAGCAAAGGTATGTTTGAAGAAAAAAGGGTGCAGAATTTCATGAAAAGAACACCTCTCCAACTGTTAAGCACGCGGGTGGATCGATCATGCTTTGGGCTTGTGTTGCAGCCAGTGGCACGGGGAACATTTCACGAGTAGAGGGAAGAATGAATTCAATCAAATACCTGCAAATTCTGGAAGCAAACATCACACTATCTGTAAAAAAGCTGAAGATAAAAAGAGGACGGCTTCTACAACAGGATAATGATCCTAAACACACCTCAAAATTCACAATGGACTACCTCAAGAGGCACAAGCTGAAGATTTTGCCATGGCCCTCACAGTCCCCTGACCTAAGCATCATCGAAAATCTGTGGATAGATCTGAAAAGACTAGTGCATGCAAGACGGCCCAAGAATCTCACAGAACTAGAAGCCTTTTGCAAGGAAGAATGGACAAAAATCCCCCAAACAAGAATTGAAAGACTCTTAGCTGGCCACAGAAAGCATTTACAAGGTGTGATACTTGCCAAAGGGGTGTTACTAAGCACTGACCATGCAGAGTGCCCAAATTTTTGCTTCAGGCCCTTTTCCTTTTTTGTTATTTTGAAACTGTAAAAGATGGATTTAAAAAAGTAAGCTTGCTTAAAATAAGACCTGTGTCATCTCTAACTTTATGCCTTTTGGAAATCAGGTCATCTTTTACTTACTTAGCTATACACAGTAACAGAAATTTTGACCAGGAGCGCCCAAACTTTTGCATTCCACTGTATATCCAAGGATGGGTCTAAAAATATCAAATGCAGAATCATTCCTGGCAACTGTTAGCAATTATTTAATCCATGTTTGATCCCCCTGATTCACTGGATACCGTAACTTTAGTGGTAAGCATTCTTAAATCAGTATCGGGTGCATTTCCTGTCGCTGTCTGTCAAGAGTTTGTATGTTCTCCACGTGACTGCATGGGTTTACTCTTGGTGCTCTGGTTTCCTGCCATTGTCCAAAGACATACTGGTTGGTAGGTTAATTGGTCATTCCACGATTATTATTATTATTATTCCACGATTTGGCTAGGGTTAAATTTGGGGTTACTTGGTTGTGCAGCTTGAAGGACAGGAAGGACTATTCTGCACTGTATCTGAATAAATAAATATATCTTGTTTATTCATAGGATGTGGGTGTTGCTGCAAAAGCTAACATTAAATGTGCAATCTAAATTGAAAAGCCTAAAAGGAAAATCCTATAAAAAGTAGTGGATATGGCCCAAGTCATCACAGGTCAAGCCCTCCCCTTCACTGAGCACATCTACATGGAGTGCTGATGCAGGAAAGTAGCATCCATCATCAAGGACCCCACCATCAAGGTAATGCTCTACTCGCATTGATACCATCAGGAAGGATGTACAGGAGCCTCAGGTCTCATATCACCAGGTTCAGGAACAGTTATTACCCCTCAGCCATTAAGCACTTGAACTACTGGGGATAGCTTAACTAATTCACTCCCCCCAAAACTGAACTGATTCCACAACCTATCAACTCACTTTCAAGGATTCTACAATTCATGTTCTCAATATCTATTTACTTATCTACTGGGGAGAGCAGTTGGCCCATGAAAACAGACAAGAAAAGGTCATTTAACTCGATAGCCAGTTTTATTGCGATGAACGCAAGAACAAACCGGGCACTATGTCCAAGGGAGAGAACCCACTCAGTTTCATACAGACAGGGAAGTGATTAATACACACCTCAGTTAAAGTCAAGGTGACCCATAAACACACAGGTGAATAACTGTATAACCCAAGCTAAAATGTAACAATAAATGAATTTGAACATCCCACTATAACCCCATGAAAGCATTTTAAAACAAGAACAATAAATAGTGCCGATCACTAGGAATGCTGGGGTGGGCCCTACCCCTCTGGAGTGCCACACTGCCCCCACCTGAGGAGTCAGCCATCCTTGGCAACCCCAGAGTCCGCAAAAAAGTCCAAAATTCTCAGTGGTGGATGACGCCACCACCAGGGGCACTGTGTGGTGGCTGTAGCCCTCCCATGGGAGGCACTGTTTGGTGAGGCAACAGGTTAGGCACCCTGAGTGTCAGTCCCTTCCTCTAGCCTCGCTGGGTTGGTGGTGACTGAGGGCCAATACGGTACCCGCCGATCCTGATGCAGCATGACTGCCTTCCACTGCTCAGGCAACCACACCCGGAATACAACATCGGAGATGCAGTCACCTCTCCCAATGACTTCTAAGCTTCCAAGCTACTGTCCCTCCTTCTGGGTAGGGCAGTAGACCCATATTGGGACCTCCACCAAGTACTGACACATTGGCACCCTGGACTGGTGGCCCGGCCCCTTCTGGGACATGTAAACATAACAGCCATGCATGAACAGCTCCACATCCTGCCTGTCCCCAGGCCAATAAAAGCAATCATGTAGCTTGCCCAATATCTTTGCCACCTGGAAATAGCCAGCCCCCACCAGCCTGTGCACCAACTGCAGCACTGTAGTGAAGAGCCCGCAGGGGACCACCAGCTGCAGGAGATGTCCTTCGTTGTTGGACACCTCCAGCATTCCCCACCATGAATGGGCTTTGGTTTCTGGATCCAGTCCAGCGACCACTGCTGTCCAACACTCAGCCATCCCCTCACCCAGGCCAGCACAGGACCACTCACCTGCTCCCTGGTCAGTGATGGGAAGGTCTACCTTGCTGCTGGCCCATGGTTCCACTGTTACAGTGGGCTGCTTCCGGCTGTGCTGCACTGCCACAGGCCACTGTGAGACCAGTGGTGGTTGTTGGTGCCCCCGCTGGGTCCGCTTCCTGCCCTATTGGAGAGCCACGACTTCAGTGGTGGGGTAGAGTGTTGCCCCTGGCACATCCACATGGGCCCCCCAGTGGGACTGTCGGTCCGACCCAATGATACAGGACTTCCAGATGTCAGCTAGTTATGCCTCATATTCCACTCTGCTTTTCCCCACTGTAATGCACAGCCACTTCTTCCCTGTCATCGCCACACAATCGCCGGTGACCGTAGCCAGCTGGACTGCCGTCACTGTCCACCCAGATGTCTGATGGTGATGGCTGACCCCGTGTCCACCAATATAAGGCATCTGAAGCCCTCCACCATGCAGTCCATGTATAAGCCTTGCTCTTCACCTAAGTGCCCACCCAGAGAGGCAACAATGGAGGGATTCTGCTGGGAGTCTTAGACAGTGCTGTCCCTCAGCGTTACCCCAATGGCTGCTCTGGGCTGGTGCTAATGCCGGTCAGTTCTGGACCACGTGGCCTGACTTGCCACATGCCACGCCATTGCTCCATGGCGCCCAGCAGGGCCAGGTCAGACCTGTCTCATGGGCTCCTCTCATCAGTTTCCTTCTCTGCCTCAGTGACACAAGCCCGGGCTCATGGCATGCTGGAGCACCTTGGAGTGGATAAAACTGCTTCTGCCCTCTCTGCCTCTGCCACTGATGAAGGTGATACTGTTGAAGGCGTTCTGGCATTACAGCCCTACAATGGCATGTAGGGCAAGTTCGTCCTGGGCTGTGGGAGGGAACTGGGGGTAGCCATGCCAAGCACACTGGTGTTGATCTGCTATGAACACTCCCAGCCTTTCTCACACATGGCACCACCTGCTGCCCCGTTCTTCCCTCATTGCTTCCTCCAATGGCCTCTGCCTGAAACGTTGCTCCATCTCCAGGATGACTGCCCTATAGTTATGTTGCTCAGCCAACGTTAAGTCAAGGAGAGCCTGCAGGGCCTCCCCTCCAGCACCAGGTCAAGGTGCACAGTGGTCTCAGTGGAGCTCCACGCATTGTGATAACGGCCAAGTCTGACTTGTGCCGGGTAAGGTTCCTAGCGACTGGCATTATTATTTCTGGGCAGTTTCAGGGTGGTTCTTGCTACATGAATTGTGAGGGAAGATGGGTGATGTGCTCACCGTGTTCACGGGGTTGGAGAGCCTGAGTTCCCTCTCCCTGCTCAGTTTGCAGGTCCTTTCTCAGGGTCGGTATCCCATCTTTCGGAGCCAGTCCCAGAGCTACAAAGGAGGCATTCTGCTCAGTCCCTCAACTTATTCCCCAGGTTTTAAAGCATCTCATCTGGCACCGTAGCTCTTCAATCTCGCAGTCAGTTTCTAACCCCACTCCTGACACCAATGTGCCGGCATGCAGGCCATGACAGACAGACAAGAAAAGCTCATTTAACGCCACAGCTGATTTCATTGCGGCAACCACAAAGCAGACCGGGCACTGTGACCCGGAGAGAACCCACTCAGTCATATATATACTGGGGATGTGATTATTACACAGCCTGATTACAATCAGGGCACCACAAACACATATGCGAATAACTGTATAACCTGAGCTAAAATGGAACAATAAATGAACTTGTTATCCCACCATAATCCCATGAAAGCATTTTAAAACAAGAACAATAAATAGCGCTGGCTGCCATGAACGCTGGGATGACATGTTGACCATGATCCCCCCCCCCATACAGTGCAACACTACCTATCTATCTATTAGTCTATCCATTTATCTATCTCCCTATTTATTTATCTATCTAACTATCTGTTTGTTTATTTATCCTTTTTTGCATTTGCACAATTTTTGTTCTTTTGCACATTGGTTGGTCATCCATTCTGTTTGGTGCAGTTTTTCAATAATTTTATCATGTTTCTTTTATTTATTATGCATGCCCACAAGAAAATGAATCTCAGGGTTGTATATGGTGATATATATGTACATCAATAATAAATTTACTTAGATCTTTTGAACTTTCAAATCTCTTTTGAACTGAGTGCAGTCTGGTAATACAGTGTGACAACACTGACTTGAGGGTACCCACTATGGTGCCTCAAATAATGACCATCAATCATCCCTGCTCACAGGTTAGCCGGTTACACATTGCATTGAATTGAGGATTTTTTCGATACTCCACCTGATGCAAGGAGTTTCTAATTGGGATGCAGAACATAGCCATGTAGAATAGTAATATGTGACTACATACATTGATGAAGGTAGAGTAGTAGATGTAGTGTATATGGATTTCAGCAAGGCATTTGATAAGGTAAGTAAGGAGGCGTGAGATCCAAAGGGACATTGCTTTGTGGATCCAGAACTGGCTTGCCAACAAAAGGCAAAGAGAGGTGTAGACGGGTCATATTCTGCATGGAGGTCGGTGACCAGTGGAGTGCCTCAGAGATCTGTTCTGGGTGGTTCATTTTGGTAGATCAAGTATGATGACAGAGTATAGTATTAATGGTAAGACTCTTGGCAGTGTGGAGGATCAAAGCGGTATTGAGTTCCATGTCCATAGGACGCTCAAAGCTGCTGTGCAGTTTGACTCTGTGGTTAAGCAGGCGTATGATGTATTGGCCTTCATCAATTGTGGAAGTGAATTTAGGAGCCGAGAGGTAATGTTGCAGCTATATAGGACCCTGGTCAGACCCCACTTGGAGTACTGTGCTTGGTTCTAATCACCTCACTACAGGAAGGACATGGAAACCATAGAAAGGGTGCAGAGGAGATTTACAAGGATGTTGCCTGGATTGGGGAGCATGCCTTATGAGAATAAGTTGAGTGAACTCGGCCTTTTCTCCTTGGAGTGACGGAGGCTGAGAGGTGACCTGATAGAGGTGTATAAGATGATGAGAGGCATTGATCATGTGGATAGTCAGAGGCTTTTTCCCAGGGCTGAAATGGCTAACATGAGGGGCACAGTTTTAAGGTGCTTGGGGAGTGGGTACAGGGGAGATATTGGGGGAAAGTTTTTTATACAGAGAGTGGTGAGTGCGTGGAATGGGCTGCTGGCAATGGTGGTGGAGGTGGATACGATAGGGTCTTTTAAGACTCCTGGACAGGTACATGGAGCTCAGAAAAATAGAGGGCTATGGGTAACCCCAGATAATTTCTCAGGTAAGGACATGTTTGGCACAGTTTTGTGGGTCAAAGGGCCTGTATTGTGCCTGTATTTTCTGTTTCTATGTTTCTATAAGCATGTTGTGGTCATTTATGGATAGGATTGCTACATCGTCAGAAAACTCACATTGGTTTCATCAAAAAAATTTAAAGGTTGGATGAAGTACTGAGGATAAGAGAAGGGAGAAATTAATTAAAATGTCTAGTCCATTACCCTATTAAAAATCAAATTGACAATTATGCTAAATTGCAGCATCTCTTATTTCTCTACTTCCCTGTTATCTTAAAATACTTTCTAATCCTGCCAGTTTTATTTTTTGCAAGAGAAACAGGATTGTGAATTAAGCAATTTATAGAAAGTAGCACAGAAGGTGCTTTGAGCAGTTTCGATCCAAATTAACAGCTACTTTGAATTAAGCAAACTTGAATTAAGTAGAACAGATTGTAGCAATTTTATGTTTCAGGACTGGTTGCTGAGGGGATTTAGAGAAGTGGGTTGTGAAGAGTGTTCAGCTGAGTGAACAAGCACAATCAAAATTACATAATTTACATTTGGAAACCTATAGCTGGTTCTTGGTTATCTACTTTGCACTTTTGGAATCAATAATCTCTCCAAGACACTTTCACTTGACAGTCACAATGCACCCTGTGGATTTTAGAAATTGTTATATTCTCACCCAGTCAGCAAATGTAGTTTTCTAGAACTAACTCAGTTCAACAGAGTCAATTACAAACCTACAAGTAATAGGATCAGAGAATGATCAAAGAGCAGATGGACACTGTTGGCCAATTGAGTCAATGCTGGCTCCCAATGAAGAGCTCCATTCAGTCCTAATCCCCTTATTCTTGCCATGCCATGATGCTGTAGTGGTTTGCGTGACGCTTTTGCAGTTCAGGGTGTCAGAGTACAAGGCTCAGTTTTGACGTCATCTGTAAGGAATCTGCACGTCCTCCATGTGGAAATCATGGGTTTTCTCCGGCTGCTCTAGTTTCCTCCTACACGGGTACCAGTTCGTAGGTTAATTGGTCAATTGTGCCGTGATTAGGCTAGGGTGAAATTGACTTGTTTGAAATTTACTGATACAGCATGGAGTAGGCCCTTCCAGCTCTCCGAGTCAGACTGACTCAGAAAACCCACAACCGAATCAGGGGACACATACGAGGAAATCTGCAGATGCAACACACACAAAATGTTGGTGGAACACAGCAGGCCAGGCAGCATCTATAAGGAGAAGCACTGTCGATGTTTTGGGCCGCAACGCTTCGGACAACTGGGGTTGCTGAGCTGCACTGCTCAAAGGGCCGGAAGGGCCTTTTCTGCTCTGCATCTCTAAAATAAAAATAAATTGAAATTAAAAATAGTTTGCATATTAGTTCCTTGAGTGTCTTCATTCCTATCCAGCATTCCTTTAAGCAGAGCAGGCTTGGAGTTTATTCTGAATCTACTCTCAGTGGCCACTTTAATAGGTATATCCTGTTCCTAATTAAGTGACCACTGAGTGTATGTTTGTGGTCTTTTGCTGCTGGAGCCAATCTACTTCAAGGCTCAATATGTTAGAACATAGAACAGTATATTACTGGCCCTTTGGCCCACAATGTTGTTCCGACCAGGTAACATACACCAGAAACCATCTAGAATTTCTCTACCGCATAGCCCTCTATTTTACTAAGCTCCATGTACCTATCTACGAGTGTAGACAAAGGACAAAAGGCCAAGTTCAACCTATTCTCATAAGGCATATGCTCCAATCCAGATAACATCCTTGCAAATCTCCTCTGCAGTCTCTCCATAGTATCCACATCCTTCCTGTAATGAGGTGACCAGAAATGAGTACAGTATTCTAAGTGGAGTCTAACTAAGGTATAATATAGCTGTAACATTACCTTACAGCTCACCATATGCCTTCTTAACAACACTGTCAACCTGCACAGCAGCTTTGAGTGCCCTATGGACATGGGCCCAAGATCTCTCTGATCCTCCATAATTTTCTGGGTTGTCTCTACTCTCTTTCTTGAACAAGGGAATAGCATTTGCCACCCTCCAATATTCTGATACTTCTCCCATCTCTACTTCTCACAGTAGCCTGGGGTATATCTCATCCAGATCCAGTGATTTACCTAACTTAAAGCTTTTCAAATGCTCCAGCACATCCTCGTTCTTAATGTCTATATGCTCAAACATTTCAATCCGAAGTAAATCATTCTCACAATTGCCAAGGATATTTTCCCTGGTGAATGCTGAAGCAAAATATTCATTAAGTACCTCCGCTACCTCCTCTGACTCTATGCACACGTTTCCACTGTTGCTCCTGATTGGTCCTATTCTCACACAGCTCATCCTCTTGCTCTTCACATACTTGTAGAATTTTGTGGAGGGTTTCCTGAATCTTGCTCACCAAGACCTTCTCATGGCCCCTTCTAGCTCTCCTAATTTCATTCTTAAGCTCCTTCCTGATAACCTTGTAATTTTCTAGAGCTCTAGCAGTACCTCATTTCTTGAACCTTTCATAATCGTTTCTTTTCTTCTTAACTCGATTTTTTTTTCCTTTGTACACTATGGTTCTTTTACCCTACCATCCTTTCCCTGCCTCAATGGAGCATACCAATGCAGAACACCATGCAAATGTTCCCTGAACATTTGCCACATTTCTGCCATAATTTCCCTGAGAACATCTGCCCCAGTTTATGCTCCCAAGTTTCTGTCTAACTACATCATATTTCCCCCTACCCCAATGAAATGCTTTCCCAAAAGTTCTGCTCCTATCCCTCTCCTGCACTATGGTAAAGGAGATAGAGTTGTGATCACTACCTCTAAAGTGCTCTCCCACCAAAAGATCTAACACCTGACCAGGTTCATTTCTCAATAATAGATCTCCTCTAGTTGGATTATCTACATATTGCATCAACTTCACCCCATCCCAATTCATTGCTCGAAGGAGATGTCAGTCAATACTAGGAAGGTTAGAATCACTCATCACGACAACCCTATTATTATTGCATTGTTTCTAGAAACTGCATCCCTATCTGCTCCTTGATGTCCCTGTTACTATTGCAGAGGGGATCTATAAAAACAACCAGTAGAGATATTGCCCCCTTTCCTATAAGACCATAAGACATAGGAGCAGAATTAGGCCATTTGGCCCATTGAGCCTTTTCTGCCATTCAGTCATGCTTGATCCTTTTATTTTGCTCCTCCTCAACCCCATTTCCTGGCCTTCTCCCCATAACTTTTGATGCAATGTCCAATTAAGAACCTATCAATCTCTGCCTTAAGTACACCAAAGACCTGGCCTGGACATGGCAACAAGTTCCACAAATACACCACCCTCTGGCTAAAGAAACTTCTCCTCACCTCTGTCTTGAATGGATGCTCCTCTATCCTGAGGCTGTGCCCTCTTGTCCTAAACTCTCCCATCATGGGAAACATCCTTTCCACATCTACTCTGTCTAGGCCTTTCAACATTTGAAAGGTTTCAATGAGATTCCCCTCATCCTTCTGAATTCCAGCGAGTACAGATCCAAAGCCATCAAACTTCTTCGTATGTTAACCCTTTCATTCCTGGAATCATCCTTGTGAACGTCCTCTGGACCATTTCCAATCCCAGCCCAAAATTGTACACAATACTCAAGATGAGGCCTCACCAGTTCCTTATAAAGCCTCAGCATCACATCCCTGCTCTTGTATTCTAGACCTCATGAAATGAATGCTAACATTGCATTTGCCTTCCTCATCACTGTCTCATCCAGCAAGTTAACCTTTAGGGTGTACTGCACAAGGACTTACAAGTCCTTATGCATCTCAGATTTTTGGATTTTCTCCCTGTAAAGAAAATAGTCCACACATTTATTTCTAGTACCAAAGTGCATGACCACGCATTTTCTGACGTTATATTTTATTTGCCACTTTCTTGCCCATTCTCCTAATCTGCCTAAGTCCTTCTGCATCCTACCTGCCCCTCCACCACTCCTCATATCATCTGAAAACTTTGCAACAATATCCTTTATCTTCCCACTAATTTTTGCTTTGACGTCCCTTGTCAAACACAGTTGTACTAGTTTGCCATTTGAGTATTTCTTCATTTTTGGAATACGCATGTTCTGCACCTTCCTCATTTTTCCCAGATATGCATGTCATTGCTGCTCTGCTGACATCCCTGCCATCTATTGCATCATCTAAGTCATTTATATACAGCATAAAAAGAAGTGGTCCCAACATCGACCCCTGCAGAACACTGGCAGCCAACCAGACAAAGATCCTTTTATTTCCTCTCACTGCCTTCCTCCAATCAATAATGCTCTGACCATGTTAATAACTTAACTTGGTAAGCAGCCTCATGTATGGCACCTTGTCAAAGGCTTTCTGAAAGTCCAAATATATAACATCCACTGCATCCCTTTATCTATCATACTTCCAACAGGATCACCAGGCAGGAATTTCCCTTAAGGAAACCATGCTGACTTTGTCCTATCTTGTCCTGTGTTACCAAGTACTCCATCACCACATCCTTAACAATTGACTCTAATATCTTCCCAACCACCGAGGTCAGCATAACTGGTCTATAATTTCCTTTCTGCTGCCTTCCTCCTTTCTTAAAGAGTGGAGTGACATTTGCAATGTTCCAGTCCTCTGGCACCATGCCAGAGTTTAATGATTTTTTTAAAGATCATTTCTAATGCTGCCACAGTCTCTAACACTACCTCTTTCGGAACCCTTGGGTGCAGTTCATCTGGTCCAGCTGACTTATGAACCCTTAGGTCTTTGAGTTTTTCTCTTGAAATAGTAACTGCACCCACTTCTCTTCCTTCACTCACTACAAAACCAGGCATACTGCTAGTCTTCCATAGAGACTGATGCAAAATACTCATTTAGTTCATCTGCCATCTCCTTGCCCCCCATTATTATTTCTCCTGTGTCATTTTCTAGTGCTCCTATACCCACTCTCATCTCTTTTGTACGCTTGTATTTCTTACATACTTGAAAAAGGTTTTACTATCCACTTTGATATTATTTGCTAGCTTGCTTTCATATTTCACCTTTTCCCTTCTAATGATTCTTTTAGTTGCTCTCTGTAGGTTTTTAAAAACTTCCCAATCCTCTATCTTCCCACTAATTTTTGCTTTGTTGCTCTTTTCTTTTTACATGAGCTTTGACTTCCCTTGTCAGCCAGGGTTGTACTATTTTGTCATTCAAGTATTTCTCCATTTTTGGAATACACCTATCCTGCACATTCCTTATTTTTCCCAGAAATGCATGCCATTACTGCTCTGCTGTCATCCCTGTCAACATCTCCTTCCAATTTACTTTGGCCAGCTCCTCTCTCATACCACTGTAATTTCCCTTACTCCACTGAAATACTGCTACATCAGACTTTACTTTCTCCCTATCAAATTTCAAGTTGAACTCAATCATATTGTGATCACTGGCTCCTAAGGGTCCTTTTACCTTAAGCCCCCTAATTGCCTCTGATTCATTGCATAATACCCAATCCAGTGTAGCTGATCCTCTAGCAGACTCAATGACAAACTGCTCTAAAAAGCCAACTGTTGGGCATTCAACAAACTCACTCTCTTGAGATCCATTGCCAACCTGATTTCCCAATTGTTAAAATCTCCCATGACTACCATAACATTGCCCTTTTGGCACGCCTTTTCTATTTCCTGTTGTAATCTGTAGTCCACCTCCCAGCCACTGTTGGAAGGCCTGTATATAACTGTCTCTGATTTTCACCCACACTGACTCAATAAACAATGCCTCCATGAGTTCTTCCTTTTCTGCAGCCGTGAAATTATCCCTGATTAGAAATACCACACACTCACCTCTTCTGCCTCCTGCCCTGTCTTTTTTGAAACACCTAAAGCCCAGCACACTCAACAGCTATTCCTGCCTCTGAGACTTCCAAATGTCTGTAATGGTTACAACATCATAGTTTCACATTTCAATCCAAGCTCTTAGTTCATCCAGCTTGTTTATGATACTCCTTACATTAAAATAGATGCATCTCAAACCATTTGGCTGAGTGCATTTTTGCTTTATCATCTGCCTACTCATTTCTCGTAAATTCCCTAAAAGCTGTCTCTACTTTTGTGCCAACTGCTCCATCCTCTGCCTCTTCACCTCAGTCCCCACCTGGTTCCAAATCTAGTTTAAATCCTTCCCATCAGCCTGAGCAAATCTTCCTCCCAGGATATTGGTTCCCCTCCAGTTCAGATGTAACCCATCCCACTTATACAGGTCACCCCTTCCCTAGCAAAGGCTCCAATGATCCAAGAACTTGAGACCCTCCCCCCTGCACCATCTCCTCAGCCACTTTTTCATCTGTGCTATCTTCCTGTTCTGATCTTTACCAGCTCGTGGCACTAGGAGTAATCCCAAGATTACCACCTTGGAGGTCCTATTTTTCAGCCTCCTTCCTAGCTCCTAAATTTACTGTGCAGGACCTCTACCCCTCTCCTGCCTACATCATTGGTACCAACATGTACCACGATCTCTGGCTGCTCACCCTTCCCTTCAAGAATATCATGCAACCATTCAGAGACATCTTGGACCCTAGCACCCAGGAAGTAACACTGGTGTCTCTTTTGCTGCTGCAGAATCTCCTATTTGTCCCCATTACTGTGATTATTGCTCCACCTGACTTCACTCAACCTTTCTGAGGCTCAGAGCTGACCACAGTTCTATTGGTCTGGCTGCTGCTGCCTTGCCCGGATAGGTCATCCCTCATCAGTATCCAAAGGGGTACACTTGTCGCTGAGGGGAATGGCTACAGGGGGACTCTACTCTGATTTCCCTTTTCCTCCTGAACATTGTGCATTCAGAGATGCTCTTCTGCACCTCACTATTGTAATGTGTGATTATTTAAGTTGCAGTCACCTTCCTGTTAGTGGTGAATCATTCTGGCCATCCTCCTCTGACCTCTCTGATTAACAAGGCATTCTCATCCACAGAACTGCTGCTCACTGGATGTTTTTTGTGTCATTTTCTGTAAACTCTAGAGATTGTGTGTGTGAATATCTCAGGAGATCAGCAGATACTTAAACCAGCTTGTCTGGCACCAACAATCAATCCATTTAAATCATGTTTCTTTCCCATTGTGATGTTTGGTCTAAACAACAACTGAACCTCTTGACCATGTTTTCATGCTTTTATGAAAGTGCAGTACAAGTAGCAAATAAGGTAGCCTGGAGGTCAAAATTGCTTCATCATTCAAAAGTCCTATAATAGGAGGATAGAAGCTGACATAGTTTACTCACCCAATCTATAACTCTACCATTAATATTCAGCCCATATACCTACAGTAGGAGATATAGAGGTCATGAATAGCTGGTGTCTTAACAAACACCCTTCACTCATAAGAAATCTTTACGAGGGGTGATTGATAAGTTTGTGGCCTAAGGTAGAAGGAGATGAGTTATTAACTTCAAACTTTCTGCATAATCACTGAAAGAGTTGAACTGCATGAGCATGTAGCGAGAACTGTATAACTCATCTCCTTCTACTTTAGGCTGCAAACTTATCAATCACCCCTTGTATATCAAGCTGCATTTGATATGTGTACATCAGAAATGTTTAGCAGTTTTCTGAATGGACAATGAACCCATGAACACTACCTCACTATTTTGTTTCCCTCTCTTCTTGAAAATTAAATTTTCTTTTTGATATATATGTATACAGTAAATCTTATTGTAATGTATCATTTTATTATTATGTATTGCAATGTACTGCTGCTAAACAACAACAAATTGCACAGCATACGCCAGTGATACTAAATATGATTCTGATCCTTCTGCCTTGGTCCTTATGTACAATATTACTGTTTATTCATTCCCACGATACTGACTTCTAATAGGTGAAGCTGCATACCACTCATTCCCAGCTAGAGTTTTTCAAAGTAAACTTTCTTATACTCACTCACAATGCATAAAACAAAATTACCTCCCATTTACTCTGACTGTATGGTCACTTTAAATAAAACTCTCAAATATCAAAACTGTCGCAGGAAAACAGCATCCATCATCAAGGCACCTCCGCCATCCAGATCAAGTTCTCTTCTCTCTGCTGCTATCAGGAAGATGACGTAAGAGACTCAGGGTCCACACCACAAGGTTCTGGAACAGTTATTACCCCTTAACCACCAGGCTCTTGAACCTGAGGGACTAACTTCATTCAACTTCTCTCACCCCATAACTGAAGTGTTCCACAACCTATTGACTCATTTTCAAGGACTCTTCATCTCATGTTCTTGATATTTGTTGCTTTTTTTTGTGTATTTGCACAATTTGTTGTCTTTTGCACATTGGTTGTTTGTCCATCCTTTTGAATGCATTCTTTCATTGATTCAATTGCGCTTCTTGTGAATGCTCGCAAGAAAGTGAATCTCAAGGTTGTATATGGTGATATATATATGAACTTTAAGCTTTGATCCCAGCTCAAATTATAATTGTTTTTTTTTGTCAGTGGAATGGTGTTATTATTCAATACACTATATATAACTGCATTGTGGAGAGTCATCCGGCAACATCAACACATTTTGAAATGCAATCACTTCCTATCAGATTGTAACCTAGTTCCAACATTTACTGCGAAGCTTAAACTGGAGAATTAAAACTTAAAGAAGTGACTTTCAAAGATTCCCACCTTTGTTATTTTTATTCACAACCTTATAGAAAATGTAGTTTAAGCAGAATCTATTCTGGGAAGTTATTTTTTGCATTAATCAAAATTTGACTGTGACCTTGTGCGAACTTGTCAATTTTAATAGCAGTTAGTTCTGGTTGAGCAATCTTAGAATATTAGAGGCTGTGACTCAGAAATAGATTGCCTACACCCACACCCATTTCCTTATTTATTGAGATATAACATGGAACAGGCCTTTCTGGCCCTTCAAACCATATAACCAGCAATCCCCAATTTAACCCTAGCCTAATCACGGGATAATTTACAACAACCAATTAACCTACTAATCAGTATAACCATATAACCATATAACAATTACAGCACGGAAACAGGCCTTCTCGGCCCTTCTAGTCCATGCCGACACTTACACTCACCTAGTCCCACCTACCTGCACTCAGCCCATAACCCGCCATTCCTTTCCTGTCCATATAAATGTCTTTGGGCAGGGGAGGTGTGGTGAACTATGTGCCTGTCGGGACACGCCCCTGCTGACTGCCCCTGTATAAAGGAGATCTGCGGCCTGATGCTCGGCCTCAGTCTCCAAGACATTGTATGATAGACACTCACTCCTGGTTCCTTCTTCCAGTCAATAAAAGCCGATATCTCGCCTTACGTCTCAGTGTGAGTTATTGATGGTGCATCAGGAGGAAACCGCATTTCACAAGGTGGACATCAGGACTCTGAATTCCAATACTCCAGGCTGTAATAGTGTCACAGTTACCATTGTGGTGCCCATTATCTCTTAGATAGGGAACGGTGCTGGTTGGATAAAGTGGGGTTCCTATAAAAAGGCGAGCAATGCATCCAAATACACGGGAACCAGGATTTTGTAATCAATAGCCAATTGGGGGAAAGCTGACCAATGAATGTCTTATGGTTTCAGTATATGAATTTTCTCTTCTTTATTGATTACTGTCAGTATCAATGCCACAGGATCCTGACTTCTAAAAATAATCATGCTTACTATGTTAGCCAATCCCAATGAAGAGGCAGCAAATCACAAAGGGATTAACAAAATTTTTAACTATAGTTTTAAGCATGTATTCCAAACAAAATTAACATTAAAGATTGAATGCCATTTTAAAAACAACAACACAAATAATTTATTTTAATACAATTGTATTTAAATTAATTCTCTGATTAAATGGCCATACATTGTACATACAAACACCGTTTGTAACTTTTCTTTAGAGCTTGAAAGATTATTGAACAGTAATTAAGACTTGAAATGTAATTTCAATCCCACTGTCAGGATTTTGGGTAGCAAGCATAGCTCAGAAATATCTAAAACTCTAATCGGAAAACTCAGCTCTGCAGATTATTGCCCGGATTGGCCACTGAATGGCACTATGTACGGCAGAAGTACCTGACAGATGTCAAAGTTTAGATTTCCACATTTAATTACATAATTGAAAAGGTACAATCAGTTTCATGATGGAAAGACAATAATTGTTAATAAATTCTTAATAATCACATTACAAAATCTATATTATTCTTTGTATTGGAATAATACCATAGACATTTATTACTTGTCTGCAAGGAGTGGTAGTGATACCACTGTATCCACCTTCACTGTATTTCGTTAACAAAATTCGGCACTATTTTGCCAGAAAATGCAAAAATTTGTGTAAACTGTGATTCTTTTTCATTATTGAGATGGCATCTACTCAACTTTTATTTACCACCATAAAAGTAATTAGCTACATTTGTGTTTTAAATGAGCTTTTAAATGGTGACACATCTATACTAAGCAATAGAACAAAGTAATTTGAAATAAATATCTTCTTTTGGAACTGTAGTGGAATGGTGTCATTGAAGCAACAGGAATAATGTATGATGGACTAATTCTTGTCTGTTAACTTTTTAAAAGTTACAAATGGCCTAGGCTGAGTCCAAATGCAATGACTATATTGGCTGTGTGGATGAGTGTTTACAGCTGGAGGAGTAACACTTCTATTTCCATAGAGGGCTAAAGAAATTTGGCACATTCCATTTGATCCTCACCAATTTTTATTGATACTGCATAGCAAGAATCCTATCTGGAAGCATCAAAGCTTGGTACAGCAACTACTTTGCCCATGACTGCAAGAGACTGTAAAGAGTTGTGGGCACAGTTCGGCATAATATGAAAGCCAGCCTTCTATTAATCTGTCTACACTTCTCACTGCCTCAGGAAACTATCCAGCATAATCAAAGACCCCACCCACCCCAGACAGTCTCTCTTCTTCCATCTTCCATTCAGCAGAAGATAGAAAATCTTGAATGCATGTACCACGAAACTCAAGGACAGCTTCTACTCCACTGTTATAAGACTATTGAACGGAGTAAATACAAGAAACACAATAGAATAAATGATGAACTGCCCCAAAAGGACAGACAAACAAACAATATGCAAAGGACGCTTCTCTTGCCCCATCATTGAAATGTTCCTGCAGCCTATGTGGACTTTTCATCTCATGTTTTCGATATTTATTTATTTTCTTTTTGTACTCGCACAGTTTGTTGTCCTTTGCACATTGTTTGTTTGTCTGTCCTGTGGGGCGGTCTTCCATTGATTTTATGTCTTTCTTGTATTTACACTGAATGCCCACAAGAAAATGAATCTCAGGGTTGCACATGATGACATATATCTACTTTGATAATAAATTTACTTTAAACTTTGAAAGCCTGAAAGTCATATCAAGGTAGGACTTTCACAGTGAAGAGCAGAAACCTGAGGAGTTTTGTAGATCTCCTCGAGTACAAGTAGATGGATCCCTGAAAGTGGAGTCACTGGTAGACAGAGTGTTGAAGAAAACCCTTGGCATGCTGGTCTTTGGCAATCAGGGCACTGAGTATAAAAGAGGGGAGGTCATGGTGCAGTTATACAAGATGGTTTGGAGCCACCACCAAGCAGGATAGAACCAGACTACAGCGCACAGTGAGGACTGCTGAGCGCATCATTGGAGACTCCCTGCCCTCTATTGTGGACCTGTACTCTTCCAGGTTGAAGAAGAGGGCGGGGAACATCATAAAGGACTCCTTCCATCCTGCGCACGGACTGTTTGAACTGCTTCTGTCTGGTAGGCGCTTCAGATCCCTCCAGACTAAGACTAACAGGCACTGGAGAAGTTTTTTCCCTACTGCGGTCACTTTGCTGAACAGTTAACTGCCGGTTAACTGTCGGCTAACTATTACTTGGATTGCACTACCTGTATGTATAATCTATATTTTCATTTATATTTATCATTATTATTATTGTTATGAGCAGAGAGACAACATCTGCCGGAAGTAAATTCCTTGTATGTGCACAGGTACTTGGTGATTAAAGTCTGATTCTGATTCTGAATCATGTTGGTACTGCAGTTGAAGTATTATGTTCAGTTTTGGTGCCCTTGCCACAGAAGAGATTTGCTGGTTCTTGGGGAAACGAGTTATGGGAGAGTTAGAGGTTCGGGAGTTTTTTCCTTGGAATGTAGAAGAGTGAGAATGATCTTACAGCGGTGTCAAGAACTAGAAGGCTTTGGTTTAAGGGGAGAAAGGGAGAGATTTAATGTGAAATGTTTTTACACAAAGGATGGTGTGTATGCAATATGAGCTGCTAAAAGAAGCGGTTACATAGAAAACATAGAAACATAGAAAACTTACAGCACAATACAGGCCCTTCAGCCCACAAAGCTGCGCCGAACATGTCCCTACCTTAGAACTACCTAGGCTTTATCCATAGCCCTCTATTTTTCAAAATTCCTTGTAGCCATGCAGGAGTCTATTAAAAGACCCTATCATTTCTGCCTCCACCACCGCTGCTGGCAGCCCATTCCACACACTCACCACTCTGAGTAAAAACTTACCCCAACATCTCCTCTGTACCCACTTCCAAGAACCTTAAAACTATGCCCTCTCATGCTAGCCATTTCAGCCCTAGAGAAAAGCCTTTAACTACCCACATGATGAATGCCTCTCATTATCTTGTAAACCTCTATCAGGTCACCTCTCATCTACCATCACTCCAAAGAGAAAAGGCCGAGTTCACTCAATCTATTCTCATAAGGCATGCTCCCCAATCCAGGCAACATCCTTATAAATCTTCTCTGCACCCTTTCTATGGTTTCCACGTCCTTCCTATAGTGAAGGACCAGAATTGAGCACTGTATCCAAGTGGGGTCTGACCAGGGTCCTATATAACTGCAACATTACCTCTTGGCTCTTAAACAATCCCACGGTTGAAAAAGGCTAATGTACCATATGCCTTCTTAACCACAGAGTCAAGATGCATAGCAGCTTTGAGTGTCCTATGGACTTTGACCCCAGGATCCTTCTGATCCTCCACACTGCCAAGAGTCTTACCATTAATACTATATTCTGCCATCATATTTGACCTAACAAAATGAACCACCTGGTTGAGACAGGTACAATAATAACTTTTAAAAGACAGTGGGAAAGGTACAGTAGCATAGCTTTGAACAAAACAATATTACAGCTTAGGGCATTGGAGTTCGGAGTCTGTATGCCCTCCCTGTGGAATGTGTGGGTTTCCTCCAGATGCTCTTGTTCCCTCCAACAGTCCAAAGACATGCCAGTTGGTGGGTTTATTGGTCCTTGTAAATTGTTCAATGATTAGGCTAGGGTTAAATCAGTGGGATATTGAGCAGCGTGGCCCAGGGGGCTGGAAGGGCCAGTTCTATACTGTATCTCTGAATAAGTAATTAAATAAAGATACAATGTTAGGAAAGGTTTACCAGGTTACATGGAACCTGGTTCCATATAATTTTGTTTTATGGAACAAGCAATAGCAAATGGGATTAACTTGGATAAGCATCTTGGTGGGCAAGGATCAGTTAGGCTAAATAGCCTGTTTATGTGCTGTATGTCTCCACAATTCTAACTCTATAACATTGGAATGAATTGTAAATAGCTAGTACTAAACAAAACCTTGCTCCATTGTCTTCACTACTTATTTAATTATTTTTATTATATATATATATATATATATATAATTTTTTTTTAAGATCTTTTGGTAAGATGCCAGTGAGCTTGGGGGGCCAACCAAGTGTATTGTTGTCTTTTTTAAATGTAGATTTTATGATTGGAAGACCCTGCTGGACATTAAAAGTTTAAAGTACTGTAGGTCTACCCCATCGGCGAGTTTCTTGTTGAAGAAAAAACTGAAGAAGCTGGACTTGGTGTGGATCATGCTGCTGCCTGCATTAGAAAGGCCTCAGAATGTGGCGTCACCTGTTTACAGCCACCCAGAAGAGAATAGTCAGAGTTGGTGCAGTCCACTGGAGTGCCAGGTGTGATGTGATGTACCGTCCAAGCTGGAGTTCATGCTGCCCCCCAGTGTTCGCTCAGAAGAAGACTAGTCATATTGTGTTCACAAGCAGACTGTTGCAACATTCATGGACTAAGGGTCTTGGACTATATTTTTTGTGAGACTGTATTTTACTGATATCTTATAAGTGCTACATGTGCCTTGTGCTGCTTATAACTGTGGGGTACTGTGTTTTGCAATTTGGTTGTAGAGTAACACTGTTTCATTTGGCTGTATTCAAAGATATTCTTGTACAGTTGAATGACGATTAAACTTGAACTTGAATTTGAACTTGATCTTATTGTAATTTATAGTTTTTATTATTATGTATTGCTATGTACTGCTGCTGTAAAACACACATTTGTCAGTGATATTAAATCTGATTCTGATTCAGTGCTTGGCTTTTTCCACCCCTGGATGCTCTGCTAGCTTTGCCACCTGAATCTCCTGCTTTGACTTTTGCTTTTCATCCATGATCGAAGGGCAGATCAGTCTTGATGGTCCAAATGACCTAACTCTTCTAGTATGTCTTATGTTCCTTTCATTCTGGGCACCTATCACCATCCATCAGCTCAGCAGTCCTGTATTAATTATTCGCTGCTTTTCAGAGTGTACTCATAGGAAAATCTAATTGACCTTGAGTTCACTATCTGAACTCTTGTTGTAAGTCAGTCAATGACTGGGTGCCCCGGTAGGGTAATGGTTAGTGCAATGCTATTGCAGCTCTGGGCATTGAAGTTTGGAGTTCAATCCCGATGTCCTCTGTAAAGAATCTTTACAAACTTCCCTTTGGAATGCATGGCTTTTCTCCAGATGCTCCGGTTTCCTCCCACAGTCCAAAGGTGTACATGTATGTAGGTTAATTGGTCATTGTGAATTGTCTTGTGATTAGGTTTGGGATAAACTGGGTTGTCAATGCTTGCTCTTTGGTGTGGTTCAAAGAGCCAGAAGAACCTATTCTGCACTGTATCTCTAAATAAAATGTCTGCTTTTCCTCAGTAAGTCAGTCAATAATTCGGGAAGATGATCAAATCTTGTTGCAATAAAAATGGCATGCAGATTAAACAAATGTTCAGGGAACAAAAATACAGCAGGCACCTTATTGCTTAATGAAAGGTAAAATTAAATTATCCTATTATGTACTGTTATTTTCTTCATTACATTAGTAATCCATCTAGTATTTTGTTCATTATCTCAATTATTATATTGAAAAGACATCATTTAACAATGAGCTGATAAATGCAAGTAACTTCCAAGCAATAACTCCCGTCAACAATGGAGCAACTAACCATCGAGTCTTGACATTCATTGTCATTATTATTGCTAAATCCTCCACCAGCATCTTCAACAAATATCTTACAAGCTCATTTTGAGTGAATCTGTTGTCTGTATTCAGATAGAGAACCTGTGGTTTTTTTCTTTTGCTGACAGACATTTATTACTTGTCTGCAAGGAGTGGTAGAATTGTACCCACATTCACTGTATTTCCTTAACAAAATTCAGCAATAATTTGCCAGCAAATGCAAAAATTTGTACAAACTGTGATTCTTTTCTCATTTTTGACATCTTTTTCATTATTGGCACCTACTCAACTTTTATTTACCACTGTAAAAGTAATTAGCTACATTTGTGTTTTAAATGAGCTTTTAAGTGGTGACACATCTATACTAGGCAATAGAACAAAGTAATTTGAAAGAAGAGTGGGAGTAGACGGATTGTTTTCACAGAGAGCTAGTACTGACTTGATGATTGAATGGCTCCCTTCCATTCTGCGATGTTGCTTCATTGAACAATATATTAATGATTCAGACTGAAGGGATCTAGGAAATAGCTATTGGATCATATTGGCAATTGATCTGAAGCAGCAACAGCCCATTTCCCACTGCATTTGCTGCCTGGCCCACTGAGTTTTTCCTGCAGTTTGTATTTTGTTTGCAGAGCCTTGTACTCTGCACCTAATTCTGATATTCATGTACCTTGCTGTGTCATTGGTCTTCTATATCTTGGCATTTGTTCCAATAACTCCCATTTCTAGAGATGTGTAATCTCCATGGAGAGGCAAAAACTCAGGGTCAATGGGCAATAAAGTACTTTGAAGAAATCATCTTAAATCCCTCAGGTCTATGTGGTCTAAGCAAACACAAAGTTATGCTTCCTTTAAATTTCAGATGCAACACAGTTAGATCTCGAAACCCATCATCGTGAATCACCAACCCATGACCACGTTGGTGCCAGAACATGACGACACTTGTGGACTGCCCCCAGCAATTTTTGGAGCTATGTTGGTCATTGAAGCAAGTGATACATTTCATTTTGTGTTTTGATGTATGGTGGTGGCATCCGTCGGTCTCGAGAGACCGTGGATCTGTGCTGGAGTTTCCAGGGCACAAGCCTGGGCAGGGTTGTATGGGAGACCGGCAGTTGCCCAAGCTGCAGGCCTTCCCCTCTCCACGCCACCAATGTTGTCCAAGGGAAGGGCTCTAGGACCCATGCAGCTTGGCACTGGTGACGTCGCAGAGCAATGTGTTGTTAAGTGCCTTGCTCAAGGACACAAACATGCTCCCTCAGCTGAGGCTTGAATCAGTGACCTTCAGGTTACTAGTCTGATGCCTTACCCACTAGGCCACGCGCCTATATGCCAAATAAAGCTCACCTTAATTTCAGATATTAGGGAATGAGTTACAGCTTTTATTTTGCTTGTTTTCCGTGTGGAGTGGTGGATTTTGCAGTGAGTTAAGTTGCATATTGTATTTCAATACCACGGTTCATATAGTAATGTAATTAAAAAGCTCACTGTCACTTCAAGTTGTCACATCAGCACCCCGAGAGAATATGCAATAATTGTGCAGAATTTAGTGCAGTTATTACAAATACAAAGCGAGCTTTAACACTGGAATTGCCAAAAGCAATGCTCAGCCTGTGACATATGTACATGCATTGTTATCATCCAATGAACTACACTCAGTGGCCACTTTAATAGGCACAGGGGTGGACCCCAGCTTGGTCTTCTGCTGCTGTAGCCAATCCACTTAAATGTTCAAAGTATTGTCCTTTCAGAAATGCTCATCTGCACACGTGTTGAATTTCCTGGTTATTTGATTTACTGTCCATAAGACATTGGAACAGAATAAGACCATTCAACTCATCAAGTCTGCTCTGCCATTCCATCATGGCTGATCCCAAATCCCACTCAACTCCGTACACTTGTCTTCTCTCCATAACCTTTGATGCCCTGACCAGTCAAGAAACTATCAATCTTCACTTTAAATATACCCACGGTATTGACCTCCACTGCAGTCTGTGGCAGAGTATTCCACAGATTCACTACTCTCTGGCTAAAAAAATTCCTCCTTACCTCTGTACTAAACAGTTGTACCTCAATTTTAAGGCTGTGCCCTCTAGTTCTAGATACCCCTTACCATAGGAAACATCCTCTCCACATAACATAACTAGTCCTTTCAATATTCAGTAGATACCCCTTACCATAGGAAACATCCTCTCCACATAACGTAACTAGCCCTTTCAATATTCAGTAGTTTTCAATGAGATCTGTCTCCGCATTTGTCTGAATTGCAGCGAGTGCAGGCCCAAAGCTGTCGTATGTTAACCCCTTCATTCCTAAAATCATCCTTGTGACCTTGCTCTGGACTCTCTCCAATGTCAGTACATCCTTTCTGAGATATGGGGCCCAAAACGGTTGACAATAGCTCATCTGCAGCCTGACCAGTTTCTTATGAAACCTCAGCACTATCTCCTTGTTTTTATATTACATTCCCCTTGAAATAAATGCCAAATTGGCATTTGCCTTCTTTACCACAGACTCAACCTGTAAGTTAACCTTCTGGGAGTGCTGCACAAGAACTCCTGTCCCTCTGCACCTCCGTTGTTTGAATTTTCATCACATTTAGATAATAGTCTGCACTTTTGTTCCATTTACCAACATGTATTATTATACATTTCCCAACACTGTATTCCGTCTGCCACCTTTTTTATCCATTCATCCAAATAGTCTAAGTCCTTCTGCGATCCGATTGCTTCCGCAGCACTTCCTGTTCCTTCACCTATCTTTGTACCATCTGCAAACTTTGTCACAAAGCTGTTGACCTCCTGTCAGTTTGAACTAGTTTGGGCATTCTCCTCTGACCTGTCCCATTAACAGGACATTTTTTCTCCACAAAACTGCTGCTCACTGGATTTTTTTTGTGTCTTGCACTATTCTCTGGAAGCTGTAGAGACTCCTGTGCATGAAAATCCCAGGAGTTCAGCAGTTTCTGAGGTACTCAAATCACCTCATTTGCAACCAACAATCACTGCATGATCAAACTCACTTAGATCACATTTCTTCCCCATTGGTCTGAACAACATCTGAACACCTTGACCATGTCTGCATGCTTTTAATCGATGAGTTGCCGCTACACGATGGGCTGATTAGATATTTGCATCAAGGAGTAGGTGTACAGGTGTAACTAATAAAGTGGCCACTGAGTGTATATGCGTATGCATGTGTTCTGTCAACATAGTCAATGTATTCCCGTAAAAATTATCATATAAATCATTTATATGAAACTTTGCTTCATTGTGTGTTTTCCTTTAGCTGAGTCATGTTTATACATAACCTAATTAAACATATTATATTTTAAGTAGAACTATTTACTTGCTTTCAATAGTGTGATGTCTGACAAAGCTCTTTTCATATCCCTGTTTCTGGGATCATTTCACAAATTATTTGTTTCCATTCGAGTAATACTTTCACTTGGGATATTTTTGATTCTGATTTCCTTTCGCTCTCATTAAAAAACAGTAAAAGCTAGAAAAACTCAGTAGGGCAGGGCACATACACAGAAAAAGAAATAGAGTTAACATTTTTGGCCAAGACCTTTTACCTTTCATGTGCTGGGGTAAAAAGGGTAGCGGACATGTTAGTTCCAGACTGGTATTTTACTAATGACACACCAAGGGTCACTGTATCATTGGGAATGAAAGGAATTGAGATATATTGACTGATTAGCATTTTGCAAGTGAGAAAGCCTTTAAGATTAACATCTCCTTGTGAAATTCCTTCATAGCCATCACCCCTACTGGAGCATAGGCCTCTGACAGTAGCTCAACAATTCCTCTATCCTGCACCAGTCTTTCTGTCTTTCAAGCTGTAGCCTATCAAAGATCCCCATTCTCTCAGGGATGAGGTTTTTGGAGCTTTATGGGATGGGATTGGCTCTATGCCCAAACATCCTCTTTTTGCAGCTGGGCTTGAGACCGCCCATGATGGAGTATTATGAAATATAGTCTTCTCAAAATGGAACAGCTAGTTTATCCCTTGTGCCCCATTTCAAATCCAAATATATAACTGGTCTATGCTGTCAGATAATTCCATTTGCCCATGTTTTCCCATCCATGTTCCTGTTCAAGTGTCCTCTGGTGACTGATCTCATATATGGATCTCCTTTGGGGTGGAATGGTTCCTCCTCAGCTTTCCGTTCAGTCGCTCCTGTCTTACATTTAGCTATTCTTTATTTCTCAATCCTGCGAAAATAAATGATTCTGTGCATTCATTCTATCTGTGCCCCTCATTACTTTACACCCAATTTATCATTCTTCATTTTCCTATGTTCCCAGTGAATAGTCCTACCCTGCTCAGCCTCTCAATAACTCAGTCCTTTAAGTCCCAGCCACATCCTTGTAAAAATCCTCCAGGAGGAGCACAGCCTTGTCAAAGGGCTTAGAACAACCTTTCTCAAACTTTTTGCCCTGGAGGACCACTTGAAATAATTTTCAGGTCTCAGGGAACACCTGCATAAAAATTATTATATCTAGAGCTCACGGTATGTTAGTGTGATCAGTAAAATTGTAGATATAATAAACTGAAAATAGTTGTCGATATTCTTTTAAGTAGAGAATGAATTTTAGCCAACCTTTCTTGAAAACAATCTTTTTCTTTACCTTTCATAAATTTTAAAAACTCATAAGGTAAATATAATAAATTTCTTTCTAAAGGTAGGCCTAGCAGATTTTATTAGAAAAAAATTGTAAATTGATTTTAATTAATGCTATTTACAACATGAAAATTGATTGAAAATGTTGAATATTAAAATTACGATAAACTATAAGCCAAAGCAACATGAATAAAAATACAGCCTAAGCCACAAATTGTTGGCGCGTGGATAAGGCATTGGTTTAGTGATCTGAAGGTCACTGGTTTGAGCCTCAGCTGAGGCAGTGTGTTGTGTCCTTGAGCATGGCACTTAACAACAGTGCCAGTAGCTCTGTGATGACACCAGCGCCAAGCTGCATGAGTCCTTGTGCCCTTCCCTTGGACAACATCAATGGCATGGAGAGGGGAAGGCTTGCAGCTTGGGCAACTGCCGGTCTCCTATATAACCCTGCCGAGGTCTGCGCCCTGGAAACCTTCCAAGGCCCAAATCCATGGTCTCACAAGACTAACGAAAGCCTATTTAAGCCACAAATTTATTAAAGACTTGAGAAACATTTTCTTACTAAGTAGCATGATCAGACTCAAATATAGGCCTAGCATGTGAAACGTGTGCTTGTTTTCTGTTGCAGAAATACTTAATTCTGAGTTGAACTTGAGATAAGATAACATATTTCACCTTCAGCTACAATGAGATGATTTCTATCCTTGCCCTTGATGCTTGTTAATCAATAAAAACGTTTGCTCAGATATGTAAGAAGTTGAAAACTGCAGCACAATTTTTATTGCTTTCCTATGAATGGCAGGATACTCATCTTTCTCAGATATCCAGAACTTGTCCAGGGCAGGTCAATAAATCTCATCTTGAGTGCACAATCACAGTGCATCTCACAAAGTTCTTTCTTTTCTCTCAGTCAGTTTCTCAGACTGAGTAGAAGATTTAGAGAAAGGGCCCCTTACACAGTCATACACTTGTGTTGAAGGGAAGGAAAAATACTGTTCAGTTTTGTTCTGCAGGTGGTTTTCAATAAGACTCAAGCCCAAGCAGCAGTGGAAACATTTCAAGATTTCCTATTGCAGTATGATTTTCCAAAGATTCAGTTTCCTTTTAAATCCAAGAACCTTGTGACTCGAAGCCAAAACATTTTCTCCAGGGCCTTGCAGAGACTTGTTCAACTGTTTCATATGGTGAAAATTGTCTGTAAAATAGGCTAGTCTCTGCATCCATTCTTCATCTTCAAAACACTCAGTAAAGTCTGGCCTATTAGTTTCTTAAAAGTACTCCTACAATTCACCTTTCAGCTCTAACACCCTGTTGAGAACTCTTCCTCTGTTAAGCCACTGGACACCTGCAGGTGTGCTCTTTATCCAGGTTTTCACACAGTTTTTTAAATCATTCTCAAGTGAACTGCTCTTTGTTTAATAAAGTTAGCCATTTTTGTAGCGTCATCCAGAACTTTTTCATTTCATCTCCATGAGTTTTTGATATCACCATGTCCCTTACACTCCCCTCCCCCACCGAGCACTCAAACATGCAGCAAAGCATCAATAAAGACACAGACTTGCAGTACCTCAAAGACTACTTGTTCACCTGGTAATTTGACATACCACAGGCTCTCTCTCTCTCCCTAATAAGGGAAAAAGAGACGTCCCCATTTCACAGTGAGAGGGGAGGCATAATAAAGCAACTCACTGACTTATGGGGTTAAAAGTTTGTTGTGTCATTTTTTCTGAGCTCTGTGCCCAAAGAATTCAGGTCTCTGGGCCCACAGGCAGCAGCCAGATCGCTGCTTATGATCTTCTGTCTCCCATTACACATCAGGCGGTGGCACCGGCCTTGAATCAGCCTGTCTCCAGAGCCGTGGAAATCCAGAATCCCGAATTCTGGAGCTCTGCCTTAGGAGGCAGTGGAGGCCAAGTCTCTGGATGCTTTCAAGAGAGAGTTAGATGAGCTCTGAAAGGTAGCGGAGTCAAGAGATATAGGGAGAAGGCAGCAACGGGGTACTGATTGTAGATGATCAGCCATGATCACATTGAATGGCGGTGCTGGCTCAAAGGGCCAAATGGCCTACTCCTGCACTTATTGTCTATTGTCTATGCAGGGATGCTAGTCTTCCAGCCTGCATCCCTGGCATATCGAAAAGCAGCCAGTCATGAGGCCCTAAGGCGGGTCCCATTCCGGCAAAGAACTGAAGTCAGCATGTAACTCCAGGTCAGGGTCTTCAAAAGAATCCTGAAAGGCAAATAAAAGAGATATCAAAGATAGAAATAGAGCTGTTTCCGAAGATGAAAGCAAAGGAGTCACCACCTCCAGACTATCTACAACACCCCCAACCTTTGTGTCATCCATCAGTTATAAAAATCACAAAGAGGAGTTGTCACAGAACAGATCCACGTGGAATACCACTGGTCACTGACCTCCATGCTGAGCATGAACCATCTACAACCACCTTTTGCCTTCTGTGGACAAGCCAATTTTGTATCCACAAAGCAAGTTTCCCTTGGAGCCCATGCCTCCATACTTTCTGAATGAGCCTTGTGTGGGAATTCTGATGCCTGACTGAAATCCATATACACTACATATACTGCTCCATCTTCATCAATGAAAGTTAAGGACCTTTTCAATTTTGCTAGAGACATCGCTATATTTGTAAATCGTTTGCCACAGACTAGGCACAATGGAATAGGATTACTTGGATCATCAGTCTAATTGATACATAGCTTTCATTGTAGAGATGGACTTTTTTCTGCCCATAGTTGTACTAGTGCAGTGAAACGACTCTGAAGTTTGTAATTCATCATCATTAACCTTATCAGAATTGTCCTTAGGCCTAGAAATCTCCTCTTCCATATCACACCTCCTCTTCAAAAATTGCCACACTGGACCATCTTTAGAATGAAAATTTCCTTCCGGTTTTCTGCAACACCTGTACAGTTTGCTCTCTCCCATATTTCAGTCAGCAGCGCATAAGGGGAAGTTGGGGGAGGTAATTTGGGAGGGAGCAGGCTCAACCAAATAAATGTAGTCCTACTGCATACCAACATACTGAGCTGAGATTGCTAATGGGGCTGCTTGAGCACTGCCCACCTCTGCGAGCACTAGTGTTGCGCAACATTCAAAAAACAATGTTTTCTTTCATCACCATCTCTTGTGGAACCTGTAGTGACGTTTGTGGAACATCATTTCAGTTGAAAAACCCTGATTTACAGGCTTGCCTGCCTCAATGACCTGGAGAGCTATGTTGGCTGGAGTCCCGTGCTTTGACTCTTGGTAGGGCCACCTATGTCAAACAGATCAAAGGGTAGAGGCCAGACTAAGAGTGGTCAACTGGTCCTGCAGGTTCATGTGTTCAGCTTAGAGCCAACAACCCTGACTGGTCAAAAGAAAGTGTTACGCTAACAGCAATGAAGAATCCTTCTATATCTGTGTGTGACAGAGATGGAAGACCTTCATTACTGCCCTAAACACCAGGGGCATAACAGGCAGTAAGTAAATACATCCTTGTAAATCTCCTGTAAGCTCTTTCCAGATTAATGGCAACTTACCCACGTGATCAATATAACAAATACAGTCCCACTAACATTTTGTAATGAAACATCCCAACTTCTGTTTTCAATGCCTTCAACCCCAGGGAGTGGGAATAGTGTAGGTAGGCAAAAAGGGTCAGCATGGACAAGGTGGACTGAAGAGGGTAGTAGAAGGGATCTAGAATAGTACTCGTGGGATATAAACAGCATCTGGCTCTAGCTGAGCTCAGAACCCTCTTGCTATGTTTTAATTCTTTGAACTTCAATTGATGTAAAAAGAGCAAGTGATTTAAAAAAAAATTAATCTCAGTATGGAGCTGCCAAGACTGTGTAGCCTTTTTTGGTGGAACTGGTATTCCCTGAACCATTGCAGTCCTATCAAAAGAGAGTAGACCATTTATGTCTGCATTTTTTAATTTAGTTTAGAAGGCAGACATTCAGACATATATGGTCATGAGGGGATTGACAGGATAGAAGTCAAGATATTTTCATTTGTGAAATATTTATGAATGATGAGGCTTATGTAGTTACAAGAAAAAGAGCTGGTCATTTAAAACATGCACAGAAATTTCTTCTCTCAGATGGGTAATGGATCTCTGGAATTCCCTCCCCCAATGGGTGGTAAGGGCCAGACTATGCAAAATATTTAAGGTAGAGGTAGAGGAATTGAGGTCAGAAGAGATGTAGAGGCCAGTCTACACCATATTCAGAGACAGGGCAGGGGATATCAGGCAAAGGAGATACCAACTACCATAGGGGCATGAGGGCATATTTCTTAGAGCATAGCTTGTTACCAATGATGTTCCTATGACATTATTGTTCTTGAGTTTCTTGATGGTAAGGGTTGCAGGAAGAAAACCTCAGCTTTGTATCTCATACCCTCTAATCTTGGCAGCATCCTATTAAACTGTTCCTGAACTATTTCCAAAGCCTCCACCTCCTTCCTGTAATGGGGGAAGCAGAACTACACACAATACTACGTGTGGCCTATCCAAAGTTTTACATTAGTACAACATGATTTCCTTACTCATAGTCTCAGTCCCTGACCAGAGAAGACAAAAACGCCATACTTCTTCTTCACCACTCTATCTACTTGTGTGGCCACGTTTAGGAAGCAACGGACTGGGGCCCAAAGATCCAATGCTGGTAAGTCTCCCACTATGCGTGTATGCTTTTCCCTCACATTTTCCCAAAGTGCAATACCTCACACTTAAAGTCATTGCTGATGACAGTCAGTAAGTCATAGAATATTACAGCAGAGAAACAGCCCCTTCAGTTGATACTCAGCTCATCTTCTGCCTCACCCCATCTACCTGTACCTAGGTCATATCCCTCCAAACTCCCCTTATCCAGGTACCTATTCAAACTTTGTTATAATGCTGCTCATATTAAAACCCATCTGCTAATTCTCCTCCCATATCTGTAACTCATCTACACTCTGTGAGTGTATACACTGAGCATATGCTTCTGGTCTTCTGCCACTAGAGCCCATCCACTTCAAGGATCAACATGTTGTGCATTCAGAGATGTTCTTCTGCACCCCACAACTGCAATGTGCAGTTATTTGAGTTACTGTTACCTTCCTGTCATCATCCTCTTCTGACTTCTCTCATTAACAATGCATTTATGCTTACAGAATTTTTTTGTCTTTCACATCATTCTCTCTAAACTCTAGAGACTGGTGTGCATTCAAATCCCAGGAGATCAGCAATTTCGGAGATACCCAAACCACACTGTCTGGCACCAAAGTCACTTAGATCACATTTCTTCCCAATTTTGATGTTTTATCTTAAGAACAACTGATCTCCTTGACTACGTCTGCATGCTTTTATGCACTGGGTTGCTTCCGTATGATTTTGCTGATTAGACATTTGCATTAGTGAGGTGTGCAGGGGTACCTAATAAAGTGGCCGCGAAGTGTCCATCCTGCTGTTTTCTTTGATAGCCTGCTACACAGTCCACTGCTTTATTGATCTTTGTGTCTTTTGCAAGCAGCATGTCCTAGGATGCATCAGACATGGATAGCGAGGTAGGTTTAAGGGGCCAAATGGCTGATTGCCGGTCCTTTTACTTTATGTTCCAATGTTCTTTCCTCCTTGATCTCAATTTCCCAGCCAATTTTGATTTACCAGGATGTGTATTAATAATCATTTTTGTAGTGTTACATAAATCAGTTAGATGTAGTATATGAAAGCTGTAAATGAGTTAAAGATATTCTTTATATATTTTGATTAACTGCGACCTTGGGAAAGTGATTGTTTGTTTGAGATCAAGCTGATGATATTCTGTCTCTCCTCTGGTAAGGTAATTAAAATCATGAACAGTCTGAAATAGGTCAGTATAGAACATTAATACAGTATGGAAAAGTAAACATGTGTGCCTGTAGGCAGTTCCTTGTTATCACATCTAACATGACAGAAAGAGCTGTACAAGCGTCCAATTAATGAAGCTTTGTAATTGTTAACATTTTGAGGCTGTCAGCAGTGTATATTCATTCATTTATTTGTTTGTTTGTTTGTTTTGCAGAATAGACCCTTCCAGCCTTTTGAGCTGTGCCTGCCTGCAGCCCCCAATGTAACCCTCACCTAATCATAGGACAACTTACACTAAGCACTTAACCTAAACAGTACATCTCTGGTGTGGGAGAAAATCAGAGCACCAAAATGAAACCTGAGCACACATGGGAAAGAACGCACAAACTTGTTTACAGAGGGTGCTAGAGTTGAACTCCAAATTCCAATGCCCCAAGCTGTAATAATGTTGCTACCATGGCGCCCAAGAATTAAGGCTTCATTTCGGAATTGGACAGCAATGAACCAGTATCTTCAGCCATTAACTCCAATCCCTTTTTTCTTTCTATTTACTCTTATTCCTATCATTCACAAAGAACAATTTACAATGGTAGATTAATCTATCAACCACCATGTCATTTGAATATGACAATTTGAGATTGGGAAGGAGAATGAGAAAGATTTGATAGAGATTTAGAAAGTTATGAGGGATATAGATAATGTTCATGCAAATGTGCTTTCTCCATTGAAGTTGGGTGAGGCTAGAACTAGAGGATCTACACGATAAGTGTGAAAGGTGAAATATTTAAGAGAACTTCTTCACTCAGAGGATGGTGAGGGTATGCAACAAGATGTCAACACAAGGTGAGGATGTGGGTTCAACTGCATCAGTTAAGACAAGGGTGTGAGAGGCATGTGGGCTATGGCCTGAGTGTGGGTCAATGGAACTAAGCAGAATACCAGTTCAGTACTGACTAGATGGACTGAATGGGCTCTTTGAGACATAGTGTTCTATGTCTCCAGGTGGGAGGAAACTGATATGGTAACAGTGAGTCCATGTGAACTCCATACCGGCAGCACCAGAGGTCACTGCATCACGGGTGATCTAACTGGTGACATAATGACATGAATAAGGATAAAAGGGGACCCTGCTTAAAGAAGAGGTCAGAAATAAGTGAGCGATCCAGAGCAATTAAGTTTGGTGATCCCTCATGCCTACACTGACTAACTCCTTTCCTGAGGTTGCTCCAAGCAGGTACCCATTTGGTTTGGGGATTGTTCCATGGCAATTCTGCCATGGCGGCATCAGTTCAGGCAGTATTTTGCAAAAAAAAAGTTTATGCAAATCATACCTCCCTCTGAACCTACGAAATAGCCAATTCAATCCGGTAAAAGTATCAAACCAGGATCTGTGGATTGAAGCTGTGTTACTAACACCTCACTGTTCTGAAGATATGCTTATACTAGATACTGAGGAAGTAGAAGGCTTACTTCTTTTCTAGTTCAGACTGACCATGCTAATAAATTTTTCTTATAGCTTGAGCATATAAATCTCTATTTTTGGTCACTAAAGGATAGGCTTGTGATTGAGTCTCAGTACGTCTGTGGAGGATTCCAAACTCTTGTCAAGCAAGTTAGATTTGACGTAAAGTAGGCTCATGTATAATGGATGATTTTTTTTCTGTCAAACATTTTTTCGTCTCATGTAAAGGCTAAATAATTCATGTTCCGGCTTCTTGCAATACCAACCCATCAAGAATTCCTGCTGGCCCAGTTTACACTGAGCTACTATATAATTCTGCACCACAGGACAGGTGGAACCATGATATTCAACACGAAGTAACACTTCATTAGTTAATTGATGTGGGACTTGTTATACAGACATACACTCAGTGGCTACTGTCTTCTGCCACTGTAGCTGATTCCATATCAAGATTCAATGTGTTGTGCATTGAGAGATGCTCTTCTGCACACCACTGTTGTAACACGTGGTCGTTTGAGTTACTGTTCCCTTTCTGTCAGCTTGAACCAATCAAGCCAATCTCTTCTAACCTCTTTCATTAACAAAGAATTCTCACCAACAGAACTCTGACTTACTGGATTTTTTTTTGTTTTCCATGCCATTCTCTGCAAACTCTAGAGACCTATGTGAAAAATTTGCCAAAGATCAACAGTTTCTGAGATAATCAAATCACCCTGTCTGGCACCAATAATCATTCCATGGCCAAAGTCAAGTAGATCACATTGCTTCCCCATTCTGATAGTTTGACTGAACAATAACTGAACCTCTTGACCATCTCTGCATGCTTCTATGCACTAAGTTGCTGCCACATGATTTGCTGGTTTAATAATTGCATTAACGAGCAGGTGTGCAGGTGTGCCTAATAAAGTGGTCACGGAGTGTATTGCTATCTGTAATAGAATATCACAATAGAAACATATTTCTGCCTATTACTTATAAAAGACTATTATTATTTTCCAATTAAGTCATTGATTCAAACATTATCAATTATATCTTAACTTAGTAAATGAGACACTCCAGTGAAATTATTGCCAGTTTCCATGTAATATCTCACAAATATTGACCCTCTTAATTAGATTAGTTCCTTTAAATCAGATACAGTTTGTCACTATGTATAGTTGAAATTCATGAAGTATGACCTTGTAGTGTAAGCACTCTGTAAAGTACGATAATGAAATTATAATTGATAGGAGATGATAATTATATAGAATTATGATAGACTATTAACTAATGAAAGGCATTTTAATTTTCTTTCTAAAGCTCCCTTTTTCTATTAATTTATTGTATTGATAATCAAGTGCAAGCTTAGGCTATAAGACCATCAGACATAGGAGCAAAATTAGACCATTTGGCCCATCAGGGCTGTTCTACCATTTCCTCATGACTGATTTGTTATTTCACTCAACCCCATTCTCCTGCTTTCTCCCTGTAAACTTTGACATCCTGACTAATCAAGAACCTGTCAACCTCTGCTTTAAATGTACTTGATGACTTGGCCTCCATAGCCACCTGTGGCAATGAATTCCAACCTCTGGCTAAAGAAATTGCTCCTCATCTTGTTCTAAATAGATACCCTTCTATTCTATCTGAAGCCATGTCCTCTAGTCCTAGCCACACTCACAGGTAACATCCTCTCCATATCCATCAATGTTCAATAAGTTTTCAATGAGATCGCCCCCCCCCCGCCCCATTTTCTAAAATTGGTTAAATAGCATCTCCAAGTGTGAAACCATAGAACACATAGAATACAATATAGGACCTTCGACTGATGGTGTTATGAGATCTATACAAACCTATTCCACAATCTATCTATCCCTTTTCTCCTTCACAGCCCATAAGTAACACACACAAAATGCTGGAGGAACTCAGCAGGCAGCATCTATGGAAATGAATAAACATTCAACATTTCAGACTGAGACATTTCATCAGAACTGAAAGGAAGGGGGTAGATGATAGAATAAAAAGGTGGGGGAAGGGAAGGAGAATTGCTAGAAGGTGATAAGTGAGTAGGAAAGGTCAAGGGCTTGAAAGAAAGGAATCTGATAGGAGAATAGAGTGGACCAGAGTAGAAAGAGGAGGAGGGGACCAGGGGGAAGATGATGCGCAAATGAAAAGAGATAAAAGGCCGAGGGGAGGGGGAATAGAAGAAGAGCGGAGGAAGAAGGAAACATCTTTTACCCGAAGGAGAAACTGTCCACTCTATTTATGCCTCTCTTAATTTTATATACTGTACCTCTCATACTCCTTCGCTCCAAAGAGAAAAGCACCAATTTACTCAAACTTTTCTAGGAAGACACTAATCCGGACAGCATCCTAGTAAATCCCCCCGTATCCTCTCTAAAGCTTCCACATCCTATGATGTTGAGTTATATGGGAAAGTCCTGAAGTCAGGATTGCAGCTGTTGTAATGATGATATGAGCTGCAATATCCCTACAACAGAAGTACCATGAGAAGGAAAATAGCAAAAAAAAAATTACGTGTAGCTTTTTAAAAAAGCATAGATCATCTCAGTTTATTTTCAAAGCCTCTCTGTACTTCTTTTCATCCTTAAGATTTAAAAGTCTAACCTTGTATAGAATCAGAAAACCACTTCTGTTTTCCGGGAATTAAAAGAATTAAGCCATTAGATTACTTTTACATAAATTGTGTTGAGTGTTAAGTTAACAATGGTTAATGAATGCGATTTGATATTATGGTCAGTGATCAACGAATAATTGTTTCTATGGGTACTGAACCATAATGGCTAAATGTTGGACACCGCCATAGATTCAGAGACTTGGGTACGAATCTCACCATGGCAACAGGAGAAGTTAAAATTAACCTAAAAAAGCTGCTCTGAAATTGGCGTCACAGTTGACAGAGTGGTGAAGCAGGCATTTTGCACACTGACCTTCATCAGGCAGTGCACTGGGTATAGCAATTGGACTGTTATGTTATACAAGGTGTTGGTGAGACTACATTTGAAACATTATGTTCAGTTTCGGTTGCCCAGCCAAAGGATAGATAACATTGAGCTGGAAAGAGTGACTTGAGAGATTGCGCTGAAGAGAGAGGTTGAGCAGGATAGGTCTTTATTCCTAGAACACAGAACATTACAGTGCAGGAACTAGCCCTTCAGCCCACGATGTGGTACTGAACTAATTAAATTAGTAATCAAATGGCCAACTAAATTAATCCCCAGGAGGCAACATTTGCACCCAAAGAGTGACCATATAAGTAATGAGCTGCCAGAGGTAGTGGTTGAGACAGGAACATTCACAAGATTTGAAAGACACTTGGACAAATTCATGCAGAGGAAAGGTTTAGAGAAATAAGGGCCCAAGACAGGCAAATGGGATTAGCTTGTTTAGTTAGGACTAGTGGGGCTGAATGTCCTGTTTTGGTACTGTGCTTATATACAGCATGGTACAGGCCCGTTAGCCCAACTGCTTCAAACATATTGTTCTATGTAGTAAGCTCTGTATTGCTGGCTGCCATGCCTTCAGCTACCAATTTAATTCCACTTCCATTTTCCATATGTACATCCATGGCCTCCTCCACGGTCGTGATAAGGCCACACTTAAGTTGGAGGAACAACACCTTATATTTTGTTTGCATGGCCCCCAACGTAATGGCCTGAACACCGATTTCACAAACTTCTGGTAATGCCCAACCACCCCCCATCCTTCAAAATTCCCCATCCCCTTTCCGTCTCTCACCTTATCTCCTTTTCTTTCTTCCATGGCCTTCTGTCTCTTTCACCAATCAACTTTTGAGCTCTTTACTTCATCCCTTCCCCTCCAGGTTTCACCTATCACCTTGTGTTTCTCTCTTCCCTCCCCCCACCTTTCAAATCTATTCCTCAGCCTTTTTTCTCCACACCTGCCGAAGGGTTTCGGCCTGAAATGTCAACTGTACTTTTTTCCTGGCCTGCTGAGTTCCTCCAGCATTTTGTCTGTGTTCCTATCCCTCTCGTTAGCTGCTGTCAAAGTGAAGTGCAGGAGTCTCAGGATCCACATTGCAAGGATTGATTGGTTAAGCCTGTCCTTCGATCTCATTATCTCATTTTGGGGGACTTTGAGGTTCATCTTGCAAGATGTTTGAGATTCCGGTTGATTTTGTTTTGCAACTTTTGAACAGTTTGATTGGGGTGATCAACACAGACTGAAGCGCTTTGGTGAGCACAGACACTGCGGGCAATGCTAAACTGAACCAAACTAAATACTCCTGGACTCCTGGTTTGATGTTGATTTTCTATGCATCATACACTCACTTCTTGCCATTTGCGCAATTCGTTCCTTTTTGTGCATTGGGTTTTTAATGCTTTGCTATTAATGGGTTCCATGGTGATTCTTTGTTTCTCTGGAGGATGGATCTCAGAGTTGTATTCTGTATGTATACTTTGATAGTAAACATACATTGAATCTTTGATTCTTTGAAACTTTGACATTTTCTTCCCATCTGCCCTCCCAAACTGCATGCAGCTTTTGATTTTCACTTCAGTCTCTCCTTGTTATAGAAGACACTGGCTCTGCACTGTAATCTAATTCATTAGGTACCATCTTTAATTCAATAAGAGGGAAAAGAAATTATGCTTTATCATCACATTAATCTCTGGTTGTGAAGAGTAACAGTAACAGCCTTCATTCTCATCCAAAACTCCTTCTGCGAATAGACAATAGCTGCAGAAGTAGACCATTCGGCCCCTCGAGTCTGCACCGCCATTCTGAGATCATGGCTGATCATTCACTATCAATACCCAGTCCCTGCCTTGTCCCCATATCCCTTGATTCCCCTATCCATCAGATATCTATCTAGCTCCTTCTTGAAAACATCCAGAGAATTGGCCTCCGCCGTCTTCCGAGGCAGTGCATTCCACACCTCCACAACTCTCTGGGAGAAGAAGCTCTTCTTCAACTCTGTTTTAAGTAACTGACCTCTTATTCTCAATCCATGCCCTCTGGTACTGGACTCTCCCAACATCTGGAGATGAGTTATTAACTTCAAACTTTCTGCATAATCACTCAAAGAGTTGACCTGCATGTGTGTGTAATGAGAGCTGTGTAACTCATCTCCTACCTTAGGCTCATCAATCACCCATCTGTGGACACTTTCTGGAGGTCCAAGATCTGTATGCTCCATGACCGCTGGACTGTGTGTAAATGTAGGAGGGGACTATGTTGAAAAATAAATGTGCTTGATTTTCTAAAATTGACCCCTTCTACCTTAGGCCATGAACTTATCAATCACACCCCTGTATGCACATATATACAGTTACATAAACATACAGTTAAATGGGTTGTCTGCATCAATAACCTACACAGTCCAACGTTATGTTGAGGGCAGCACACAGCTATTGTCATGCTTCTGGCACCATCATAACATGCCCACAGCTCACTAACCCTAACCTGTACATTGTTGGACTGTGGGAAGAAACCCACACTGTCATGGGGAGAATGTACAAACTCCTTACAGATAGAGGTGGGAAATGAAACTTGATCAAGATAATAGCGTTATGTTAACCTCTGCATTACTGTACAATGTCATAAAATAAATGGTTACAGTTTATTTTCCCAGAATAGCAGAATCTAGAAGATGAGAGGGTAAAGATTTAAAAAGGATCTGAGGGGATACAGAGTGTGATGGATATATGGAACAAGCTGCCACAATAAGCTGTTAGGTGTGTGTTTGATAAGCAATTTTCATTGGTTTTTAATTTATTTCAGTTTAACTTTTCTCCATGCTTTTTTTTTGAAACTCACCTTTTGTCCTAAATCAGAATTAATGAGAGACTGGGTACTTCCACAGTCTGCTCTTGACTTTTAGCTCTGCAGAAAGTGAAATATTGTGTTCCAGTTAGACGTGCAAGGTTTGGAATGAAGTACAGATTGATTCAGTGACATCCATGGCACAACCTAAATGCAATTGATCACATCCTTACAGCTGTTTGCAGTGCCAGAGCTTCTGACAACAAATCATTTGGTTTTTGTTTGTAACTGTTGAATATTGATTGAACTTAAAGTTAATACTGTGTTTTCTGATCATGTAGAGTATACAGTAGGGAAGGAGAGAGGGCATCTGATGAAATGATTCCCTAATTCCCTGTGGCTTTCTCTTCACACTCTGGAGAAATTCCATAAGAACTGTGTACCATGGCCTGATTGAAATTGATCAATAAATGCCCTGCAGTTACAATGTGATGCAGTAGATCTGCACAGGACTTCGAACAGAAACTGGAGAGTACAAATGAAAATTGTGGCATAACACAGTTAGTAAATTTCCAAAAGAAATTATATTACCAACTAAGATTTAATTGGAGTATAGATGTATCAATTCAGTATACATGTGTGTTTTGCTGTTGTTGTTTGTTGCTCATGCAATATTCTGATGAATATTGCGGCAGTCTATGTTGGTGCAAGACACTTGCAGACTGCCCCCCAACATATTCTCAGATTGTACTGGTTGTTAACACAAATGACCCATTTCACTGTGTGTTTTGATATACAGTACTGTGCTAAAGCCTTAGTCACCCTAGATTTTTTATATGATTTCAAATTGTATGGCCCTGATCTTTCAACATCATCAAGGCTGCCTGGGATTATCTAGAGAGACAGAATCAGGTGAGGCAGCCAAAGTCTATAGAAGAGCTATGGCCAGTTCTCCAAGATGCTTGGAACAACCTGATTTTCTTATAAAACTGCGTAACAGTGTACCTAAGAGAACTGATGCAGTTTGAAAGGCAAAGGGCAGTCACACCAAATATTGATTTGATTTAGTTTTTTGCTATTTATTGCTCTCTATAGCAATTTTTTTGAAATTTAGAACTGAAAGCATCTTCACTTTACAGAATTTTTTACATGTGCCTAAGACTTTTGCATAGTACAGTACTGTACAAATGATTAATAAATTAATCTAATCTAATCTAATTACAATATTTTAAAAAACATTCAGACTGGTAGAAGGGGTTTCCAACCTGGGGTCCATGGACCCCTGGCTTAATGGTATTGGTCTGTGGTGTAAAGAAGGTTCAGAGAGATATGGGCCAAATGCAGGCAAGTGGGTTTAGCTCAGGTAATCGACTTGTTTGGGGTGAACAAGGTGAGCCAAAGGGCCTATTTCCATACTGAATAATTCTTTGTCCCTCTGATTCTCTTAGTATTAAAGTTCTCTGTGAAATGGAGACAAGAGAAACTGCAGAAGCTAGAATCTAAAGGTCAAAAGGTCTGCTGGCGAAACTCACAGGGTTCAGCCGCATCAGGGGTGGGGGGGTGTGGGCAGGGGAGAAATTTGTGTTATTTCGGGTCCTGATACAAGGTATTGACCTTGAATGCCAACAATTCCCTTTCCCTACGGATGTCAATCTATTTGCATAGTTCCTCCAACAGACTGTATTTCTCTGTGAGATCTCCACATATTCAATGCTGGCCCAATACGCATCTACTGTCAGTAGGGATATTTCTGCCATCTAAGCCTTCAGCTCTGGAATTACCAGGCCTCTTTTTTGATTCCTGATTTGCTTTATTATTGTCACATGTATGGAGATTCTGTGGAAAGTTTGTCTTGCATATTGTTCATACAGATCAGATCATTACACTGTGTACCAAGTTAGAATAAGATAAATCAATTACAATGTAGAATAAAGTGTAAACGCTGCTGAAAAAGTCCAGTGCAGGTAAACGATAAAGTACAAATGTCTTTAGGTGTCCAATTGTGCTTGAGGCACTTTGCAAAACATGTAGAAAATGCCAAGTAGATATAAATCCACCTTGTGAAACAGGTACAAAACACCATGTGGATGAAAGTTCAACCCAGTGAATCAAGTAGTAAACAACAAGTAGATACATTGTTCAGATTGAGTCCAATTCACTCAGCATTCACTGGAGATTGAAAATTAGATCTTCCTGGCTTATATAGAACAATTACTTATTACTTCAACCAGAAGAGCCATTGGGACAGCCTTGAAGTAAGACTTAATTTTGTCCCTATTTAATTTCAATTAAAACTCTCCAACTTAAATTGGAACATGTTCTTTTAACATTAATCTAAGTAAATTCCAGGAGAGCAGTAGCTGCAAAGCATTCACTTCATAATCTCTGCTGCCTCAATATATCATAATGCAATGGCAGCTAAATAGTGACATAAATCAGCCTCAAGTGTGCTTCAGTTTTTGAATTGATTCATTCTCTTCACTCACATAAAAAGATCTCTCTTTCCTCACTTTAATATATTACACTCTGATAGCTTGCTCCTATAACTGTGCAACTGAGAGGACAACATGTTTGGATGGCATTTTTCAGGTTCTTGTGTCGTGGTTGATGTGCCATCAGGAATATATTTGAAATGTCATTATGTATATAAAATCTTTATTTTGTCCTTTCTTTATGAAACTCCCTTGGCTGCGCAAGTCTAGGGAAAACACTCTCCGGTCCCACCAAACTCGTGAGACTGAGATGGCTCCCATGCCCCAAACCCCGGTTTGTGTTGGTGCTGTGTAATTTGCTCCCTGTTACAAATTAGTACAACAAAGTAAAAGACAGTACACTGCATAGGGTTAACCATAGAACCATATTACACTACAGCACAGTACAGGCCCTTCAGCCCTCCATGTTGTGCTAACTCGTATAATCCTTAAACCCACACGACCCCATAACCCTCCATTTTTCTTTCATCCATGTGCCTGTCCAAGAGGCTCTTAAATACACCTAATGTTTTCATCTCCACCACCATCCCTGGTAATTCATTCCAGGCACTCACAACCTCTGTGTAAAAAACTTACCCCTGATGTCTCCCCTGAAATTCCCTCCCTTAACTTTATACGTATGCCCTCTGGTGTTTGCTGTTGGTGCCCTGGGAAACAGGTACTGACTATTCACCCTATCTAGGCCGCTCATAATCTTGTAGACCTCTATCAAGACTCCTCTCATTCTTCTATGCTCCAAAGAGAAAAGTCCCAGCCCTGCTAACCTTTCTTCATATGACTTGTTCTCCAAACCAGGCAACATCCTGGTAAATCTCCTCTGCACCCTCTCCATATCTTCCACATCCTTCCTATAATGAGGTGACCAGAATTGAACACAATACTCTAAGTGCGGTCTCACCAGAGATTTGTAGAGTTGCAACATGACCTCTCTACTCTTGAACTCAATTCCATAGGCCTTCTTAACTACCCTATCAACCTGTGCAGTGACCTTGAGGGATGTATGGATTTGAACCCCAAGGTCCATTTGTTCATCCACACTCTTAAGTAACTGACCATTAATCTTGTACTCAGTCTTCTGTTTTGTCCTTCCAAAATGCATCACCTCACACTTGTCTGGATTGAACTCCATCTGCCATTTTTCTGCCCAACTTTGCAGCCTGTCTATATCCTCTTGTAACCTTCAACCACCTACAGCTCCATCCACAACTCCTCCAATCTTTGTATCGTCCGCAAACTTACTCACCCATCCTTCCACCTCTACATCCAGGTCATTTATAAAAATCACAAATAGCAGGGGTCCCAGGACAGATCCCTCCGGCACTCCACTAGTCACCGACCTCCAGGCAGAATACTTTCCTTCCACAGCTACCCTCTGCTTTCTTCCTTTAAGCCAATTTTTTATCCAAACAGCCAAGGTTCCACTTATCCTATGCCTCATGACTTTCTGGATGAGTCTCTCATGAGAAACTTTGTCAAATGCCTTGCTAAAGTCCGTGTAGACCACATCCACTGCCCTACCCTCATCAGTATCTTTTGTTACCTCGTCAAAAAACTCAATCAGGTTTCTGAGGCACGATCTTCCCTTCACAAAGCCATGTTGACTATCCACGAGTAGACTGTACTTCTCCAAATGCTCGTAGATCCTATCCTTAAGAATCCTTTCCAGTAGTTTGCATACCACCGACATAAGACTCACTGGTCTATAGTTCCCAGTTTCTCCCTATTTCCTTTTTTAAACAAGGGAAGTACATTTGCCATTCTCCAGTCCTCCGGCACTTCTACTGCAGCTAGAGAGGATTCAAAGATCATAGCTAATGCTCCTGCAATCTCTTCTCTCAATTCCCATAACAACCTGCGGTGTATCATATCCAGCCCTGGGGATTTAGCAATCTTAATGTTTTTAAGAGCCAGCACTTCTTCTTCCCTAATCTCCACATTGTCCAGCACACAGGCCCGCTCTACTTTGACCTTATCCTGATTAAGATCCTTTTCATTTGTGATTACTGAAGCAATGTATTCATTTAGGACCTCCCCAACCTCCTCTGCCTCCAGGCACGTGTTGCCTTCTTTATCCTTTAGCGGTCCCACCTTCGTTCTCGTCATCCTCCTATTCTTCACATATGCATAGAACGCCTTGGGGTTCTCCTTAATCCTACATGCCAAGGCCTTCTTATGCCCCCTTCGAGCTCTCCTGAGTCCTTTCTTTAGCTCCATCCTGGCTACCCTATATTTCTCATAAGACCCTCCTACTTCCTGCTTCTTATTTCTAACATATGCTTCCTTTTTCCTCTTGACGAGTTGCCTCACATTAAAGGGATTATATTTATGAAACTCAACTTAACTAAAGGGTAAGTAAAGAATAACAAAAGTAAAAGTGCCCATTCTAATTAAACAGTCCAACGTGCACAACCTTGAACTTCTGTCACTCATGTGCTGGGTCCTTGGTCAGTGTGAAAGCACACACACCTTCCAAACGGTGCTCACAGTCCATATCAAACAAACAAGTCCCACCGGGTCACCGGGTTGTATCCTATGACCGGTTCTCCCCGGCATCTTCTTTGTTCATCTCCTGCTGAACCACAAAAACCCAAGTCCAACTTTAGTGTCCCTCATCAGAGAAGCCTCCCCTCAGCTCTCCCATCCTAATTGGATAGCACAAATTTCTCCTCATCCATTATCTTTAGCAATAATCCAAACAAGCTGAAAACAGAACAGACTGCTCTTACAGAACTGCTAAATGAATAGATACAGCATAACAGTAAAAATATGGACATGACATTTATTGTGGAAGTATATTAGATTACGCAGTAAATAATGTATTCTTCCAAAGCTAGTATGTGTAACTGAGATTTCAGTGGATGGAAATTAGAAATGGCCCATGGTTATACCAACTTACACCACAGATAGGTGAATGATTTGGCTGGGGGCTGCAAACTGATCCCCATGTTCTATTTATTTTAACAATGTTTCTTTCTGGGCTGCAGTTTGCATACTGTTGATTTACGACTAAAGACAAAAAGGGCAGCATAGTGGCATAGTTATTAAAAATCACTGTATCACAACTGTCGTTGCCCAGGTTCAGTCCTGACTCCCACTGCTGTCTGTATGGAGTCTGCATGTTCGTGCCATGGGTTTTCTTTGGACGCTATTGTTTCCTCTCATATCCCAAATAATGTGTCTGTTGTTAGTGTTGGATCCTGGTGTTTTAACCCAAGGTAATCCAAGCATATGCATGCTCTTACCACCAGAAAACATGCTAGGCAGTTACTTGTATAAAGGTAACTATAGATAATACTAGCAGATAATTAATTGTTAAACTGCAAAGAAAATCTAAGAATTAACCAGTCAGATAGGTTAATTGTTTATTGTAAATTACCCCTAATGTGGAGGTGGGTGATAGAATCTAACAGGAGTGAATATAAATGAGGGCAGAACAAAACTGAATTAGTGTGGTGTTTATTTGCTTATATGCAAAGGGTTTCTGGCCAACTGGGGATTGCGGCTGAAAAAACAGTCATGATTGAATGCCAAAGCCTCAATGGGCTGAATGGCCTAATTCTGCTCCTACATCTTATAGCCTTAAAGGAATTGGCGCAGAAGGCTCAAAGCCTGAGGGAGATGGTCACGATCATACTGAATGGAAGGACGGAGTGGCCTATTCATGCTAAATTTCTTTATGTTTACCAGCTTGGTAGCCATGGGAAAATGTGAGTTTAGACCATGTTGAATTGACTGCTAAAAAATTGCTGTAAGTCCACATAGCATCTGTCATGTCTCAGGGTACTTGGGCCATTATGGTTGCACCATCTCTATGCCTCAATAAACATCTAATCCCCTGGTAGAAATACAGAAAACTGTAGAAATTTTCACCAATCCCGACAGCTAATAAAACCCAGTCCACCTTAATCATGTATATATTTGGTTTGCCAAACAATCAGCTATGACTTAATGTAACATTTACTCTACACCAGGTTCCTTAAGGTTGTTATGCATGTAGCTCTGGGTAGTAATGGGGACAAGCTCCACTATACCCCCAATGGCATGCACCTCAAATAGCTTCAAACAACCAAGTCCAGCTCCTGGTATTTACATAGGGCTTAGCTACTAAGCACAGCAGACCCGTTTCTACTGACAAGAGAAGAGGCAAAGGCAGCTTATTAACGTCTTAAAACCAGTTGCTTTGGGCAGATGGGGTCTGCCAGCCAAGATTGGTGGCTCATCCAGGAGAAAGAAAATTCTGATCTCAAACCTCTGCTGCCTTGTTGTGATACCCACTCATGGGGAAGGCTTCGGGGGTAAACCCTGAGGGAAAAATCCAGAGCTGGAGTCCCTAAGGCAGACCTACATTGAATTCAATGCTGACTGGCAACTCCCACAATGCTGCTGGTACCAACTGTATCAGTCTCTCCCATTCCTTTGGGTTCCTCAGATGTGTGGAGAGGGGGAACTTGCTACATGGGCAACAGCTTCCTCTCCATATTGCACTGCCCAGGCTTAAATATCTAGACATCTCTGACCAGCGAAAGCCTCAGATTCTGACTGTAAACCACCACTTTCTCAACAGGATATGTACAAAGATGAGGAGAGTTGATCCTTGTCAATTAATCAACCACATCCATTAACCTTGTCAATAATTTGAATCATCATAACATATATCAATTAAGGAGCCAGTTTCAATACTCCATGACTTTATAACAATTTGCAGATTGTAGATTCACTATTGAGTTCAGTACCTGTGACTGTTACAAGATGGTGAAGTTCACTGAGGCTAAAACCTTCAGTCAGCTCAGATGCAATAGAAGTAGTAGTTAAAGAGCTATTGAGCCTGATCCACCATGTAAAAGATTATGACTAATCCTTTACTTAATGTCCATTTTTCAGTGCTATTCCCTCAATTGCTCATGTTGAATACATTCACTGACTCAGCATGTACAGCCCTTCAAGGTAGAGATCTACATTTCTTTGGTTTAACAAAAACATACCACCATCTCCGGCTCAGTTTTTGCCCACTAGTTCTGGGCTTTACAGAGGAAAACAGCATCCAACCTGCCAAACCTTCTCTAAATCTTATCTGTTTTCATGAGGTTACTGTTCATTCTTCTAAACTCCAATGAAATTAAGAACATAAAAAGAAGCTGAATAATTTTAGCAAATATAGTAAGGTTTAAGTTCCCCTTATGATCTAAGGCAAATAACAAGAAAGAGAAAATTGTTTTAAGTAGTGACAAGCCAGGCAGTAAATGTGAGGAGAAAAGTTGAGTGCAGGATCTTTCAATAGAATTAGAAAAGTCAGGTAAATGTACACATGCTGAAAGAAAGAAAACACGAGGAATTCTGCAGATGCTGGAAATTCAAGCAACACACACAAAACATGCTGGTGGAACACAGCAGGCCAGGCAGCATCTATAGGGAGAAGTGCTGTCAAGGTTTCCGGCCGAGACCCTTCGTCAAGACTAATGACAGGAAAGATAGTAAGAGATTTGAAAGTAGGAGGGGGAAGGGAAAATGCGAAATGATAGGAGAAGACTGGAGGGGGTGGGGTGGAGCTGAGAGCCGGAAAGGTGATTGGCAAAAGGGATACAGAGCTGGAGAAGGGAACGGATCATGGGATGGGAGGCCTGGGGAGAAAGAAGGGGGGAGGGGAGCACCAGAGAGAGATGGAAAACAGGCATAGTGGCCTATCATTTTGCATTTTCCCCTCCCCCTCCTACTTTCAAATCTCTTACTATCTTGCCTGTCAGTCCTGACGAAGGTTCTCGGCCTGAAACGTCGACAGCGGTTCTCTCTATAGATGCTGCCTGGCCTGCTGTGTTCCACCAGCATTTTTTGTGTGTGTTGCCTGAAAGAAAGAACTTGTATTTATTTCCACAAGGGAACATAACTATTATCACTGGATCAAAACTATATAAGCAAATCAGCATATAGAAGGAAACTGAAAATCTGGCTGAGTGGTACTACAACAACAACCTCTTTCTTAGTGTCAGCAAGACCAAGGAGCTGAAAATTGACTTCAGGAGAACAAAACCAGAGGTTTATGAGCAATTCTCATTGGAGGATAAGAGGTGAAGAGGGTTAGAAAATCTAAGTTCCAAGGTGAAGGACCTGCTTCCTTCAGAGTTTGCAGAGATTCAGCATGACATCTGAAACTTTGACAAGCTTCTATAGCTGTGTAGTGGAGAGTATGTTGACTGGCTGCTTCACAAACAGTATTGCCCTTGAACAGAAAATCCTACAAAGTGTGGTGGATGTGATGCAATCTATTACAGGTAAAGCCCTGCCCAATATTGAGCACATCTACATGAAACGTGGTTGCAGGGAACCAGTGTGTGTTATCAGGGAACCCCACCACCTGGGTCATGCTCTCATCTTGCTGCTGTTACTAGGAAGAAGGGACAAGAGCCTCAGAACTCACACCACCAGTTTCGGGAACCATTATTACTATAAGACCATATGATATAGGAGCAGAAGTAGGCCATTCAGCCCTTCGAATCTGTTCCACCATTCAATCATGGACTGATCAAGTTCTTACAGTCATCCCGATTCCCCTGCTTTCACTCCATATTCTTTGATGCCCTGGCTAATCAAGAACATGTCTATCTCTGCCTTAAAAACACTTAATGATTTGGCCTCCACAGCTGCTCATGGCAACAAACTACCCCTCAACCATCAGACTCTTAAACCAAAGGGAATAACTTCCCTTTGCCATTTGATTTTGAAATGGACATTGAACTCATGAACGCATGAAATTTCACAACATAATCCAGTGATATTAAATCTGATTCTGATTCTTAACTTCACTTGCCCCATTATTGAAGCGCTCCCACAGCCAATGAACAACACACACAAAATGCTAGTGGAATGCAGCAGGCCAGGCAGCATCTATAGGAAGAAGTACAGTCGGCATTTTGGGCCGAGACCCTTTGTCAGTGATGCCCACAACCAATGCACTCACTTTCAAGGACTCTTCATTTCATAGTTTTGATATTTATTGCTTATTTATTTATCATCATTATTTCTTCTTTTGCATTTGCACAGTTTGTTGTCTTCTGCAGCTAAGTTGGGCAGTCATTCATTCATTCTATTACGGTTATTGGATTTATTGAGTATGCCTGCAAGAAAATGAATCAAAGGGTTGTATATGGCAACCTATACGGTATGTACTTTTCTAGTAAATTTACTTTGAACTTTGAGACCCCTCATTAGAATGGGAAAAGAAGCCAGAATAAGAAGGTGGGATAGAGGAGGGAGTAAAAGCTAGAAGATGACAGGTGAGAACAGGTGAAGGGAAGGTGGGTGTGTGAGGTAGAGAGAGGAAGTAAGAAGTTAGGAGTTGATAAGTTGAAAAGGTAAAGGGCTAAAGAAAAAGCAATCTGATAGAAGAGAGTGGACCATGGGAGAACATGAAGGAAGAGGGACACCAGAGGGAGGTGAAAAGGACAGAGAGTAATAGAGTAGAATAACACTCTTTATAACTAAATGGCACATTGAGTGTAAATATATTATCGTTTTGAAAGAATGAAACTTTCCTCCCTAAGAATAATGGCTTTGAGAAAAATCAAGTTTAATTTCATTGGCAAATGTTGTGGTTTATATAAATAAATTAAATAAGTAGTGCAAAAAGAGAAAAAGATCTTGAGGTAGTGTTCATGAATTCAGTGTCCATTCAGAACTCTGATGGTGGAGGGGGAGACACTGTTCCTGTAACATTGACTGTATGTCTTCAAGCTCCTGTACCTCCTCCTTGACATTAGGTGATGAGAGTCCTTCATGATGGATACCACCTTTGTGAGGCATCACCTTTTGAAGATGTTGTCGATACTGGGGAGGCTAGAGCCCATGGGAGAGCTGATGAGTTGACTATTTCCTGCAGTTTTTCCTGTGCAGATGGTGATGCAGATTGTTGGAGATCTTATACAAATGCTAGTTGTTGAAAAGTAAGGTTCTCAATGTAGTTGTTTATATTTACAGAGAGTGTGAGGCAGAGGTAAGCATTTTGTTCTGATCTTTCACTTTAGCTAAGTGCCATTGCTCAAACTTTTGGAGGCTTTGGTGAACATTCCTCTCTGCTTCTAGAATGGATGGGAAATATAGTCAAGGTTTGTAGACCAATGTATCATGTTAGAAGAGGTAAGAAAGGGAGCAGCCATGAAGTGTCAGCAGGTAACTCCATCCAATATGGCTATCTGGAGAGTCAGATCAGTCTGGCTTGGTGACCACCCACTTGCTGATCATCTCTGTAAACCACATTCTGACTGACTCTATTGTGAATGTCAGATGGTTATTCAGACATTTTTAAAATATAGAACAAAATCACAGAATATTAATGCACAGGGGAAGCCATTGAGTCAGTTGAATCCATACCAGATAAAAATAGATTTAGATTAACCTCACTTCCAGGAATGTGGTGCAGAGTCCCTCAGGTTGTAATTATTCCATTAAGTATCTAGATTGGTTGTAAATGTGCTGAAGGTTTCTAGTTCAACCAGATCTCCGGGCTTCACATTCTAGAACCCTGATGCTTCTTGAGTGAAATAATTTTAAATCCCCTTTAACCTTTCTACCAATTGGTTTAAGTCTATACCCCTCAGTTACTGACTATGTTAAGGGACATGCACTCAGTGTCCAATTTATTGAGTACCTCCTGTGCCTAATAAAGTAGTCACAAAGGACATGGTTGTGATCTTCTGCTGTTATAACCCATCATCTCCAAGGTTTAATATGTTGTGCATTCAGAGATGCTCTTCTGCACACCAGAGTTTTAACACCAACTCATGTCTATGCCATCTTTATACCCTCTACACTATCTCCATTTCATGCTTCATCATGTTGTGTCCACATGCCATTCCACTTCCAATCCCTCCTTCCCTAAGGTCCCTGCTTGCAAGAGCAGTTGGACTCTAGTTCCCAGCAGCACGGGCCACCCCTGTGTTAGGTTCACCCTACATGGTCTGCCAGGACAGTACCCCATGAGGTTTGCATCCACCCTGTATTGTTCCTTTAAGGTCTTTGCCTGCTTACTCCTTTCATATCCAGCTGAGGCCTGCCCTGTTGTGTCCCCACAATGTTTACCAGATACCCTCCAGGTCCTACTGCTGCCTTGCAGTCACCAGTTCCCTCTATGCCCCACGTGATTTGCATCAGTTTCTTGCTTTTCCCACCTGGGATCTGTTCCATCACTCAGCACCCATCACTGTCCTTGTATTCTCCACTTGCCATGGGGACAACCACTAGTGCTAATACCTGGACTACATTTGCCCTGCCAATCCCTGTGCCTGGTTGACCGTACATGGCCCATGTCCTCATTGGTATGTACCTTTCAGTTTTGCTAGACTTCTTTTGTGTCAAATCAAATCAATGAGGATCATGCCAGGCAGCTTGCAGATGTTGCCCTGATTCCACCGCCAGCATAGCAAGGCCACAAATAAATTGTGACTGTTTTGAGCCAGAAGTATTGATGAAGGTCTCAGACCAAAACATCGAATGTTTTTTCCCTTCCATTGATGTTCCCTAACCTGATGAGTTCCTCCAGCATTTTGGGTGGTGCTCAAGGTTTCCAGCATCTGCAGAATCACCTTGACTACTGCTTTTTAGATGAGAGTTGGTACTGTGTGCTTACTTGATGAGTATAATGAGATTATTTTTGAGATGGGATATGTTGATACCTCATTGGAGGAACTCGGTGGGTCAGGCAGCACCTACTGAGGGAAATGGACAGTCAACATTTTGGCTCAAGACCCTTCAGCTGGGCTGTAAGATAGAGAAATGATAACCAAAGTAAAGAGGTGAGGGGAAGGTGTGGAGCAAGAGTCAACAGGAAAAGAGTGAGTGCAGGTGATCGGCAGCTGAAGGAGGGGAGAGTGGAAAGCCAGGGGAGAAGAACAGGTGATGGCCGGAGAGGGTTTTGTAAAACTCCCATCAAAGAAAGGGGGGAACCCTGAAGAGATCTGCACGTGCAGATTCCACTATCTGCAGTCTTTGCTGATATCTTCACCAACCTTCACCATGCATTTAAGGTAGCTAGATTTTTTTAAATACATAAAGCTATCTTATGTACTTTTAAAAATTATTGTGTTCTTTATCTTAATGCATTTTTTGTGCTGCATTGGGCCCAGAGTAACAATTATTTCATTCTCTTTTACAATTGAGTACTGGAAATGACATTAAACAATTTTGAATCTTGAACCTTGATCAGTGAATTTGTCCAGTGTCGTTCCATCATGAACCTAAAGGTCTCTATACAAGACAGGACCTGTTTGACCACCTCAGTAATCAAGGTTTTCACATTGGATTGCTGCTCAGGACTCACCACTTTACAGATGGTGGACAGTGGCAATGAAGAACTTGCCTTTCAGAGGAACACAGTATAGTTTTATAGTATAGCGTCTGGGGTCCTTAGAGTGGTAGTGATTCATTAAATATACTCCTAATGCCAACTGGCATAGTTAGCTCTGGCACCATGCTACAATCACAGTAATGAGGTTAGTGGAAGTATTTCTATATGTAAACTAGACTGATGGCAAACAAGCAAAGGATTTAATGCATCACTCAAATTCCTAGAGTTTTAAAGTTATTGAGTGAAACAGCACAGAAACAGGCCCTTCAGCCCTACTGATCCATACTTCCTTTTTAGTTTCAGTGGCCTGCATTCAGCCAATAATCCTCCAAGCCCCTCCCTCTGTATACTAATGAAACTCCTCCAATCAATATAGGAATGTTTGGGCTGAGACCCTTCATCGGTCCTAATGAACGGCCTCTCCATAGATGCTGCCTGATCTGCTGAGTTTCTCCAGCATTTTATGTGTGATGTACTAATCTTGACAATTCTTCTTCTGCTTCTTAGGAAGTTCCTTGGGATCTAGGATGGATTACTTTCACACTCTGGGTTTCTGGAATCTAAAGTGCGCAATGTATAATCTGACATTGTTCCATAGTTAGGCAGAAAGTAGCAACTGGAGAGATTGTGAGGTGGTCCATTCCTATGGTTGTTTACACAGGTTCTGGGTGTGTTCCATATAACCATATATAACCATATAACAATTACAGCAGGAAAACAGGCCATCTCAGCCCTTCTAGTCTGTGCCGACATTTACATTCACCTAGTCCCACTGGCCCGCACTCAATCCCTAACCCTCCATTCCTTTCCTATCCATATACCTATCCAATTTTATTTTAAATGACAATACCAAACCTGCCTACCACTTCTACTGGAAGCTCATTCCACACAGCTACCACTCTCTGAATAAAGAAATTGCCCCTTGTGTTACCTTTAAACTTTTGTCCCCTAACTCTCAACTCATGTCCTCTTGTTTAAATCTCCCCTACTCTCAATGGAAAAAGCCTAGCCACGTCAACTCGATCTATCCCCCTCATTATTTCATTATTTTAAATACCTCTATCAAATCCCCCCTCAACCTTCTATGCTCTAAAGAATAAAGACCTAACTTGTTCAACCTTTCCTTGTAACTTAGGTGCTGAAACCTAGGTAACGTTCTAGTAAATCTCCCCTGTATTCTATTTTGTTCAGTGCATGGTCTTGGGATTGTCAACATTATCCTAATTACACAGGTTTAAGGTGAGAGGAGGAAGGCTTAAAGGGGCAAGTTTTTTTTTACAGTGAGTGCTAGGTACCTGGACCAGGCTCTCAATGGAAGAAGATATACCAATGACACATGAAGATGTTGGAAATGGAAGGATATGGATTATGTACAGGCAAAACAAGTTAGCTGAATTTGGCATCTCAGCATAGACATTGTGGGCTAAAGGGTCTATACCTGGGCTGCATTGTTCTTCATTCTATTAATAGTAATAATAATAAGTAATTAAAATACATTAAGTAATAATAAATAACTTAATACTTAAAGAGGACCAGTGGTTGAAACATTTATCAAAAATACATAATAAAAGACCAACAAATTCAAGATGATAAATGTAGAAAATGCCAGAAAAATCATAAACAATCCAACATATTACACAGGATCCTGTTGCAGTTTAACACAATCTGATTACTTACACAGCACAATCAAGTGGTAAACATCATTTACCAAAATCTTGCTTTAAAATACAAACTCATAAAAGAAATCATATCTTACTATAAATACAATCCTGATCCAGTTTTAGAGTCAGGATACCACAAATTATATTATGACCAATCTGATATTACAGATAGGACAATCCATAATAACCATCTGGATATAATAATACAGGATAAACAAGCAAGAACAACTTACTTAATAGATTACAGCCATTCCAAACACACATAACTTATGGAAATCAATGTGAAAAACATCAGAGATATGCTGAATTGAAAGGCAAAATTCAAAGACTTTGAACAAGAACAGGTGAACAAGAACAGACTTTGAACTATAACAGATATTATAGTAATATCTACAACTGGCATCATTCCAAAGACACTACACAATAGCATTGAACAATTAGGGCTAGAAAGCAGTATCTATGTAAGTCTTCAGAAAGCCACAAGACTGAACACCACTAGAGTAGTCTGAAAGCTCCTAGCGATTGACAAATGAATGTGTTTGGCTATGTCCATACCTCAGGTTTTACCAGCTTGAGCAGAGAAAAAAAATCACAATAATAACATAATCCCTATAGATGTGTTAAACCAAATAAAATGTGAAGTTGCACAAGAGCCAGAAAGTATTTAACCTAAAGACCACAACAATGTTATACAAGAGGATACTGAAGGTGCCACCACCCCCGAAGTGCTAATGAAAATAAAACTATTTCAACAACTGCCCCATAACCTGACAGTAATAGCAACAACACAGATGTAAAGCCTCTGCAAAGTGCTGATAATGAAGCTGAGCTTACAGAGAAATTATCCAAACATTTAATACCACACTAACAGAATACATGGGCACTGACACAACAAAAAGAACTTAGAAACCAAAACAAAACACAATATCAAAATTTGCAAAAATTGTTAATACTCTCCAACAATATTGTATTTTCACAACATTTAGGAAAATATTTGAAACATTTGAAGAGCTTCACACAACAACATACTGTGCAATATTAATGGCAGTGCAATGCAATGGCTCCAAAATAGAGGCACTCATTAAAAGAAACTCAAAACTAAGTAACAGAATGAGAACACCAAAATGGCAGAAGAAATTAAGAAACAAAATTGAAACCTTAACAGCAGAAATAGCCTGGCTAATGAGGTATAAAATGGATAATCTGAACAAGAAAGTTAAGAGAAAAGCTAAGGAAATACTAAGAAAATATAAGATGCAATCAACCTTACAAAAGCATTGTAGAATTTATAGATACACTAAAACAAAAGCTTGCTGCAGACCAAATAAATTCATGAAATGCACCAAAAAAGAAAAAAGAAATATCAGTTCAAAAACACTGAAAAAGGTTTTTAAAGGACACTAAAACTAAATTCAAACCACCAAATTATCACCAACCCAAGTACAGAAATACAAACAAACATGGAGATAATGAACTTTTTGTCTAATATCTGGACAAACAGGATGACATACAATCAAGAAGCTGGATTAGGAAGGGAGAAGGATGACTCACACAATTAGAGACATGTAGACACCTGAAGTTACAATGGCTATGGTAAAAGGGGTTATAAAAAAAACACAGTTGGAAAGGTATCGGCAGTGATAATATTCCTAATTATTGGTATAAAAATTGACTTGCCTTCATCTGTACGTATTGCTACACATCAACAATTTTCATAAAAATCCTGAAAAAGTGTCTGAAATTGTGACAAAACTTTAAACATAATATGTGTGACGAGATCTGGAGGACTATTCTAAAATGTTCCTTTAAGAGACTCTCAGAGAGAGAGAGAGAGAGAAGGAACGAACAGCTTGTGTACTAATTCAGCAGCAGGGAGAGAGAGTCTGTGAGTTGCCTTGGAAACTGAGAGGCGGACTCTATATGATGGACAGTTGGTGCTCAGCCCTTGGAGATATATGCAAAGTCAGTTGACATTTTAATCAGACACATGAGACACACACCACGCCAGAGGCAAGGAGGACACTGGTGAGCTTTGTGTGCCCACAACAAGAGTGGGGGTTTTTGCTCACAGTGTGGACAAAGGAGTGACCGGTGGAATGCTATCGATGTGTTTAACTCTAGCCTGGGTTGATAGCGTTACCGTGGAAACCGTCCCCTTTCCTGCGGTCACAAGTTGGTGACTGTAAGCTTCGGGAGCAGGAGGACGACGTGGAGGATCAGCATTGGGAAGACAAACCAACACTCTATCTCTCTCTCTCCAACTCAACTCAAATCAAATTCCAGAACTGAGCTGATTACTTACCATACCACTGTAAGACTGTATCACTTAACCACCTGAGCTGGGGAAGCTTGGGAACCGTATTTACTCACCTATATATATATATGCATATACTCTGCTAACCTGTTTACCTTATCTTGTTTTATCTTGATTTATTCATGTAGTTACTAATAAAATAGAGTTTATAACAGAAGACTCAGACTCCAGGTGTGTCCATTTGTGCTGGTTCTCATTTCACAAATGAGAAAATCACAAATCACCCATCTAAATATTGTCCTATTACTTTGTTGACTAACTATATATAAAATTATAACATCATGCATCCTACAAGTAATTACCACTCACTTAGATAACCACGATAGACTTACAGAAGAGCAGAAAGGATGCCATGAAGGTATGAAAGGACGTAAAGAACAACTGAAAATAGATTTTTCTAATTCTATACAGACCTGGAGGAAAAGCAGAAATCATTCATGCTGGTATATGACTACAAAAAGTATTTGATTCTGTCTCACACTCATGGTTAATAGAAGTTTTTAATATAAATAAACTACCCTCAATAGTTGTGAAATTCCTACAATGTCTGATGAAGCACTGGTGTACTATAATCACCCTATATGTTAACATCCACTATCATTAAAACAAACCAAAACATTGTTCAGGGTGACTCTCTAAGCCCATTATGGTTTTGTCTAACTTTAAACCCACTCTCTCACTTACTGAGTTCACTGAAAATAGGGTATCAAATGAGTTGTACCTTTTCAAACCTTCTATACATGGATGATTTGAAATTATATGCTCCTTCATCAGTAGAGCTAAAACAATTAATTCAAATAGTAGAATTATTTTCGAAAGATGTAATCAGGAACTTTGGACAGGATAAGTGCATAACATTAAACGTAAAAAAAGGTGCAGTAGAGCTAGTAGAATATGAAACAGAGCAGCAGGATACAATATAACTGATGGATGAATATGAAACATATAAGTACCTGGGATATCAACAAGCAAAGAAAATAGATCATAGTGCGATAAAGGGAAACTGATCACTTCAAGGTTTAAGAAAATCTGTCAAACAGAGCTCAATAGTTGAAATATAACAAAGGCAATAAGCATTTTCGCTACACACATATTAGTGTATTCTTTTGGCATAATATCTTGGTTTGAAACTGATCTGGAAAATTTACAAAGAAAAGTAAGAACTGAAATTACAAATTCTAGAAAACACTACATACAATTGAACACACTTAGATTAACCGTACCTAAGACAGAAGCAGGAAGAGGAATAACAGACATAAAAAATTTATAAAAACAACAGTCAGATAAAAATTCTAAGAATACATTTTCATCAACAAAAACAGGATTCATCACTCCATGCAAGCATATGTAATTCTGATAAGTACACACCACTAAATTTAAATGAAAGCACAACCCAGAAAAATTAACCGATAATCACTATAAGAAAAAACACTTAACCAATGTAAGATCATGATTTCCATGGAAAACATCCCCTCCATCTGTGCAGGCTAGATGTCAACATGGTTCAAAGTTGGACTGCTCTTTTCAGAAACAGAGAGGTTCCTTGTGGTGCTATAGGACCATAGTTACATTAGAAAAGACCAACAAATTCAAGGCAACAACTTGGAAGCATAAATTGGAAACAGATGTTATCAGGGAAATGTACGGAAGAGATGTGGCAGATGTTCGGGAATACTTGCGTGGGGTTCTGCATTGGTACGTTCCAACGAGACAGAGAAAGGATGGTAGGATACAGGAACTGTGGTGTACAAAGGTTGTTGTAAATCTAGTCAAGAAGAAAAGAAGAGCTTATGAAAGGTTAAAAATCTAGGTACAGGTAATAGAGATCTAGAAGATCATAAGGCTAACAGGAAGGAGCTTAAGAATGAAATTAGCAGAGCCAGAAGGGACTATGAGAAAGCCTTGGTGGAGAGGATTAGGGAAACCCCAAGGCATTCTACAAATACGTGAAGAGTAAGTGGATAAGATGTAAGAGAATAGGACCAATCAAGTGTGACATTAGAAAAGTGTGTATGGAACTGGAGGAGATAGCAGAGGCACTTAATGAATACTTTGCTTCAGTATTCACTATGGAAAAGGATCTTGGCTATTGTAGAGATGACTTCCAGCAGACTGAAAAGCTTGAGGATGTAGATATGAAGGAAGAGGATATGCTGGAGCTTTTGGAAAGTATCAAGTTGGATAAGTTACCGGGATTGGATGGGATGAATCCCAGGCTACTGTGGGAAGCAAGGGAGGAGACTGCTAAGCCTCTGGCGATGATCTTTGCATCATCAATGAGGATGGGAGAGGTACCAGAGGATTGGAGGGTTGCGGATGTTATTCCTTTATTCAAGAAAGGGAATAGAGATAGCCCAGGAAATTATAAACCAATGAGTCTTCCTACAATGGTTGGTAATATGATGGAGGAGATCCTGAGAGGCAGGATTTATGAACATTTGGAGAGGCATGATATGATTAGGGATAGTCAACATGGCTTTGTCAAAGGCAGGTCATGCCTTACGAGCCTGATTGCATTTTTTGAGGATGTGACTAAACACATTGATGAAGGTAGAGCAGTAGATATAGTGCATATGGATTTCAGCAAGGCATTTGATAAAGTACCCCATTGAGAAAGTAAGGAGGCATGGGATCCCAGGGAACATTACTTTGTGGATCCAGAACTGGCTTGCTAACAGAAGGCAATGAGTGGTTGTAGATGCATATTCCTCATGGAGGTTGGTGACCTGTGGTGTACTTCAGGGATCTGTTCTGGGACCCCTACTCTTTGTGATTTTTATAAATGACCTGGATGAGAAAGTGAATGGATGAGTTAGTAAATTTGCTGACGATACAAAGCTTGGGGGTGTTGTGGATAGTGTGGAGGGCTGTGAGAGGTTACAGCGGGACATAGATAGGATGCAAAATGTGGCTAAGAAGAGGCAGATGGACCCAGATAAGTGTGAGGTGATTCATTTTGGTAGGTCAAATATGATGGTAGAATATAGTATTATTGGTAAGACTCTTGGCAGTGTGGAGGATCAGAGGGATCTTGGGGTCCATGTCCATAGGATACTCAAAGCTGCTGTGCAGGTTGAGTCTGTGGTTAAGAAGGCATGTAGCATTGGCTTTCAGCAACCATAGGATTGACTTTAAGAGCCAAGAGGTAATGTTACATCTGTATAGAACCCTAGTCAGGACGATGGGTCTATTGAGGACTGTGCTCAGTTCTGGTCACCTCACTACAGGATAGATGTGGAAACCATAGAAAGAGTGCAGAGGAGATTTACAAGGATCTTAATTCCATAAGCAGGGTCTCCCAGTGGCCACACATTTTAATTCCACGTTCCATTCCCATTCTGATATGTCAATCAATGGCTTCCTCTACTGTCAAGGTAAAGCCACACTCAGGTTGGAGGAACAACACCTTATATTCCGTCTGGGTAGCCTCCAACCTGATGGAATAAACACTGATTTCTCTAACTTCCGTTAATTCCCCTCCTCCCCTTCTTACCCCATCTCTTATTTATTTATCTATTTTCCTGCTTTTTTTCCTCTCTCTCTCTTTCCCTCTCACAATCACTCTTCGCTTGCTCTCCATCTTCCTTATGGTGCTCCCCTCCCCCTTTCTTTCTCCCTAAACCTCCTGTCCCATGATCATCCCCCTTCACCAGCTCTGTGTCCCTTTTGCTAATCAACTTTCCAGCTCTTAATTTCATCCCTCCTCCTCCTGTCTTCTCCTATCATTTCAGATCTCCCTCTCCCCCTCCAACTTTTAAATCTCTTTCTTTTTCAATCTTTTTATTATTATTATTATTATTATTATTATTATTATTATTATTATTATTATTATTATTATTATTATCAACAAAATAAAATTGATACATAGATAATGGGATTACAAACATACACATTTCAACTGAACATGAAAGAATACATAAGCAATGGTTACAGTATAAATGAGTATTCCCAAATCATGGATGATACAATTTACAAATAAACCAGGCAAACCTAGGTATATCATAATATATATTAAAAAAAACAGGAAAAAGAAAAAGAAAAAAATATGCAAAAAACTAATCTAATAATCTAATAACTAATAAGGGAAAAAAAGAAAAAAGAGAAAAAGAAAAAATGGAAAAAAAAGGGCTGTTTATAATATCTCACAAAAATACAAAATCATCAGTGTCGTCAACTCCGATCCTCTCAGCATATATAAAATCAAAACTGGAAAAACAAATAGGCTTAGAACAGGGTCATATTACATCATATGAAAATATTGAATAAATGGTCTCCATATCTTTTCAAATTTAATAGAAGTATCAAATACAACACTTCTAATTTTTTCTAAATTTAGACATAACATAGTTTGAGAAAACCAATGAAATACGGTAGGAGGATTAATTTCTTTCCAATTCAACAAAATAGATCTTCTAGCCATTAGTGTAAGAAATGCAATCATTCGACAAGCGGAAGAGGATAAATGGAGTGAGTCCATCATTGGTAAACCAAAAATTGCAGTAATAGGATGAGGTTGTAAATCAATGTTCAATACCGTAGAAATAATATCAAAAATGTCTTTCCAATTTTTTTTCAAAAGCATACATGACCAGAACATATGAGTTAATGACACTAACTCAGAATGACATCTGTCACAAATAGGATTTATATAGGAATAAAAATGAGCCAATTTATCCTTGGACATATGAGCCCTATGCACAACTTTAAACTGTATTAATGAATGTTTAGCACATCTAGATGATGCACTAACTAATTGAGGAATTTTATCCCAATTCTCAATAGGGATAGTAAGGTTAAGTTCTCTTTCCCAATCATTTTTAATCTTATAGAAGGGCTCTGAACGTATCTTCATAATTATGTTGTAAAGTTTTGATATTCGCCCTTTCTGACAAGGATTTAGTTCAAACAAATTCTCCAAAATACCTGAAGACACAAAATTTGGAAAAGTAGGAAGTACAGTATTTAAGAAATTCCTAATCTGTAAATATCTAAAAAAAATGAAATCTAGGCAAATTATATTTATTAGATAATTTTTCAAAAGACATAAAACAATTATCCAAAAATAAATAGTAATCCTTTAGTCTTCCAAGCTGAATAAGCTTGGTCTATAATAGAAGGATAAAAAAAGTAATTGGATACAATAGGAATATTTAAAACAAACTGAGTCAACCCAAAAAATTTCCGAAATTGAAACCATATATGTAAAGTAGTTTAACTATTGGGTTGTCAATTCGTTTCAGCAAATTAGAAAGAGCAAAGGGAAGAGAAGTCCCTAAAGTAGAACCCAATGCAAATCCTTGTACAGATTTAATTTCCAGGTTCACCCAATGAGGGCTAAAAGATATATCCCAATCCTTTAACCAACATATCAAATATCGGGTATTAACTGCCCAATAATAAAATCTAAAATTAGGCAATGCCAACCCACCTTCCTTTCTTGCCTTCTGTAAATATTTTTTACCCAATCTAGGATTTTTGTTCTGCTATATAAATGAGGAAATTTTTGAATCAACATTAGCAAAAAAAGATTCCGGAATAAAAATTGGTACTGCTTGAAATATATATAAAAACTTGGGTAAAATAACCATCTTAATAGCATTAATCTGACCTATCAGAAATAAAGATACTGGTGTCCATTTAGTAAACAAACATTTAATCTGATCGATTAAGGGTAAAAAATTAACCTTAAATAAGTCCTTATTGTGATTTTTTTTGTGATTTTAATCCCTAAGTAAATAAAAGAGTCATTAACTAATTTAAAAGGTAAATTTCCATAAATTGGAACCTTTCTATTTAAAGGAAACATTTCACTCTTATTAAGATTTAATTTATACCTGGAAAAATCACTAAATTGAGCCAACAATGATATAACTGCAGGAATGGATTTCTCAGGATCAGAAATAAATAATAATAAATCATCTGCATATAATGATAGCTTATGTATATCTGTCTCATGATTAATGCCAAAAATGTTCTGTGATTCTCTGATAGCAATTGCCAAGGGTTCTAAAGCAATATCAAATAATAATGGACTAAGAGGACAGCCTTGTCTAGTACCCCAAAATAAACGAAAAAAGGGAGATCTTTGATTGTTAGTAAGCACTGAGGCTACTGGAGAATGATATATCAGTTTAATCCAGGAAATGAATGTCAGACTAAAATTAAACTTCTCAAAAGTATGGCCATTCAACTCTATCAAATGCTTTCTTCGCATCTAATGAAATGACATATTCTGAAGTGCTATGTGAAGGAGTATAAACAATATTCAATAATCTCCTAACATTGAAAAAAGAATAGCAATTTTTAATAAAACCAGTTTGATCTTCCGAAATAATTTGGGGTATTACCTTCTCCAGCCTGGATGCCAATAACTTGGAAAAGATCTTGGAATCTACATTCAAAAAAGATATTGGTCTATAGGATGCACAGTCAGTACGGTCTTTATCTTTCTTCAATATTAAAGAAACGGAAGCTCTATAGAAAGATTGTGGCAGATTGCCCTATCTAATTGCTTCTTCAAAAACCCTGTATAACCAAGGAGAAAGAGTAGCGGAAAAACATTTAAAAAATTCTACTGTATACCCATCTGGACCTGGTGCTTTCCCAGAATTCACAGAGGAAATAACCCCTTTAATTTCTGCATCCGTAATAGGAGTTTCTAATATTGGAAGATCATCTGATGATAATTTTGGAAAATACAATTTCCCAAGAAAATCACACATGGTATTATGATCAAGAGGGAATTTGGAATGATACAGGGAGGTATAAAAATCTTGAAAAGATTTGTTTATGGTTAACATGGTTAACTGTCAGATCCCCATTCTGCTGATGAATCTTAGTAATTTGACGTTTAACTGAAGCATTCTTCAATTGACTAGCTAACAGTTTACCCGATTTATCACTATGTATATAAAAATCAGATCTGGTTTTCATTAATTGATTTTCAATCGAGGATGTAAGTAATAAACTATGTTCTGTTTGAAGTTCAACCCTTTGATTGTAAAGTTCGTACTAGGAGTAATCGAATATTTCTTGTCAATCTCTTCAATTTTATCAACCAATAAAAGAATTTTCTTCTTAATGCGTTCTCTCAGACCAACAGAGTAGGAGATAATCTGTCCACGTATATATGCTTTAAAAGTGTCCCAAAGTGTTCCGCAAGAAATATCATCCATGGAATTAGTTGAAAAGAAGAAATCGATCTGTTCCTTCATAAATTTAATAAAATCTGGATCTTGCAGTAAGGTAGAATCAAATCGCCATTGTCTAGCTCTAGAAGCTGTATCCATAAATTTAATAGAAAGTTTTAATGGAGCATGGTCAGAGATGGCTATAATATCATAATTACAACCAATTACCGATGGAGTAAAACAAGAGTCAATAAAAAATAATCAATTCTTGAGTAGGAATGATAAACATGTGAGAAAAATGAAATTAAAAGTATCCCAGACTATATTACCAGCAGTATCTCATTTAAAATTTTCTTTAAAGAAAAAAGTAATATGGTTTTCCAAAAACTTTAGAAAATTTTTATCAGATAACAATGATAAGTTAAAACCCCAACTTCTATTTGGTACAGAGTAAACAGGTAATCTTAAAGCCAGAAGCACAGGTGCATGATCAAACAAAGCAATTTCCTTATAATCACAGGATCGTACCAGTGGACGCAAGTTTCTATCTATAAAAAAAATCAATCCAAGAGTACATATGATGAACCTGAGAGAAATATGAATATTCCTTTTCTTGGGGGTGTAAAAAATGCCACACGTCAAGAATACCACATTGAGATAAAAAAGATTTAAAAAGTAGGACTGATTTATTAGTGACAGGGGTTTTACTTGAAGAGCGGTCTAATATAGGGTCAAGCCAAAAATTAAAATCTCCACCCATCACTAAGGAATACCGATTCAAATCAGGCAGAAAAGAGAAAAGATGTTCAAAGAACAAGGAGTCATCTGTATTTGGAGCGTATACATTCGCAAATATGATTAGTTTATTCCCAAGACTACCCAAAACAATAACAAAGCACCCATTTGTATCAGAAATTACACTATGTTGAATAAAGGATAAATTCTGATCAAACAGGATAGAGACGCCTCTCTATCTAGATTGAGAGGGTGAGTGAAAATGTATACCCTTCCATCCTTTGAAAGAACGTGAAATATCATCTTTACGAATATAGGTTTCTTGGAGAAAGATTATATGAGTTTTAAGTTTCCGGATATAAGAGAAAATCTTATTTCATTTAACAGGGTTATTTAGACAATTCACATTAAAACTGAGTATATTAATAAAAGAATCTGTCAAGTATCCTTTAGTAATGTATAAAAGGTAATCACAGACATGCAGATAGTGAATAAGTAAAACAGTAAAAGCATCCAATCAGCTTTATAGAAGAACCCATTTCCCCCCTCCCTCCCCCCAAAGAGAGAAATCAGCCAAGGGAGGCTGAAGACTAATTCAAACATTCCCAACCCAAAAACTCCAGTGGCTCCAGAAAATATATATGTATAGCTGCGCTGAATAAACGATTGTAAATATATATACAAAAAAAAATCAAAGTAAATAAATTTGCTAATTACGATAAAAAAAAACCATGGGAAAATATAAGTATTAGTCTCGGTAAAAAAGGAAAGTCAGATAAGAAAAATCAAATATGGAAAATCAATAAGTAAAACAACATATACACGTGGGTGCAAAAAAGAGTAAAGAAACAAATAGATAATTAAAAAGGGAAGTGGTTTAGATAGCTTCCTACATAACTCTGAGAGAATATAACGTATTGTTTAAAAAGAGCTGCGAAAAACAGCAAAAGAGAAAATGGATGCAGTCTGGCTGCATGTTTTGCATAGTTTGAAAGATAACAAGGTGCCTGTTACTTAGTCAATCAAATGATTAAGACTTCGTAAAACCAAGAAACTTTGATTGAACACCTGAAATTAAAACATTTAACATTAAACTACTCAAAGTTGAATTTAAGGATGGAGACTTTGTAAAAGTTTCTTAGCTTCTTCAGGCTTCATAAACCAAGAAACTTTATTATCAGAAGTAGTAACCTTGAGTTTACACGGATCTCTGAAAAAAAGGCGACAGCCAAGCTTAAAAAGATCAGACATGACCTCTTTAAAAGCCTGTCTAGCTCTTAGAACTTCCGGTGGATAATCTTGAACAATCTGAAACTGTTGATCATGAAATTGTAATATACGTTTCTTCCTTGATTCACGAAGGATCTGTTCTTTAATCTGGTAGTCATAAAAGCGAATGATAATAGAGCGAGGTTTGGCAGGATCCCAATTAGGTGGGGTAACTCGGTGAACCCGCTCAAATTTTGGTAGTTCCGATAATATATCAGGGAATAAATCTTTCAACATTTGAGCACAAGAATCGATAGGTTGATTCCCCTCCAGTTTTTCACAAAGTCCAAGAATTCTGATATTGCACCTTTGGTTCCTGGTCTCCAAATCTGTAAGTTTCTTCAGTAACGCGTCATATTTTTAAAGTTGTTCCTTAGAAATTCTCTTGAAACCTTCAATACCCTTCTGCAACACCGGCAGAGGTTCTTTGTGTAGCCTAATATGAATTTTGTGGTCATTCACCGTCTGCTGTATACTTCCAAGTTTCCAATTACGCGTTTTCAGTTCAGATTTAACCAGGTCGAAGGAATTCTGTAACAAATCAAACTTGGATTCCAAGTCATCCAGTTTATCCAATTTTTCAAGTTTCTCTGACATTTGTTGAGTCATTTCAGTCAAAGTCTCTAAAGTCGTCTCTTTTTTTGACAGCTTTCTACTCATGTTGCTCTCACCGAGATAGGTTTAAACAGCAAAGTAAGCAAATAATTTCGGAGCACGTAGCTAGTGCAACCTACTCCATTACAGCCACCGGAAGTCCCTCTTAGAGGGAACTTGATGATGGTGAGGACAATATGAGTGAGGTTGATGTTCTGGAGCATGTTGATATTAAGGGAGAGGAGGTGTTGGAGTTGTTAAAATACATTAGGACGGTTAAGTCCCCGGGGCCTGATGGAATATTCCCCAGGCTGCTCCATGAGGTGAGGGAAGAGATTGCTGAGCCTCTGACTAGGATCTTTATGTCCTCATTGTCCACGGGAATGGTACCAGAGGATTGGAGGGAGGTGAATGTTGTCCCCTTGTTCAAAAAAGGTAGTAGGGATAGTCCAGGTAATTATAGACAAGTCAGCCTTATGTCTGTGGTGGGAAAGCTGTTGGAAAAGATTCTTAGAGATAGGATGTGTGGGCATTCAGAGAATTATGGTCTGATCAGGGACAGTCAGCATGGCTTTGCGACGGGCAGATCGTGTCTAACAAGCCTGATAGAATTCTCTGAGGTGGTGACCAGGCATATAGATGAGGGTAGTGCAGTGGATGTGATCTACATGGATTTTAGTAAAGCATTTGACAAGGTTCCACATGGTAGGCTTATTCAGAAAGTCAGAAGGCATGGGATCCAGGGAAGTTGTTCAGGTGGATTCAGAATTGGCTTGTCTGCAGAAAGCAGAGGGTCATGGTGGAGGGAGTACATTCGGATTGGAGGGTCGTGACTAGTGGTGTCCCACAAGGATCGGTTCTGGGGCTTCTACTTTTCATGATTTTTATTAGCGACCTGGATGTGGGGGTAGAAGAATGGGTTGGCAGGTTTGCAGGCGACACAAATGTTGGTGGTGTTGTGGATAGTGTTGGGGATTGTCGAAGATTGCAGAGAGACATTGATAGGATGCAGAAGTGGGCTGAGAAGTGGCAGATGGCATTCAACCTGGAGAAGTGTGAGGTGGTACACTTTGGAAGGACAAACTCCAAGGCAGAGTACAAAGTAAATGGCGGGATATTTGGTAGTATGGAGGAGCAGAGGGGTCTGAGGGCACATGTCCACAGATCCCTGAAAGTTACCTCACAGGTAGATAGGGTAGTTAAGAGAGCTTATGAGGTGTTAGCTTTCATAAGTTGAGGGATAGAGTTTAAGAGTCGTGAGGTAATGATGCAACTCTGTAAAACTCTGGTTAGACCACACTTGGAGTACTGTGTCCAGTTCTGGTTGCCTCACTATAGGAAGGATGTGGAAGCATTGGAAAGGGTACAGAGGAGATTTACCAGGATGCTGCCTGGTTTAGAGAGTTTGCATAGTGATCAGTGATTAAGGGAGCTAGGGCTTTACTCTTTGGACAGAAGGAGGATGAGAGGAGACATGATATACAAGATATTAAGAGGAATAGACAGAGTGGACAGCCAGCGCCTCTTCCCCAGGGCACCACTGCTCAATACAAGAGGACATGGCTTTAGGGTAAGGGGTGGGAAGTTCAAGGGGGATATTAGAGGAAGGTTTTTTACTCAGAGAGTGGTTGGTGAGTGGAATGCACTGACTGAGTCAGTGATGGAGGCAGATACACTAGTGAAGTTTAAGAGACTACTAGAGAGGTATATGGAGGAATTTAAGATGGGGGTTATAAAAGAGGCAGGGTTTAAGGGTCGGTACAACATTGTGGGCCAAAGGGTCTGTACTCTGCTGTACGGTTCTATGCTCTATGTTCCATAGTGTTGAGAAAATAGAGGAGCTGCAGATGGACTTAGACAGATTGGGAGAATAGGCAAGAGAGTGGCAAATGAAATGCAGTTATGCTGTTGGGTATTTAATTTCCGACAGATATTTTGTACAGCAGAGTGTGTACTGTTAATCAAATTTTTCAAAACTGTATTTGGTTTTCTGTTAAGATAATGAGCCATTTGTTTAAATTAAGGAAGTTGTCTTGATAACATACTGTCAAATGGGATGCCATAGAACATTTGAGAGAGATTGGTGGCATCCAATTTTGAGGAGAATTTGGACTTGTTTTGTCGGAGTTGGGAGTGAAGTGAGGTGCAGAACGGAGCACAATGGAAGACCCTTGTGGAACCATACCCGAAAGGCAGACTCCATGTAAGAAATTCCATGTGCAGACAAATGTTGCACAAATCAAGTGCCTGTACTTCTGCATTAGCCAGATAAGTTGTAATGAACTTTGAGGGAAGTTCGAATCATGCCTAATGCCTTTCACTCAAAACATGGGTTCAGTGATGTGAATAATTATAGTGAAACACGACTATGCAACAAAGAGCTCCAACCTTTATGTGCACATTCTCAACTGGTTTAACTGTAATGGGCCCCTTTTCTGTTAGCTGTTTTAGGGGTTGAAATATTAGTAAATGTACTTCCACTTAAATTTATGCCAGTGTAAGTTCTACTACTTCCTGGTGATTGGTAACTTTTGCATGGGGCTGTATTTTTACAGCATTCACCATAATCTTTGTTCCCTTAATGCAAAATTCCACCTTTGCTGTTTGTGTTGAACCCAAATCGTACCAACCCTAGGTATGTGTTGCTTATTGGAGATGGTCATCTCACCATTACCCATGAGTCAGAGACAGCTAATGATCCTAATTTGTGACAAGCCACAGTGAGAGGGTTACATACAAATGCAAGAATATAATGCTGAGGCTTAATGAAGAAATGGTTGGACCACATTTGGAGTATTTTGTGCAGTTTTGGGCACCTTATCTAAGAAAAGATTGCTGGCATTGGAGAGGGTCAAGAGGAGGTTCATGAGAATGATTTCAGGAATGAAAGGGTTAATGTATGAGCCTGTGCTTGCTAAAGTTTAAAAGATTGAGGGCTGGGGGGGGGGAATCTAATTGAATCCCCATGGAATATTGAAAGTCCTAGATAGAGTGGATGTGGGGAGGATGTTTCTGACCATTGGGGAGTCTAGAACCAGAGGGCGCAACCTTAGAACTGAGGGACATCCATTTAGAGCAGAGATGAGGACATTTTTCTTTGGCCAGAGGGTGATGAATCCTTGGCAAAATCATTTGTTATGATTAAGGCAGGGGTTGAGTCACCCTTGATCAGTCAGAGTGTCAAAGGTTATGGGGAAAAGGCAGGAGATTGGATTTGAGAGGGATAATAAATAGCCATGGTGGAATGGCAGAGAAAACTCGATGGGCTGAATGGCCTGACTCTACTCCAATGTCCTTTGACCTTTACTCTTGTATCAACTCCTCTTGCAGTGTGAATCTCAGGTGATTATTGTATGAGAAAACTGCTCAGAACACCAACACTTTTCAATCTCACACCATTTCTCCTGATCACAATTTGCTATCAAACTGATGAGGTGCAACTTCTCCATTTCAAATTCCATCAAGGACATATATACACAAAGGTGCTAGAAAAAGATGAGTAACATCATAAAGGATCCCACCCTCCCTGCTCATGGACTGTTTGTCAGAGGCTTTTTCCCTGAGCTGAAGTGGCTAGAATGAGAGGACATAGTTTTAAGGTGCTTGGAAGTAGGTACTGAGAAGATGTAAGGGTAAGTTTATTACACAGTGTGTGGTGAGTGAATGTAATGGGCTGCTGCTGGTGGTGGGGGAGACGGAAGTGATAGGGTCCTTTAAGTGGCTCCTGGATAGGTACATAAAGCTTAGAAAAAATAGAGGACTATGGATAAGCCTAGGTAGTTCTAAGGTAAGGACATGTTCGGCACAACTTTGTGGGCCAAAGAGCCTGTATTGTGATGTAGATTTTCTATGTTTCTAAGATGATAAATGCTGAAAATGCCAAGAGAAATCATTCAATACATTACAAGATCCTGCAGCAGTTTACTGCAATCTGAATACTTACACAGGTACAATCAAGTGGTAAACATCATTCACCAGAATCTTGCTTTAAAATATAAACTCATAAAAGGTATCATATCTTACTAGCCTGATCCGGTTTTCGAGACAGAGTCCTACAAATTATATTATGACCGATCCATTGTTACAGATTGCATAATGCATAATTATCATCCGGATATAATAATACTGGATAAACAAGCAGGAACAACTAATTAATAGATATAACCATTCCAAACACACGTAATATACAGAAATCAATAATTAGATTAGATTAGATTCAACTTTGTGGTCATTGTGCCGAGTACAGATACAAAGCCAATGAAATACAGTTAGCATCTAACCAGAAATGCAAAGAATAGTATAATTTACAAAATAACTGCAAATAAAAGTGTAAAACACCAGAAATATGCTGAATTAAAAGAGGAAGTTGAGAGACTATGGAGCATGGACGGGGTATACATTGTCCCAGTAGTAATATCTACAACTGGGATCATCCCAAACTCACTACACAATAGCCTTAAACAATCAGGCCTCCACATCAATATTTATGTAAATCTCCAGAAAGCCACAATACTAAGCACCACTGGAATAGTCCAAAAGTTCCTAGCAAAAAAGAAATAAGTGTGCTTGGCTATGCTGAAACCAGCTTGAGCTCAGAAAAAATGAAAACATAATAATAATAATAATAATAATAATAACAACTTTATTTATAGAGCACTATAAATACAGACGATGTAGTTCAAAGTGGGCTACAATGCAACAAAAGTACAAACATGAAAATAAGGAAAAAAAGACGTTATTAAAAAGTAATGTTTAATTAATTTATTTTGAGCTGGCATTTAAAAGTGTCAACTGAGCCTGCATTGAATTCTAAGTTTTAGGAGTGTAGTTCAAAAAAGCCAATCTGCCAATTATCTTTTGAGGGAGATTGCTTAAATTCAAGAGACTGGTGAAAGGAGACCCGAAAGCTAGAGTAGGATTACAAAACAAAAATGATTTTAACTTGACAGGTACAACTTGACCACAGCATCTGTAGTGTACTTTGTGTTTGATTTTAACTTGTTCACTTTCCAAAGGACTATCATTGCATTTTGTGCCACTGACCCTAACTTTACTTACTAACTTGCTAATTCTGGCCTCAGTCCAGTGGCCCATCAAATGACTGAACATTGGCTGGAGTTACCATGGTTACACATTTTTCATTCATTCATAGCTACTTCTGTTATTCCTATAGTACTTTTTTCACTTTCATAGGACATGGCCCAATTTTCCCTTGTTAAATGGCATAATTGTTTATTATGCATAAGAGCGAGGCTATCAAAATTTTTTGTAAAGGACAATCCAAGATGAGTCTTGAGATAAGAAGATATGATGAGTCATTCTCCTAAGGTCAGTTGATTTTTAAAAAATAATATTAATTTTATCCCAGTCAATATAATCCATGTAAATGTTTCAAGGACCAGGTACAACAACAATCTTAACCTTTAACATTTTTATTGTAGGTTTGAGTAGTTTTACAAGACAAATCTATAATAGAACTTGGTCCACATACACTAATGTTTTTGGCAAAACAGATGAATAAGACACCTAAGAAACAGATTGGACACTTATTTTATAGGCTGAAGCATAGATTACAAAAGCACACAAGAACTGACTAGACCACGTCCAAAGTTCTGACTTACCACACAAGATGGATAAGCAACTTCATAAGCAGTTTCCCCACTCTTGGTTTTACTGGCCCTCACCTATCTTTTTTTTATAGTGATGATAAAGTATCTCAAACCAAAAGGTCGACTGTCCATTTCCCTGCATGGACAATACCTGAGCCATTGAGCTTCTCCTGAAGTTTGTGTGCTGCACAAGAGGATGGGGTAGCCTTATAGAGAGTCCAGAGGAGATAATATAATTGGTAAAAGAGATTGATAGACTGAGGTTGTTTTATTTAGAACACTGATGGTAAGTCTAATTTAATTTATTGTATTAAGTTATGAGAAACTGAGAGAGGGTAAACAGAGAGATCTGATTTCCTTGATTAGTGGTCTAGGGGAGTGCTGTTGAAGGCCATGTGTTTAAGTTCATTTGATGTAAAATTAGACAGAGGTTATACTTAACGAGTGGTGGGGTTTGAAGTCACTTCTTGGTGGTGACAGGACTCAATGTAATTAACAAGTATCTTATGTTTTATAACTCCAGGAACTAATAAAGAGAAAAACACGAGAGTTGGGGATACTTGTTTTCTTAGATTTTCTTATTAAGTGCTCAAATGTGATGTGGTGGTATGATGACAGATGCCATCCATTATATACTTCTTACATATAACACACAATGAATTATGTAAACAACAAAGAATGCTTAATTAAACAATATGCTTACAATATTACTCAAATGTAAAGGGGGTTTCTTCTTTTTTCTTTGTTACTGTTGGGAAAGGGTTTCTTTTTGTTAACTAGCAGGAATGCTAATTTACTGATACCGAGAATGGTATTCCTTTGTAAACCAAATGGGGATTAATGTTCTTTCTTCTGAGTCTGTAAGCTTTTGTTGATGGGCTTTTGGGCAGATCGGCGCGAGGGGGTCGAGAGAGAGGACGCAATGCTCTAAGCTGGGCGAGGATCGGACCCCAAAGGGGGGTCCGAGGCCGGGAGATTCTCCGAGGGGGGGGGGATGAAGCTAGATGTGCTTGGTTGACCACTCGGAGGGTCCTGAGCTGTTTGGAGAGTCGAGGAGTTCGGAGGGGATCGAATGGTGGCCAGAAGACTTCAGTAACTGAGCTCCAACGGTTGTGCACGAAGTGGTTTGGACTTTGATAAGTTTGGCGCCTTTTCTTTAATTTTCTCTTCATATATACTGTATCGTTATTAATCACTTAGTTATAGTAACCTTTATAAATTGTACTCATTTAATCGCATATGGTGTACTGTCTGTTTTTGGGCGAGGCGGGGACATCACACAGCATCCACACCAGCTGATTACCCAGTTTGGTGGGGCCGAAGGCAGCTCCCCCTAGACAAGAACGAGCTGAGCGAGCCTGAGGCGACCCAGGGAGTTACATTGTGGGGTGCTCGTCCGGGGTTGATTTCTGTGGAAGCTGTGTGATCACCCTCTTTAAATTGTGTCTGCGGCGAAGAGCTGGTGTGCCTTTGTGAGTGTGCGATTGCTGGTTATCGCGGTGTGTGTGTTGGGTGGGGTGGTTGCTGTTGGCTGACGAAATGGTGGTGGGACCATGGGTTGTCCGTACTGTTTGGAGATTGAGGAGTGACAGGTTGGGATGTTTCAGCAGTGGTGAGCTCCGCCCGGTTATTGGAATAATGTCCAGCCCTAAAGGGGCGGAGGCGTGGGCGGAGCGGACCCCTCAGTTGTTGCGTGAGTGGCAGTGCTTGGCTGAGGAAAAGCGACAGGGACGGGTTGAAAGTTTGAGTAGGCAGGCTGGTAACTCTGTTAGATCTGTCGGGCGCAATTACCTCAAAGTGACCGCTGCCAGTTCTGGGAAAGTGTGGGAAAATGCGTGTGGTTCGACTGGAAGTCAAATGCCGCAGCTGGGAGGCTTATCATATCCGTGGCAGGAGATTGGTGGGAAGTTTTTAGGGTATTCCTTTTTGCCTAGGGGGGCAGATAAATTGCTTGTGGTGCCAAGGGGATCTGTCAAGGGGATCAGTTGTTCCGTTGATTCGAGAGGTGTCGGGAAACTTAGAGGAGGCCCAGTGGGGGAACGGCTTGGGTTCTCTGGGGGAGCACGTTCCCAGCAGTGTACCAAGGAACTCCCGAAAGGAGCAGACCCTATTCCTGAAGGCTTAGAGGGGCCATGCGCACAGGTGTTGTTACGGATGGATGGAAGTCAAGTTAAAGCCATCCTCGGCACTGGGGCGCCGGTGAAGTTGCTGTACAGTTTGTTTCATAACCGTTATTGGAAGCATTTACCCTTGACAACATTGAGGACACTGGAGATTCGGGGTACCAGTGTCGGTGATTATCCAGACAACGGTTGTTGGTCAGTGAAAATGGAGTTCTTGGAGGCAAATGTGGAGGAGACTGAGGTTCAGGAATCGTTAATGCTGATGTGTCCGGACCCTGTTGAGACGGGCAGCGTTTCTGTTCTAGAGAGAACCAAAATCCTGCTGGTGCGCTTGGGAGCCTGCCCGGAGGAGGCGGGTGAGTGCTGTTTGGAGGCATTGTCGATGCACCCAGGGTTTCGAGCTGCTTGTGCGGACGTGTGTAGCAGCATTGGGCTGATAACGAATTCAAACAAGAGCCAGTGGTGGTACGGCCTGGGGGAAGTATCTGATGGTGAGACCCTCTTCGTGGACGCTGCGAAATACCACAAGGGAGGGGAGTTGACTGCTGAAGACACCTCGGAGAGAGAGAGGTTGCGGCGACTGGCCCCTACAGCCGTGGAAGATGTAGGCAGCGTGTGTATGGATTATATTGCGTTGAAGAGGCGCACTGTCAGTGACCAGAATATGGCCCTGAGGGCCAGAGAAGCGATGGCCTGTCTGAGTGGTGTGAAGTGGTTTAAGGTGCTGGATCTGAGGAGTGGATGTTGCCAGATCCCGATGAGTGGGGCCAACAAGGAGAAGACGGCCGTTATAAATTCCCTAGGAGTCTTCGGGTCCGAAAAGATGCCACAGGACATATCTGGAGCCCTTGCAACCTTCCTGCGGGGCAGGTGGAAGACCATAGGGGATGTGGAGGCGTTTGGAGTTTTGGTGTATGTGGATGATCTATTGGTATTTGGATTTGCCTCAGGAGAATATGAAGTGAGGTCGTTGCAGGAGCAGCTGAGAACTACCGAGTTAAAGTGTTTTCTGGACACGTGCCAGGGCTGGCGAAGGTCGCAGCTCGTGAGTGACTGTCTCTACGGAATCAAGTTTGAAATGAAGACAGAGAGACTGGAGAAAGCGATCTGGAACCAGTCGGAAGACTTACAAGTTGGAGAGAATGAAGAAAGTTGTCTGACTGAGGGTAATAGCAAACTGAGAACCCGGAGAGGGGAGTTTGCGGAGGTGAAGAAATTACAGACGAATCTCAGAAGAGAGAAGCGGAAGCTTGAAGGGAACCTGAAGATGACCATCGACAGTTCAAATGAAGTGCGAAACCTGAAAGTTGACCTGGAAGAAGTCATGAGGAAGAAAAAGCTGGAGAGAAGTGCAGTGAATACTGAACAGGAGGCTGAAGAGACTGCGGGAGCAGTGCAGGCCACATGTTTCCGTTTGGAGAAGATCAAACAGCAGCTACCGATCACAGGAATGAGGAAGAATACAGATTCGATGGATGATGTGCTGGATGTGTGGTACATGCTGCCTTTTGCTGACTTTCCCTCGATTGAGGAAGAGACCTTTGGCGCTTCTCCCATTGAGTCAGGTGTAGTGAGGAGGGTTAGCTGTGTGCAGTGTGGGGCATGAGTGAGAGGTTGAGAGAGGAGTTGGTAGTGGGCCCAAGGTATCCCCAGTTGTGTCCGAGCCTGAAGGATTTAGGTGAGGGGGTACGGAGGCCTCAGAAGGGTTAGGGAACTCCCAGATAGTTGGCCTAAGTAGCGCCTGAGGAACAGGGCGTGAGGGTTACTGTGTGGGGAGGAGATGTCACTGTTTGTGCTTGGATTACGGTGTGTTGGCAGGAAAGGTGGCAAGTTATTTAGTAGTCATGAGGACATGACTTATTTGGTGGAGGGAGAGTGTAAAGGGGGTTTCTTCTTTTTTCTTTGTTACTGTTGGGAAAGGGTTTCTTTTTGTTAACTAGCAGGAATGCTAATTTACTGATACCGAGAATGGTATTCCTTTGTAAACCAAATGGGGATTAATGTTCTTTCTTCTGAGTCTGTAAGCTTTTGTTGCCGGGCTTTTGGGCAGATCGGCGCGAGGGGGTCGAGAGAGAGGACGCAATGCTCTAAGCTGGGCGAGGATCGGACCCCAAAGGGGGGTCCGAGGCTGGGAGATTCTCCGAGGGGGGGGGGATGAAGCTAGATGTGCTTGGTTGACCACTCGGAGGGTCCTGAGCTGTTTGGAGAGTCGAGGAGTTTGGAGGGTCCTGAGCTGCGAGTCGAGGAGTTCGGAGGGGAGCGAATGGTGGCCAGAAGACTTCAGTAATTGAGCTCCAACGGTTGTGCACGAAGTGGTTTGGACTTTGATAAGTTTGGCGCCTTTTCTTTAATTTTCTCTTCATATATACTGTATCGTTATTAATCACTTAGTTATAGTAACCTTTATAAATTGTACTCATTTAATTGCATATGGTGTACTGTCTGTTTTTGGGCGAGGCGGGGACATCACACAGCATCCACACCAGTTGATTACCCAGTTTGGCAGGGCCGAAGGCTGCTCCCCCTAGACGAGAACGAGCTGAGCGAGCCTGAGGTGACCCAGGGGGTTGCACAAATATTACAGAAGTATTGCATACACAACACTCCTCCTTGCATAGCTAAAAGCTCAATTCAACTCAGGTTCTGAGGCCTTCTTCATGGAGGTTGTAGTAATTGACTCTGCTCTCCTCTGCTAATCAAGGCATCATCTTCAGATGACATTAAATAAAATCTCCTCTGCGTAGGAGAGTTTTCTAGTTCTGCCTTTAATTTTTCCGAGTACCTACTTTTGATCACCCCTGTAGTCTCTCACGAGGCCTGCTTGTTCAAAGGTGAAATATCAAAACTCCTTGCTTGAGGAGCCCTCAATTTGTCTCAGCTGTTTGTCCTGCATACTCCTTCAGAGATCGGCTTTGATCAGATCCAAGCATGAGTGCAAGGGACCACTCAGGAACAGCATAGCTGGTGAAATGTTTGTTGCGAGTGTGCTGTATTGTGATATGCATAGAAGAAATGAGCAAACTTCTGATTCAGAGCCAGTATAGTGTGTATAGCTCAGCATTTAATGCCATCATTCCCACAATCCTGATTAAGAAGTTGCAGAACCTGGGCCTCTGTACCTCCCTCTGCATTTGGATCCTCGACTTCCTAACTGGAAGACCACAATCTGTGCGGATTGTGATAACATATCCTCCTTGCTGACAATCAACACTGGAACACCTCAGGGGTGTGTGCTTAACTCATTTCTCTACTCTCTATATACACATGACTGTGTGGCTAGGCATAGCTCAAATTCCATCTACAAATTTGCTGGAGATACAACCATTGTTGATAGAATCTCAGGTGGTGACGAGAGGGCATACAGGAGTGAGATACGCCAACTAGTGGAATGGTACCGCAGCAACAACCTGGCTCTCAGCATCAGTAAGACGAAAGAGCTGATTATAAATTTCAGTAAGGGTAAAGCAAAGGACTATATACCAATCCTCTTAGAGGGATCAGAAGTGAAAAGAGTGAGCAGCTTCAAGTTCCTGGGTGTCAAAATCTCTGAGGATCTAACCTGTTACTACACAGGACCGAAAGAAGCTGCAGAAGGTTGTAAATCTGGTCAGCCCCATATTGGGCACAGCCTACAAAGTACCCAGAATATCTTTAGGGAGCGGTGTCTCAGAAAGGCAGCGCCCATTATTAAGGACCTCCAGCACCCAGGGCATGTCCTTTTCTCACTGTTACCATCAGGTAGGAGGTACAGAAGCCTGAAGGCACACACTCAGTGATTCAGGAACAGCTTCTTACCCTCTGCCATCCAATTCCTAAATAGACATTGAATCTTTGGACACTACCTCACTTTTTTAATATACAGTATACTGTTTCTGTTTTTGCATGATTTTTAAAATGTATTCAATATACGTGATTAATTTTCTTGTTTATTTATTATTACATTTTGTTTTATTTATTATTACTATCATTTTCTCTCTCTGCTTGATTATGTATTGCATTGAACTGCTGCTGCTAAGTTAACAAATTTCACGTTATATACCGGTGATAATAAACCTGATTCTGATTCTGATCCTAGTACGTTGGCCTTCATCAACTGTGGGATTGAGGTCAAGACCCTTGAGGTCATGTTACAGCTATACAGACTTTCGTCATACCACATTTGGGGTATTATGTTGAGTTCTGGTCACCTCACTACAGGAAAGATGTGAATACTGTAGAAAGAGTGCACAGAAGGCTTACAGGGATGTTGCCTGGGTTGGAGAGTGTGGCTTATGAGAATAGGTTGAATGAACTTGCCCTTTTCTCTTTGGAGTGTTGGAGGATGAGAGGTAACCTGGTTACCAGAGGTTTTTTTCCCAGGGCTAAAATAGCAAACAGAAGGAGACATAGTTTTAAGCTATTTGGAAGTAGGGGACGTCAGGAGAAAGTTTTCCCACACAGAGTGGTGGGTGCATGGAATGAACTGCCAGCAATGATGGTGGAAGTGTATTATAGGGTATTTTAAGAGCCTCTTAAATGGATCTTAGAAAAATAGAGGGCTATGCAGTAGGGTGATTCTAGGCAGTTTCTAGAGTAGGTACATGGTCAGCACAACATGTGGGCTGAAGGGCTGTAATGTGCTGTAGATTTATATAATCTATGTTCTCCAAGAAATTTGTGGCCGTGAATAGACCAGCAAAATCCACATGAATCCTCCACCCACTAGAGCAATGGAAGACATTCCCAGGAGTGGAGAGGCACTGCTTTTGGCATCTTTTGGATGTGCTGGCATTCTGAACACTTCTTGGCATGCTGCTTAATCAGCTGATCTAGCCTGGGCCTCCAGACAGTGGTTTGAGCCAGTGCTTTCATTTATACCACACATAGATGTAGTTCCTCCAAACACTTTTAGCTCTCGGCTTGGATTGTACAACAGCTCTCAATCCCCACATTAAGCAACCCTCATCAAGGGCAAGTTCATTCTGGCTTGGTAAAGATTAGGGAACTGGATCTTCTGCTGCACATTCCAGCCATTTTGGTTGGCCATGTAGACCCAATACAGCATTTAATTTTTTCTGGTTTCCCTTTGGATCATCTCTGCTGTCATATGGAGATACTTGATTTGCATTAGGGAGAATATGTCAAGAGAAGTGACACACACAACATGCTGGAGGAACTCAGCAGGTCGGGCAGCATCCGTGGAAATGAACAGTCAACGTTTCGGGCTGAGACACTTCATCAGGACTGAAGAGGGAGGGGCCAAGGGCCCTATAAAGAAAGTGGGGGGGAGAGTGGGAAGGAGAAGGCTGGTAGGTGCTAGGTTAAAAATCAATCAGAGGAAAGATCAAGGGGTGGGGGAGGGGATAGGCAGGAAAAGTGAAGAAAGAAGTTCCACATGGAAGGTTAGTTAAGAAGGTTCAGTCGTTAGGTATTAATGCTGGAGTAATAAAATGGATTCAACAGTGGCTAGATGGGAGATGCCAGAGAGTAGTGGTGGATAATTGTTTATCAGAATGGAGGCCGATGACTAGCAGGGTGCCTCAGGGATCTGTTTTGGGCCCAATGTTGTTTGTAATATACATAAATGATCTGGATGATGGGGTGGTAAATTGGATTAGTAAGTATGCCGATGATACTAAGGTAGGAGGTGTTGTGGATAATGAGGTGGGTTTTCAAAGCTTGCAGGGAGATTTATGCCGGTTAGAAGAATGGGCTGAACATTGGCAGATGGAGTTTAATGCTGAGAAGTGTGAGGTTCTACATTTTGGCAGGAATAATCCAAATAGAACATACAGGGTAAATGCTAGGGCATTGAGGAATGCAGTGAAACAGAGAGGTCTAGGAATAACAGTGCATAGTTCCCTGAAGGTGGAGTCTCATGTAGATAGGGTGGTGAAGAAGGCTTTTGGAACGCTGGCCTTTATAAATCAGAGCATTGAGTACAGAAGTTGGAATGTAATGTTAAAATTGTACAAGGCCAAATTTAGAATATTGTGTGCAGTTCTGGTCACCGAATTATAGGAAAGATATCAATAAATTAGAGAGAGTGCAGAGACGATTTACTAGGATGATACCTGGGTTTCAGCACTTAAGTTACAGGGAAAGGTTGAACAAGTTAGTTCTCTATTCATTGGAGCGTAGAAGGTTGAGGGGGGATTTGATCGAGGTATTTAAAATTTTGAGAGGGAAATTTTTGACGTGAATAAGCTGTTTCCATTGAGAGTAGGGGAGATTCAAACGAGAGGACATGATTTGAGAGTTAGGCGGCAAAAGTTTAAGGGAAACACGAGGGAGTATTTCTTTACTCAGAGAGTGATAACTGTGTGGAATGAGCTTCCTGTAGAAGTAGTAGAGGCCAGTTCAGTTGTGTCATTTAAGGTAAAATTGGATAGGTATATGGACAGGAAAGGAGTGGAGGGTTATGGGCTGAATGCGGGTAGGTGGGACTAGGTGAGATTAAGAGTTCGGCACGGACTAGGAGGGCCGAGATGGTCTGTTTCCGTGCTGTGATTGTTATATGGTTATATAGAATGTAAGGGGAAAGCACTATGGGTAGTCGAAGAAGGCAGAATCATGAGAGAGGTGATAGGCAGCTGGAGGAGGAAGCAGAGTGAAGGTGGGATGGGGGAAGGGAGAGGAGGGAATTACCAGAAGTTGGAGAGTTCGATGTTCATGCCAAGGGGCTGGAAACTACCCAGACCGTATATGAGGTGTTATTCCTCCAACTTGAGTTTGGCCTCATCATGTATGGACACATCTGAATGGGAATGTGAAACAGAGTTGAAGTGGGTGGCAACCGGGAGATCCTGTTTGTTGTGGCGGACAGAGCAGAGATGCTCGACAAAGCGGATCCCAATCTGTGTCAGGTCTCGCCGATGTAGAGGAGGCCACACCAGGATCACCGAATGCAATAGATGACCCCAACAGACTCACAAGTGAAGTGTTACCTCACCTGGAAGGACTGTTTGGGGCCCTGAATGCTGGTAAGAGATGAGATGTAGGGACAGGTGTAGCAATTTTGCTTGCAGGGATAAGTGCCAGGTGGGAGATCCGTGAGGAAGGACATGCGGACGAGGCAGTCGCGGAGGGAATGATCCTTGCAGAAAGCGGAGAGGGGTAGAGAGGAAAAGACGTGATCAATGGTGGGGTCCTGTTGAAGGTGGCGGAAGTTGCAGAGGATAACATGCTGGATCCAGAGGCTGGTGGGGTGAGGGCCGAAGTAGGTGAGGACAAGGGAACTCTGTTCCTGTTATGGTGACGGGAGGATGGGTTGAGGACCGAAGTGTGGGAAATGGAGGAGATGTGGGTGAGGGCATCATTGATGATGGCAGAAGGGAAACCACGATTCTTAAAGAAAAAGAACATTTGAGATGTCCTGGAACAGAAAGCCTCATCCTGGGAGCAAATGTGGCGGAGATGGAGGAACTAGGAATAGGGAATAGCATTTTTACATTTGGCAGGGTGGGAAGAGATATAATCAAGGTAGTTATGGGAGTCAGTGGGTTTGTAGAAGATGTCAGTGGACAGTATGTCTCCAGAGATGGAGACCAAGAGATCGAGAAAGGGGAAAGAAGTGTCTGAGAAGGAACAAGTGAATTTGAGGGCTGGGTGGAAGTTAGAGGCAAAGTCGATGAAATTGACAAGCTCAGCATGAGTGCAGGAAGCAGCACCAATGTAGTCGTCAATGTAGTGAAGGAACAGTTGGGGAACTGTAGCAGTATAGGTTTGGAGCATAGACTGTTCCGCATAACCAACAAAGAGGCAGATATAGCTGGGCCCATGCGAGTGCCCATAGCTACACCCTTGGTCTGAAGAAAGTGGGAAGAGCCAAAAGATAAGTTATTTAGTGTGAGTACTAGTTCCGTCAACCGGAGGAGTGTGGTGGTGTTGGGGAACTGGTGAGGTCTATTGTCAAGAAAGTAGTGGAGGGCTTTGAGGCCTTCTTGATGGGGAATGGAAGTGTATAAGGATTGGACATCCATAGTGAAAATGAAGTGGTTGGGACCAGGGAACTGGAAGTTATTGAAGAGGTGGAGGGCATGGGATGTATCCCAGATATAGGTGGGGAGGGACTGAACTATGGATGACGAATTAGAGTCCAGGTAGGCAGATACTAGTGCAGTGAGGCAGGAGCAGGCCAAGACTATGGGTCTACTGGGACAGTCAAGCTTGTGGATCTTAGGGAGGAGGTAAATCCGAGCAGTGCGAGGTGTGGGAATTATGAGTTTTTCGGTTGAGGATGGAAGGTCGTTCCAGAATTGATAAGGGCGGTGATGGTACAGAAGAGAATGGTTTGATGTTTATTGGTGGGGCCTTGTTCCACAGGTAAGTAAGAGGAGGGGTCAGAGGGCTGCTATTTGGCCTCAGTGAGGTAGAGGCTCGTCTGCCAGACTACTATGGCACCACCTTTGTCTGCGGGTTTGATGGTGAGGCTAGGATTAGTGCAGACAAATTGGGCGGCAGTGCGTTCAGAGGGAGTGAGGTTGGAACAGGAGAGAGGAGGGGTGAAGTTGAGACGGTTGATGTCTGAGCGACAGTTGGAGATGAAAAGATCAAGAGAAGTGTCCTCTTTTGAAAATTTTTCAAGCATTTCCTTTTCCAAAGGTAAACAGGGAAATCCATAAGCATTTCCATGTTTAGTTGTCCTTTTGAATTCAATCTTGTAATTGTGTCCACCAAGAAACCGAACCTATCCTTTGGCCTTGGGGCATCCACCACTGCTTGAATTTTCTCAGAACACTTCTGTCATCTTTGTGCGTCAATGCTTAGTTTAAAGAATTCAAACTGTTGTATTGTACTCTGAGCCCAGAATCTTCTAATCTTTTTAACACTATCTTGAAACTGAATGCCTTGCAGTACCTGTTCCATAGTGTTCTGCCAGAGTATAGGTGCAGATGCTACTCTAAAAATAAACCCAATATAGCAATAAAGTGCTTTGTGAATGTTTATGGTGAGAAACACTTCAGTCTCTTCTTCCAACTCCATCTGTATCAGCTAAGTTCCCTTTTCTGAAGTGTTTTCCTCCAGAAAAGTTTGCAAAATTATCAAAGGGTATTGATCTATTTAATACTGGGTTGACCTATTCTTCTTGCCTGCTGGAACAATTAACATTGCCCATGGGCTTCACTCAATTTTGGAAAGAATTCCTTCAGCTTCCATGTGATCTAGCTCACTGGCTATTTTATTATGGACGGTACTGTCTAAGGAACTGGTCAGGCTTTGTAAAACTTTCGGTTCTAAATGTACCTGCATTACATTCACGATATCAGCAAAGCTAATTTTGGCTGCTTTTGGTTGGAGCAGATAAACTTCTGAGCAAACTGTAGGCTTTTGCACCAATTATACTCAGTAGCACTAACACTCACTTTTCATTGGTTATTTCCTTCACTTTAAAATACTTCTCAATTTGTTCAGTATGCATCATCTAGTTATAGGATATGCAATTGAAGACACCTATCTTTCTGATGCAGCCAGCCAATTCTGCCTTTTTTATTTAATCTTTTTATCCTCATTGTTTATGAACTTGTGAATTTTGTCCATTTTCTACCCTTTTTCTTAACTTGACTGTCTCTGTCCCCTTCCAAAGAAACACATATTGGATTTCAACAGGTAGGTCGCTGTCTCTGGTACATTTTAAAACTTCCTCATCACTACAGTTATGCTTCGTAACTCCAGAAACTAATTGAATTAAAAATATGGGAGCTGGGACTCATGTGCATAGTTTTTCTTTAGTGCAGCCTTCAACTATGATGTGGTGACGTAATGATGTATGCTATTTACGTACTTCTTAAAAATAACTAATGAGTTATGTAAACAACAAAGAATGCTTAATCAAACAATGTATTTACAGCATTACTCAAATATTAAATATAGTATATGATCTAAGTTATTCTTCCTGGTGTGCATACAATGCATTGAACCTTTACCTTTGTTGTACTGTTGTACTCTGATTAGCTATGGTCACTAACTTTACAAAGACCAACGGCAATTTCATAGAATCATGAAATGGAACCTGAAATATTGTATACAGGTGCAGTCTCCCTATTTAAAGAAGGGAAAAGGGAGTGCAGTGAAAGTCCATTGGACTGACGCTGGAAAAGTGGGGATTGTTTTAAACCGGGAAATGATTCGGACTGTGCATATGCTTTACAGGAACAGGAATGGCTAAGAAAATGGATGACTTTTCTCCTGGATGGGGTATTTAGAACCAGAAGTCACAGTTAGAATCAGAATCACTGTTAGGATAATTGGTCATTGTAAATTGTGCTGCAATTATGCAGAGGTTAAATCACTGAGTGGCTGCATGTTGCAGCTTATTGGACTGGAAGAGCCTGTTCCGCTTGATCTCTAAACAATAAATTTTTAAAAACAATGATTTCTAATATTGCTAATAATTTGTGGTATTCTGATGATTCATAATTTTTAAAATTTGTTTTGTGGCAGGAGTACTTTACAGTATAACCAATCACTATAAGTTACAAATGAATTAATAGATAGATAAATAAACAATGTAAAAGAGGAGCAGTTCATGGGTTCATAGACCGTTCAGAAGTCCAATGGGAACGTTCTCAAAATAAAAACTGGCCAGATATGATAAGAAATTTATTCATGCATAGACAAGCAAATCTTAATAAAACAAGATTGCTGCAGTGGCCCAGTCCAGATAGAGATCGATAGATTTCTGGATAAGACCATAAGACATAGGAGCAGAATTAGGCCATCTGGCCCATCGAGTCTGCTCTGCCTTTCAACCATGGCTGGTCCTTTTTTTCTATCTCCTCCAAACCACAGTTCCTGGTGTTCTCCCGTAACCTTTGATGCCATGTCCAACCAAGAACCTATCATTATCTGCGTTAATTACACCCAATGACCTGGCCCAAATTCCACAAATTCACCACCCTCTGATTAAAGAAATTCCTCTGCATTTCTGTTTTAAAAGGGCGCCCCTCTATCCTGAGGCTGTGCCCTCTTGTCCTAGACTCTCCCACCATGGGAAACATCCTTTCCGTATCTACTCTGTCTAGGCTTTTCAACATCCACGTTTCAATGAGATCCCCCCCTCATCCTTCTCAATTCCAGTGAGTACAGACCCAGAGCCATGAAATATTCCTCATATGATAACCCTTTCATTCCTGCTGTCATCCTTATGAACCTCCTCTGGACCCTCTCCAATGCCAGCACATCTTTTCTAAGATGAGGGGCCCAAAGCTGTTCACAATACTCAAGGTGAGGCCTTGCCAGTGTCTTATAAAGCCTCAGCATCACATCTTTGTTCCTGTATTCCAGACTTCTTGAAGTGAATGCTAACATTCATTTGCCTTCCTCACCACTAACTCAACTTCCAAGATACCTTCAGGCTGTTCTGCACAAGGACTCCCAAGTCCCTCTGCATTTCAGAATCCTGGATTTTCTCCCTATTTAGAAAATAGTCTGCACATTTATTTCTACTACCAAATACAATGTTCTGCTTCCAACATTGTATTTTATTTGCCACTTTCCTGCCCATTCTCCTAATATGTCTAAGTCCTTCCCTGTTTCTTCAATACTACCTGCCCCTCCATCAATCTTTGTATCATCTGCAAACTTGGCAACAAAGCCATCTATTCCATCTAATTTATTGATATAGGGCACAAATGAAACAGTCCTAACACTGAACCCTGCAGAACACCACTAGTCACTGGCAGCCAATCAGAAAAGGATCCATTTGTTCCCACTCACTGCCTCCTACCAATCAGTCAGTGCTCTAACCATGTTGGTAACTTCCCTGTAATACCATGGGCTTTTAACTTGGTAAGCAGCCTCATGTGTGACACCTTGTCAAAGGCCTTCTGAAAGTCCAAATATACAACATCCACTGCATCCCCTTAACCTATCCTAGTTGTAATCTCCTCAAAGAATTTCAACCAGTTCATCAGGCAGGATTTTCCTTGAAGGAAACCATGCTGACTTTGTCCTATTTTGTCCTGTGTCACCAAGTTCTCCATCACCTTATTCTTAACAATACACTCTAATATCTTCCTAACCACTGATAATTTCCTTTCTGTTGCCTTACTCCTTTCTCAAAGATTGGAGTGACATTTGCAATTTTCCCATCCTCTAGCACCATGCCAGAGTCCAATGATTTTGGAAAGATCATTTCTAATGCCACCACAGTCTCTAATGCTATCTCTTTCAGAACCCTAAGATGCAGTTCCTCTGGTTCAGTGATTTATGCACCTTTAAGTCTTTGGGTTTTTGAGAACCTTCCCTCTGGTAATAGTAACTCCACCCACTTCTCTAAGGGAATCAAATGGTACAAGGTATAAGTGGTGCAGGGTTTAAAGATCATCCATGGAATCCATGGATATATTAACTGGTGAACTAGTCACAAAGAGCTGATTAGCCTGCTCCTGCCTCCCTAATGTTATTACAGCAATTCAATGACTTGCATATTCTTGTCACACTATGCTGCACCTTTTTATGTAACTATACACTCTATTGTGGAGTCTGTTACTGTTTTCTCTTGTACTGATGTACATTGAGGTGGCATAAGGGAAAACAGTAATGGAACCCAGAATAAAGATTATACTGATGGGAACCACAGTAACATAGTGATTAGTACAACGCTATTACAGCTCAGGGAGTTGGAGTTCTGAGTTCAACACTGGAGCCAGTCCTGAAGAAGGGTCTCGGCCCAAAACATCGACAGTTTATTCTTCTCTGTAGATGTTACCTGATGTTCTCCAGTGATCTCCAGTGTGTGCACTGCTTACTCTCATTATCATCATTCTATTATCCTATTCTATTGTTTTTCTTTGTACCACCTCAATGCATCGTATTGCCATCAGTCTACAGGCCATACACCTGAGACTTGGGTGATACACCACTCAACTAGCTCATGTACACCCTCTCATCACCATCTGAAATTCAGCCAATAATAGATGTATCAGCAAATTTATAGATGGCTTTGTGCTATGCCTAGCCACACAGTCATGAGTGTAGAGAGTGTAGAGAAGCGGGCTAAGCACACAACCCTAAATTGTGCCAGTGTTGATTGTCAGCAAAGTGGAGGTATTATTTCTTATTTGCACAGATTGTGGTCCTTTGGTTCAGAAATCAAAGATCCAGTTGCACAGGTGGATATAGAGGCCTAGATTCTGGAGCTTCTTGAGACTGTAGGAATAATTGGAGAAAAAGCCATCAAGCTGCTCTGCTGGAAACCATCAAATATTGGTCAACTTAAACTAGATTATTATTTTTTTATAAATACAGTGCCCATAAAAAGTATTCACGCTCCCTTGGAAGTTTTCATGTTTTATTCTTTTACAACATAGAATCAGACTGAATTTGTAAATAATTCAGGTCACTTTGTAGAGATCTGCTTTCACTTTGACATAAAACAGCCTTTTGCTGTTGACCAGTGTCAAAATAGCCAATTAAATCCATTGTGATTCAATGTTGTAAAACAATAAAACATGAAAACTTCCAAGAGGGGTGAGTGAATAATTTATAGGCACTGCATGTTTTTCTGCTATCAGAATTATAACCATATAAGCCATTTAACAATTACAGCAAAGAAACAGGTAATCTCAGCCCTTCTAGTCCTTGCCAAATGCCAAATGCCAAATCCTAGTCCCACCGACCTGCACTCAGCCCATAACCTTCCATTCCTTTCCTGTCCATATACCTATCCAGTTTTTTTTATATATGACAATATTGAACCTGTCTCTACTACTTCTACTGGAAGCTCGTTCCACACAGCTACCACTCTCTGAATAAAGAAGTTCCCCCTTGTGTTACCCCTAAACTTTTGCCCCTTAACTCTCAACTCATGTCCTCTTGTTTGAATCTCCCCTACTCTCAAAGGAAAAAGCCTATCCACATGAACTCTATCTATCCCCCTCATAATTTTAAATACCTCTATCAAGTCCCCCCTCAACTTTCTATGCTCCAAAGAATAAAGACCTAACTTGTTGAACCTTTCTCTGTAACTTGGATGCTGAAACCCAGGTAACATTCGAGTATATCTCCTCTGTACTCTCTCTATTTTGTTGACATCTTTCCTATAATTCAGTGACCAGAACTGTACACAATACTCCAAATTTGGCCTCACCAATGCCTTGTACAATTATAACATTAAAAATGTTCTGATTTATAAAGGCCAGCATACCAAAAGCTTTCTTCACCACCCTATCCACATGAAATTCCACCTTCAGGGAACTATGCACAATTATTCCTAGATCACTCTGTTCTACTGTATTCTTCAATGCCCTACCATTTACCATGTATGTCCAATTTGGATTATTCCTACCAAAATGTAGCACCTCACACTTAGCAGCATTAAACTCTATCTGCCATCATTCAGCCCACTCTTCTACTGGCCTAAATCTCTCTGCAAGCTTTGAAAACCTACTTCAGTATCCACAATGCAACCTATCTTAGTACAATCTGCATACTTACTAATCCAATTTACCAGCCCATCATCCAGATCATTAATGTATATGACAAACAACATTGGACCCAGAACAGATCCCTGGGGCACACCACTTGTCACCAGCCTCCAACCTGACAAACAGTTATCCACCACTACTCTCTGGCATCTCCCATCCAGCCACTGCTGAATTTATTTTACTACCTCAATATTAATACCTAATGATTGAACCTTCCTAACTAACCTTCTTTGTGGAACTTTGTCAAAGGCCTTACTGAAGTCCATATAGACAACATCCACTGCTTTACCCTTGTCAACTTTCCTAGTAAAATCTTCAAAAAATTCAATAAGATTTGTCAAACATGACCTTCCACACACAAATCCATGTTGACTGTTCCTAATCAAACCCTCTCTATCCAGATAATTATATATACCATCTCTAAGAATACTTTCCATTAATTTACCCACCACTGACGTCAAATTTACAGGTTTTATCTACATTATCTGCATTATTTGTGCTGTGTGTTGTTGGTGACTGTTGGCTGTGTTTTGCATCTTGGCCACAGAGGAGTGCTGCTTTGTTTAGTTGTATTTCCAAACTCAAACTTGAACTTCAACTTCATTTGTTACAGCTACACTAAAACTTTGAAACATACAATGAAATGCATAGATCCTTTTTTCTAACAATTTATTTATTGAATTTTCAAATGGTTACAGAAGAAAAAAAAATTATCAACCCTTCCCCCCTCCCCTTAACCCCTCCCCCCATCATATCCCTGTAGAAAGAGAAAAAAAGAGAAGAAAAAATAAAGAAATATCAGATGGATATCAGATGATACCCACATGCTCCACGGAGTTCATAATAGCTTTAGTATATATATTTCTTTCTTTCCCCAAATAACCAATAGTTTTATCTTCGGAGCACCTATATATTTAATCCTATCTTTTGTAAATAAGGGTGCCAAATTTTCAGAAATATTTCATATTTATCTCTTAAATTATAAGTAATTTTTTCAAGTGGAATGCAGCTGAAAATTTCTTTCTTCCAACCGGTTTCCAAGTAACTGCAATAGCCTATTTGGGTACTGCCAATGCAATTTTTATGAATTCTTTCTGATATTTATTCAGTTTGGATTTCAGTTTTATCCCTTCAAAATCGCCTAGTAAAAATAATGTTGGATTACGTGGAAGTTTTGTTCCAATAATTTGTTCCAATAAAACTCTTAAATTTGTCCAAAAAGTTTGATTTTTAAAACAAGACCAAGTAGAGTGTAAAGAAGTACCAATTTCTTGATTACATCAGGAACATTGATCAGAAAAATTTGGGTTTAATTTATTTATTTTTTGTGGTGTAATATATAATTGATGTAAAAATTATATTGCACTAATCTTAACTGGACATTTGTTGTATTTGTCATACTGTCAAGACATAGTTTTGTTTCTTCAATTTTAATATTCAAATCAGTTTCCCATTTTTGTCTTGACTTATGAATTCCTTGTTTAATTGCCTGTTTTTGAATCAAACTATACATACAAGAAATAATTTTTTAAATTTTTCCTTTTTGAATTAAAGTTTCTATTTCATTAGGTTTCAGTAATAACATTGTTTGACCCAATTTATCTCTTAAATAAGCCCTTAATTGGAAAAAACAAAAGCGTTGTTTGATATTTTGTATTTATTCTTTAATTGATCAAATGACATTAACATACTTCCTTCAAAACAATCTCCTATATATCTAATCCCTTTTTGAAACCAATTGTATATTAGTTGGTTATCCATTGTAAAAGGAATAAGTTTATTTTGAATTAAATGTCTCTTTGCTAATAAAGATTTCTTTATCTCATCATCAACATTTATCTTATCCCATAAATCAATCAAATGTTTTAATATAGGAGATTCTTTCTTTTCCCGTATCCATTTAGATTCCCACTTATACATAAAATCTTCTGGTATATTTTCTCCTATTTTATCTAATTCTATTCTAATCCATGCCGGTTTATCTTCATCAAAAAAGATGCAATAAATCTAAGTTGATTTGCTTTATAATAATTCTTAAAGTTTAGAAGTTGTAACCCTCCTAGGTCAAATTTCCATGTCAATTTTTCCAGTGATATTTTTCACATCTTGCCTTTCCAAAGGAACTTCCTCACACATTTATTTAACTCTTGAAAAAACTTCTACTGTAATTGTATTGGTAGTGTTTGGAATAAATATTGTAATCTAGGGAATATATTCATTTTTACAGCATTTACTCTGCCTACTAATGTTATTGGTAATGTAATCCATTTATCAAAATCTTCTTTATAAAAGATATTCCTAATCCATATTTTTCCAATACCTTAAATAAAAAATCCCATTCCAATCTATCAAATGCTTTTTCTGCATCTAAGGCAACTGCCACACTCATTTCCTCCCTCTTTTTGTGCCAAATGAATTATGCTAAGTAACCGAGTTACATTATCTGCCGATTATCTATTTTTGATAAATCCTGTTTGATCCATATGTATTAATTTTGGTAAGTATTTAGATAATCTATTAGATAAAATTTTTGCTATTATTTTACAGTCGGTATTCAACAAAGAAATAGGTCTATATAATGTTGGCTTTAAAAGATCTCTATCTTTTTTTTGGCAATACTATTAAAATAGCTGTCGAAAAAGATTCTGGAAGTTTATGCGTTCTTTCCACTTGGTATATTAACTTCATAAAAGGAGGAATTAGTAAATCTTTAAACTTTTTATAAAATTCAGGCAGAAAACCATCTTCTCCTGGGGTTTATTACTCTGAAGTGATCCTAGAGTTTCTTCGACCTCTTTTAATGTAAGAAGTATATCTAATCCCTTCTGTTCTTCCGAATTCAATTTTGGAAGAGTTATTTGTGATAAAAACCTTTCTATCTCGACATTATCATTTTGTGATTCTGATTGATACAGTTCAGAGTAAAAATTCTTAACAGTTTCATTAATTTCTAAAGGTTTATAAGTAATTTTATTTATACTTCTAATTGCATTTATTGTTTTGGAAATCTGGTCTGTTTTTAACTGTCAAGCAAGAATCTTGTATGATCTTTCACCTAGTTTTTGTAATATTTCTGTTCAGTTCTCATAATTGCTTTAGCTGTTCGGTATGTCTGAAGTGTATTATATTGTAACTTCTTGTTAACAAGTTGTCTTCGTTTTTCTTCTGTCATATATCTTTAAGATTCTTTTTCTAATCTTGTAATCTCTTTTTCCAATCAATCTATTTCTACCATATATTCCTTCTTAATTTTAGAAGTATAACTTATTATCTGGCCTCTCAAATATGCCTTCATTGCTTCCCATACTATAAATTTGTCATCAACTGAATGTAAATTTGTATCTAAAAAAAACCAAATCTGCTTTTTCATGAAATCACAAAAATCTTGACGTTTTAATAATATTGAATTAAATCTCCATCTGTAAATCGATTCCTTTTTATCCATCATTAACATTGTCATTGTCAAGGGGAAATGATCTGACAATATTCTTGCTTTATATTCCACACTTTTCACTCTGTCTTGAATATTCGTTGATAATAGGAAAAAATCTATCCTTGAATAAGTTTTATGTCTATTTGAATAAAATGAGCAATCTCTTTCTTTTGGATTAATTCTTCTCCATATATCAATCAAATTTAAATCTTTCATCAATGATAAAGTTAACTTTGCTACTTCTGATTTTGTAACAACCTTTGTTGATCTATCTAAAACTGGGTCAGGACAAAAATTAAAATCTCCACCTATTAATATTTTGTCATGTGCATCAGCCAAATTCAAAAAGGCCTCGAACAAATTTTACATCATTTTCATTTGGTGCATAAATATTCATATGAGTCCATAGTTCTGAAAAAAAATTGACAATGTATAATTACATATCTCCTCACAGAATCAATTAATACATTTTGTATTTTAAATGGTAAAGTTTTATTAACCAAAATTGCAACTCCCCTCACCTTCGAATTAAATGAAGCTGCAATAACATTTCCGACCCAATCTCTCTTTAATTTCTGATGTTCTATCTCTGTTAAGCTGTATCTATTTTCATTTTCTTAATATATGTTAAAATTCTTTTTCTTTTCACTGGTCCATTAAGCCCATTAACATTAAAACTTAAATAATTCAGTAAATTAGTCATTATTTTTAACAGGATTACTCCAGTCTATAGTAATACCTAACTTTTCAACTTTCGTAGTACATTGGGGAATCTTTTTAAAATTCTCTGTGTTGCTATGTGTCTTCCCCCCCCGATTGTCCAGGCAAAGAAAGAAAGATTAAAGAAAAATAGATTATAAAGAAAAAAATAACAGAATACCCCCCAACTAAAGTTGTGAATAAAGAAAAACACAACATTACCCCCCTCCGTTGTACGGGTCATGGCAATCACCATGATTACACACGTGAATCCCGTAGCAATCGATCCAAAGTTCCCCCAGGTCCCCCGTAACATAAAAAAGTATATATAAGAGGAGAAAAAATATCACTACTCTCAATTAATATTTCTCAAATTTTTACCTTTCTCCCCCTGTATCATATAATTAAGAATATATTTAAATATTATTCTGTCCTTAAACATCCATCAACTCCATTCACAGTCCCTGTCTTTACCTTTAATCTGTTTCACTTTTAAATCTTTGGCTGTGGTTAGCAAATATTTTGGAGTTCTTGTGCAAATTCTTCTGCATCCCGATAATCAGTAAAAAATCTTCTTTTTCCGTCATCCAAAAAAAATGATCAGGTTTGCCGGGTGGCGCAATATAAATTTATAACCCTTTTCCCATAAAACTTTTTTTGCTGGGTTAAATTCCTTCTTTCTCTTCAAAAGGTCATAACTTATATCAGGATAGAAAGGAACTGTTTTCCCTTCTATCATCAATGACCCATTTCTCTTTCTGGCACGTTGGGCAGCCACCTTCAGGATCTTTTCTTTATCTTGATATCTTAAGCTTTTTATCAAGATTGATCGTGGGTTTTGATCAACTTGAGGTCTTGATCTTAAGGTTCTGTGAGCCCTTTCAATTTTAATTAACTGGGTTCCTTCTTCCATTTCCAAAATTTCCGGAATCCATTTTTGAAAAAAAATTATTGGATCCTCTCCCTCTATACCTTCTTTAAGTCCAACAATCTTAATATTATTTCGTCTGCTAAAATTTTCAAGTACATCCACTTTTTCCAACAACCATTTTCTTTCTGATTTCCAGGCAGAAATACTATCTTCCATTTTATTCATTCTAGCAATGGTGTCTCCCATTGCTTCTTCCAAGTTTTTTATTTTCTTGTCCATTTTGTCCTGTCTTTTCATCTTTTTATCAAACATAGTCTTCATATTTTTAATCTTTTTAAATTACTTTTAAGGTTTTAATTCATGCATTATTTGCACCAAAGACTTTTTTATGTCTCCAATATCACCACCAACCTCTTCCTGTTGCTCTTCTTTGTTTGTCTGTTCATCTTCACCTGATTTATCCAGAGAATCTGATTCCACCTCATATTCACTTTCGCTTTCAGTTCCGATCATAGCTGGGATTTGTAGTTTGGGTTGCTCGTGTTTGCGCATGCTCCTTCCTTCACGCATGCGCAATTCCTGTTGCTCTTTTTTTTTTGGAAACGGTTGATGTTGCTGCAGTTTCCTGTTCTGTATTGCCGGAGGTAAAATGCAGTTGAGCCCGAGGCTCTTTCATGGCGGCCGGCCTTGATTCTTTTCCAACTTGCATTGCCTTCAAAGTAGTAGTTTTCTTCTGCTTCTGTTTAGGAGACTTATCTTAAGACAATCCTAGTAGTTTATAAGTAACTTTTAAAAAGTATTTACTAACTTTTCTTCACTTAAACATTGTTTTACTGTTTTATTACTGGAGAGCTGGATTTCCACATCTCCATCCTACGTCATCACGTGACATCCCCCACGAAATGCATAGGTTGCATCAAATCAATTCAGTGAGGATTTTTCTGGGGCAACCCACAAGTGTAATCACGTTTCCATACACGTAACTTACTAACCCCAACCATATATGTTTTGAAATATGTGATGAAACCAGACCACCGAGAGGAAACCAACATGGGAATAAATATAAACTCATTATAGACAGTGGCTGGAATTGAACTCCAAGTGATGATTACACACTAACTGCTACACTACCATATCACCAAGTCTCTTGTGTCTATGCGCTGATGTGATGAAATGATCTGTATAGGTGGCATACAAACCAAAGTTTTTCACTCTACCTCAGTACATGTGATAATAATACTATCCATAGTACCAATTACCGAGTTAAGTTACCATGAGGATAAAAATTAATGAGACTTGATCGTGTTCTTCACTCTGTAATCAATATACAGTACACCCTTCGACAAACATCACTAAAAGAAATTAGCTATTAGTTTATCACATTTCTGTGATAAGTTGGAGTTTGTTTTGCAAAGCAGTTACGAGATTTCTAACATTGCCACAGTGACACCACTTCAAAAAGTACTTAGCTGTTCAGCGTTTTGAGATTTCTAGAAAAAAGATGAATGGAAATTGAGTTCTCTTCTCATTTTCAAGAAGCCACCCAATGAATCAAAAAGGGAAAAAAACAAATTAAAAGACAATAAAAGCCTTAGGAAATAGCCATAAGAAAATAGAATAGGAAATATACAACTTTAACTATCGGGGAAATTGCAAATAAAAGCAATGATGGAATCATTATCCAGAGAAAAAAAATCCTGACTATTTTGCTTTCATGAAAAAAATGTAATGTAAAATGTATTGAATTTACATCCTAATTAGGCAATACCTAATGCCTCATTTAGCTGGCTGGTGGCGTAGTGACATCAGTGCCAGACTTCGGAGCGAAGGCTTCCGAGTTCAAACCCAGCCGGCCCCCTTGCACGCTTTCCATCTGTGCTGGGTTGAGTGTCGAGCTAGCAACTCGGCCTTGTAAAAATAAAAAAGCCTGCTAAAAAACGTCGTCACTAGAGTTAAGGGCTTTCTTCTTCTTCATGCCTCATTAGTCAATCAAGTTTTCTTCTATTTTTATTGAGCAGATTGCAATCTTTATTATTTCTGCAATAAACCCCTATTAGTTGGCCTGACACTGAGCTTGTACCAGAATAATGAGCTTGATGTAATGACACAATTACCCATGGGAGAGGCAAGAAAATGTCCAATTTAATTTCATTGGATGTGGTTACTACATTGCATACCAACCTAAGACCATATGACACAAGAGCAGAATTAGACCATTCAGCCATTCAAATCTGCTCCAATATCTCATCATGGCTGATCTATTATCCTTCACAATCCGATTCTCATGCCTTCTCTCTGTAACCTTTGATGCCATAATTATCAAGAACCCATCAAGTGCTGCTCTAAATATACTCAGGGAATTGGCCTTCATGGAATCCGTGGCAATTAATTCCATAGATTCACATTCCCTTTAGCTGAAGAAACTTCTCCTTATCTCTGTTCTAAGTGGACATACCTCTATGCTGATGCTTTAGGCGCTAGTCCTAGACTTGCTCACTACAGGAAACATCCTCTCCACATCCGCTTTGTCTAGGCCTTTTGATATTTGATAGCTTTCAATAAGATCCTCCCTCATTCTTCTAAACCCCAGTGAGTAGAACCAGTGTCATTGATCACTCCTCCTATGTTAACTCATACATTCCTGGAATTATTCTCATGATGGTCATCAATGACCTGAACTCTCAGCTTCCTCACAGTTCTGGCCATGCAGGTTAGATCCTGTTGTTCTCTCTGTATAGAGTTTGCATATTCTCCCTGTGGCTGTGTAGAATCCTGCATCTCCTATTTCCTACATCCTATTTGTTATTTTATTAATTACCTGAAGAAATGTGGGCGGTTAGGCAAATTATGTTGCAATTATGAGGAAGTTGTTGGGAGTGAGAACAGGCTAGGGACAAATAGGTGGGGAGTGGATCTTTTCTGAGAACTGCCCTGGAACTGATGGGCCAAATGACCTCCTCCTGGGTCATAAGGAAAATATGAAATGCTTGCTAGACCCATCTAGACTGGTGAAAATTAGGAGTAGCCTATCTCCTTATGGAATCAGGCTACTTTCAGTCAGAAGTGAGGTCACTGTCACTCAATACTCCTCTTAATGAACTGTCAAAACCTTATGTGTGCTTCACATTGTCCATCTGTCAACTGTCCATCTTCCTAATATAAACTGCTGAATTTATATCTTTGTCAGACAACACCCATGATAAACCAGGTCAGTGGTTTTGCTTGCTCTGGACAAATATGCTAATCCTGGAAAGAGCCATACATAATGGGAAATTGCTTTGAAGCCACACTTTAAGCCTGGGTTCATTCTTCTGCTCTGACCTGCTGAGTGGCAGTTTCAACCAATACTTAGCTGAGCTTCATATTCTGAGTTTGGAAATTTGAGTGAGTCACTAGTTAGAGACAAAATAGTTTGTGGATTCCCAGGTAACGGGCTTAGTGAAAGATTGCTCTGTGAAAGAGATTTGACACTGGAAAACACTGTGGATATGTGCAGGGCAGCAGAGTCCACATAAACACAAGCTAAGGTGCTGCTCAAGGCAGACACAATAGTGAATGCTCTGAAAACTGAGTCACAGAGCACAAGCTATTTCCCAAAGCAACAGCAAAGCAAAGGAAGGCTCAAACAGCAAATGCAGCAAATTGGAATGCTGGACAGTGGACAAGACTTTGGAATGCAGTAGGGGCATTCCAAAGACCTGTCCTGTTTATGGAAAGTCCTGCAATAATTGTGGAAAGAAGAAACATTTTGCAATGTGCTGCAAAGTTGAGGCTACCAAGAGAAAGATGCACACATTTCTGAGGAAATGGAGAAAGTCTTTGAGGGTTCTCTGCAGACTGCTGGTGCTGGTAAGACAGAATGGATCATTCCAGTGACTGTGAATGAGAACTTGACACCTGAGCCCAGTTAAATCTGATATCCATGGATGATTACAAGACTCTCAAAGAGCAAGATTTACCCAGTGAAGTTAAAAGTGACAGGCTACACTGGAGAGAACATTTCAGTAAAAAGGGGCTGTACAGTGACCTTCAAGCACAAGGGGCACCAACTAAAGGTGCAACTATTAATTGAAGAAGGGAAAAAGAGTACAGCCACTGCTAGGTCTGAGTGCCTATGAGTTCCTATCCCTCTGATACAATGTTTAACCTTGGACATTCAGCTCTCAACTACAATCATCCTTCAGCTATGATTCAGTGATGGCCACATCATCATACTTGGCAATCTGTAATGATGAAACAAAATCATCCACCTAATTTCTTATACTCTGTGCATTGAGATATAACACTTTGAGTACTGTATTTGCTACCCTTTTTAATTCTGGATCCCTAATGCACTGATACTCACCCTGCTGGCTTTTATTTTGTTCTGTCATCTGCCTGGCCTTCCTGATAGTCTGACCTCATGCTAGCTTTGCTTTTGAAACATCAGTCCTATCCTGAGTCCCTTTACTTCAGTTCCTAATCATCATGTTTGTACAGCTCATACCTTCCCTAGAAGAGATCTCAATTATTCAAGAACCTGAAACCCTGCCTTCCACATCAGCTTCTCAGCCACACATTTATCTGCCAAATCATCTTTTGTCTACCCTCTCTGGTGTGTGGCACAGGTAGTAATCCAGAAATTACTGCCCTAGTGGCCCTGCTTCTCAGCTTTCTGCCTAGCTCTCTAAATTCTCTTTTAAGAATCTCTCTGCCTTTCCTTCTTATGTCATTGGTACCAATATGTACCGAGACATCTGACTGCTCTCCCTCTCTCTCCAAAATGCTGTGGACTCAATCCAAGATGTCTTTGATCCTGGCAGCAGGGAGGCACCATACCTTCTGGGTGTCCCATTGACGTCGACAGAATCTCCTGTCTATTCTTTTGACTATTGAGTCCTCTTTCACTACTGCTCCCCTTTTCTTCCTCTTTCCCTTCTACACTACAGATCCTTGCTCAGTGCCAGTAACCTGGTCTCCATGGCATTCCCCTGGGAGTCATCCCCCACAACAGTATCCAAAACGGTATACTTATTTTTGAGGGGAATGGCTACAGGGGTGCTCTGTATAAATGGCCTATTCACTTTCCATTTCTTCTGGCAGTCACCCAGCTACACACCTCCTGCAACTTTGGGGTGATTACTTCCCTGTAAATCTGATCGCTTACCTCCTCACTCTCCTACGCAAGCTAGGGGTCATCCAGATGCTGCTTCAGATCCCTAATACGGTCTTCAAGGATATACCCCGAGGCATCCTTTCAAAGTGAAATTATCCAAACAAACATATGAATGCCGTCTTTTCTTTTCCAGCTTCACTCCTGGGTATCAGATAATACCCAAAGTTGGATAACTTTAGTGTGAGCTTCCCTAATCCAGAAAACAGTTTCTCTTCCATTTTCCTCACTGGAAAACTAGACACTACTATCACAGGAAAAAAGGGCAACCAGCATTCCACATCTCAGAGTAGCCTCTCTTCCTAGGGTGCTCCTGACAATCCCTGACATCTGGATGCATAGACAGCCAAGGATTTCTACAGTTCAGGTCTCACTAGCACTCTAACAGGTAAGCATGACTCTTCTTCCCAATCAACAGGAGCATCCATCAGGGTTGTCAAGGTCTTAGGCATACAGGCAAGTTTGGGGGTTCTGTTCCTATCACTCCAGCTACTCATCCAGGGTATAACATGATAGGTCTAGACAGGGTGTGTCACAGTTCCTCATTTATGCTCATCATCCAGCTTAGGAGGAATTTGCACCTTCTCAAAAGCAGCTCTGACCACAGGATTAATGGACAAAACTTTCAAAAAGTTCACCCTATTTCTCTATTTGCATGCTCCCATGAGCCTTCCCACAATGGCAGTATTTGTTCCCAGCAGAATAGAGGATTCACCTTTTTCCACCGGATCTGGGCAGACCAACACTAATGTATGAATAGTCTCAGCTACTACAACATCTGCTTCCAAAAACTCCAGTTTCAACAAGTAACCATCATATGGGTAATCACCAGCATTAAGCCCGCAAAGCGCATGTGCACTGAAAGGTGTCAATGGTAAATTTGTAAAAGGATCTGTAGAGTAAAATAACTTGAGAATTTCTATCAAGTATGACTGTAGCATGAATGCCTTCAATCTGTATGGCAACATCAAAATTTGGCCCCACTAAGCTTTCAGGAATGGGATTTTGCACCTTTCTAGTTCCCTTTGTACATTGATGCACTTTGGGATGCCAGACACTTACTGAGTCTCTCCAAAATATTCTGTTTTTTCCTGTTTAAGCAACTGCTGGTTTACTTTCCAAAGGTTTTCTTGTCCCCCACACTCCCACTTGAAATATCCATCCTCTCCTCAGGTGTAACTGAAAATACCAGTTGTCTCCCTTGTCAAAAGATCCTTTCCAGTAGCATTCCTCTGCTTAGTAAGTCCTACAGGTGGATTGGGTTTCCTAGCGGACCTGTCACATTTAGCTACAGTACTAGCAGACATCAACTGAAATACTTTTACTTGCTGGATTTTCACTTCATTTTGCAAAACCTCCACTGGTACGGCCTTAGAAGACATTTTAGCAGCAGGGGCTACAATTGAAATCATCGCTTTGCTGATGGAAACATTGCCTTTCTTCATTATACTTCCCTATTCTCTTAGTTCTCTAAGTAACTCAGTAAAAGATGGAGGAGGACATTTCTTCTGGCTCATTTGAATACATAGAACAATCATGTCATGTGATATCACACCCTTACAACTTATTCCATCCTTAAATGATTATATCTCAGCCACCCAAATGTTCCCTTTATGGCACAAACAATGCAGCAGTTTATCTAACCTGAAAAAGTAGGTGAAAGCTTCTCTGTTCCCTCCTGGAATGTGCACCTAAACTTCATTATAAGATCAGCTGAGATGTTTGTAGTGCCAAAAGCATTTTCTAGCTCTTGCATATAGTTAGCTAATGTGATTAAGGAATTTGTGCTTTCAGAACCTCACTACATCAGCAGATGGAATCTTTAAACTCTCTACCAGTCTCTTCTGTTTCATATTATCTGAGCATTGCTATTCATCTAGTAACCGAGATATATGCTCAGCCCAAACCTCATATCCTTCTTCCCCATGGACTGCAGGTTTGACTCCAGAGAGTATTGTCAGCCTGTGATAACTTTGGCTCTTAGAAGGAACACTTTGGCATTTATCGCCCAGTAATGTAACAGCTCAAAATTGAAACCAACAGCAGAAATACCTATTAGACTTTTCAGACAAAGTCTTCCCCTTATACCTTTAAAGTATTTACCCTTAGCATAACCAGCACCCTCAGTTACACTCTCAGTAACCCTAAAACATATGAACTTATCATGACTCTGCATCTCCAGGTACCATCTCCTATCAAGCAACATAAATTCAGTCATGTCATGGTGGTCTGATCTAACACGACATATTCAGCAACTGATTCATCAAAACACCAATCAATCAGTGTAACTTTCTCCTACATTCACAGAACTCAATGTTCTACGTAACATTTCATCAATAACTTGGACAAAAACTTAACTCAGAACACAAACATCCTGAATAGATCATCCCTTTTTATTGCACCAGATCTTACTTTCCATGGCATTCGTATTACAATACCTTAATTACGATGCAATTTAAATTCCAAAAAACAATAGTTTAAACACTGCTTTAAACACAAATAAACTGCTTATAGAATCCTTATACAGCAATCATACATTTCTTCCCAGGTGAGCCCCCAAAAAATGTAACCCTCTCACAACTGCTCATAACAAATTAGGCTTGTTAGCCATCTCTGACTCACAGCCATATGACTCAGCAATGCATAAGTAATGGTGAGATGACTATTTCCAATACATAAATCATATTGTTGAGAGGCGGAGCGAAGTCAAGATGGTGCTAAATGGTGACTCCTTTGTTTTCATCTTTGGAAACAGTTCTATTTATATCTTTGGTATCTCTTTTTTCCTTTTTCAAGGTTCTTTTGAAGACCATGACCTGGAGTAACACTCTGACTTTGGTTCTCTGTGGGAGTGGGACCCACTCTCAGGTCTTCATGACCGGCTGCTTTTTGATATTCCAAGGATGCAGCCTAGAAGACAAACAAGTCTTCAGAGTTCTGGATTTTCATGGCTCTGAGGATGGGCTGATTCTAGGCTGGTACCCCTGACTGAAGTGTTGTGGGAGAACACAGGACATTGAGAGCAGTGTGTTAGATGCCAGAGGGTTATGTGTCCAAAGAGCTGTGCAATTTTGGTGCCAACTCTCTGGGTACAGAGCTCAAGAAAAGCAACAGAACAGACTTTTACATCGTAAATCAACGAGTTGTTTGTTATGTCTCCCCTCTTGCTGTGAAACAGGGATATTTCTTTTTCCCTTATTAAGGAGAGAGAGAGCCTGTGGTATGTCAAATAACTGCGTGAATGAGTAGTCTTTGGGGTACTGCAAGTCTGTGTCTTTATTGATGCATTGCTGCATGCTCGGTGGAGGGTGCTGATTTTTTTTGCTGGTGGTGGTGGGGGGGTCATTGTCTTGCTGCTGCTTTTTTGTGGGGGGGGGCTGGAGGCTTTGGGGTTCTAACGTTTTAACTGTCATCCATTTTTTAAGGCACGTCCTTGTTTTCATGGATGTGAAGACAAAGAATTTCAGGATGTATATTGTATACATTTCTCTGCCATTAAATGTACCTATTGAAACCTAAACAATGTCTAGGATCAGTATGATTCAGGTTCAACACAAACAGGAAAGATGGAAAGTTCCATGAAGGGAATGAAAATTATGGTGAATACTGTATTAATACTGCCCCATGCAAAAGTTATCATTCATTAGGAAGTCATGGGACTTACATCGGCATAAACTTAAAGTGGAAGTATATTTACGAGTATTTCAACCTTAATAAAGTTAACAGGAAAAGGGCCCATTACAGTTAAATGAGTCTAGAATTTGCACATGAATGTTGGAACACTTTACTGGGTAGTTCTGGCTTCACCTTAATTACTCACAGCACTGAACACACATTCTGCATGAAAGGCACCAGCCACAATTTGAACTTTTCTCAGAGTCCATTATGAACTAACTCAGAAGCATTGTCCTTTGGGGTTTCTGCTTGAGTCTTCCATTGTGGTCCTCTCTGCACCTGACTACTCTCCCAGCTCCCAAAAAAACCCAAATTCTTCTTGAAAATGGATGTCGTCAATCTCTCTTGAATGTTCCATAGAACAGCACAATACAAGCCCTTTGGCCCACAAAGCTGTACCGAACGTGTCCTTGCCTTAGAAATTACCTAGGGTTACCCATAGCCCTCTATTTTTCTGAGTTCTATATACTTGCCCAGAAGTCTCTTAAAAGACTTGTATTGCATGTGTTCCCATTGGACAGAATGTTATCATGACAAACCCAGCTGTCTGAGACAACATTCCTAAACTAATCAAATGACTAATCATCTTACAGAAAGCAAAATACCAGACTGAAAATTTGATTAACAGAAGACACTGTGATTTACAAAAATCTGCAGAAAATAAAATACCCAACTGCATAACTGTAGTAATACAATAACACATGCTCTTAACCAAGGTATTCCATTTATTCTAGTCTTCTGGAAATGAATGCTACTACTGCATTTGCCTTCCTTACCACTGACTCAACCTGCAGGTTAATCTTCGGGGCATCTCTAATTTTAAAATTTTCTCCCCATTTACAAAGTTTGTAGATAATATTCTATGTCTTTATTCCTTCTACCAAAGTGCATGATCATGCACATCCCTATATTAAATCTGCCACTCCTTTGCCTATTCACTCATCTGTCATAGTCCTTCTGCAGAGATTCTTCTTCTTCAACACTACCTGCCCTTCCACCTGTCTTCATTCTAAAACTCTTCAATATGAGGACATAATATAATTACAGCTCAGGTGAGAACAAACATGGAATATTACAGAGCAAACACAAGGAAATCTGCAGATGCTGGAAATTCAAGCAACACACACAAAATGCTGGTGGATCACAGCAGGCCAGGCAGCATCTATAGGAGAAGCACTGTAGACGTTTTGGGCTGAGACCCTTCATCAGGACTAACTGAAAGGAGAGATACTAAGAGATTTGAAAGTAGTGGGGGGAGGGGGAAATGCGAAATGATAGAAGACCAGAGGGGGTGGGATGAAGCTAAGAGCTGGAAAGGTGATTGGCGAAAATGATACAGAGCTAGAGAAGGGAAAGGATCATGGGACGGGAGGCCTTGGGAGAAAGAAAGGGGGAGGGTGGAGCACCAGAGGGAGATGAAGAACAAGAAGGGTGATGGGCAGAGAGAGAGAAAAAAAATAAACAACTAAATATGTCGGGGATGGGGTAAGAAGGGGAGAAGGGGCATTAACGGAAGTTAGAGAAGTCAATGTTCAGGGACATTTCCCCCTCCCCCCACTACTTTCAAATCTCTTAGTATCTCTCCTTTCAGTTAGTCCTGACGAAGGGTCTCAGCCCGAAACGACTACAGTGCTTCTCCTATAGATGCTGCCTGGCCTGCTGTGTTCCACCAGCATTTTGTGTGTGTTGATGCAGGTTACATGCAGATTACATGCAGGTCTGGACTCCGCATCTAAAGAAAAAACATTAGCAAACATTAACCAGGTTGAAATTTTGGGATCATCCTAAGAGGAGCGAGGAGAGGTTAAGCAGACTAAACACATACTTAGAGAAAAAAGAAAACACTGGAAATATGAAGCAAATCAGACAGAGTCAGTTTGGAAAAAGTCAGTTCATGCTTCAGGTCTAAGACCTTTCATCAGTACTCTCTAGTATTTGGAAGAATAAATGTTTTCATTGCAGTATAACATGTCCTTGCAAAGTTCAGCAATGGGTTTCCCTTGAAGGGATGGCTAAATCAAAGCTCACCATCTCAATATAAGGATTCTGCCATTCAGAACAGAGTTAAGTATTGCTTCACTTAGAGGATACTAATGTTTGGAACTTTTATACTTAAGAAGGCTGTGGTTGAGTTACTGAGAATATTTAAGATACAGATTAATATATTTTTTTATATCTAAGGAAATCAAAGTGTATGAGGTTAGAGTACAAAAAATGGCATTAAGGTTTTTAATTTCTACCTAGAGCAAGGGGTTTAGATGGAGTGGAGTTTGTTAGGTGTGTTCAGGAAGGTTTCTTGACACAATATGTACAAACATTTGTAGATAAGCCTACAAGAGGAGAGAACTGTGTCAAATGTTCAGGGGTGTTCTGCTTAGGTATGTTCCAATGAGACAGGGAAAGGATGGTGGGGTACAGGAACCGTGGTGTACAAAGGCTGTAATAAATCTAGTCAAGAAGAAAAGTTCACAAAAGGTTAAAAAAACTAGGTAATGATAGAAATCTAGAAAATTATAGGGCTCGCAGGAAAGAGCTTAAGAATGAAATTAGGAGAGCCAGAAGGGGCAAAGAGAAGCCTTGGCAAGCAAGATTAAGGAAAGTCTCAAGGCATTTTACAAGAATGTGAGGAGCAAGAGAAGACATGACAGAATAGGACATAGAATATAGAACATAGAATAGTACAGCACATTACTAAACAAGTAACAGGACTAAACAAGTATGACAATGGAAAAGTCTGTATGGAACTGGAGGAGATAGCAAAGATACTTAATAAGTACAAATGTACTTTGCTTCAGTATTCACTGCAGAAAAGGATTTTGGTAATTATAGGGATGACTTACAGAACACTGAAAAGCTTATAGACATTAAGGAAGAGGATGTGCTGGAGCTTTTGGAAATCATCAAGTTGGTTAAATCTCCGGGACCAGACAAGATATACCCCAGACTACTCTGGATGGCATGGGAGGAGATTGTTGAGCCTCTGGCAATGAGACTTGCATCATCAATAGGGACAGAAAAGGTTCCAGAGGATTGGAGGTTTGCAGATGTTGTTCCCGTGTTCAAGAAAGGGAGTAGGGATAGCCCAGGAAATTACAGGCCAGTGAGTCTTACTTCAGTGGTTGGTAAGTTGATGGAGAAGATCCTGAGAAGCAGGATTTATGAACATTTGGAAAGCATAATGTGATTAGGATTAGTCAGCATTGCTTTGTGAAAAGCAGGTTGTGCCATATGAGCCTGATTGAATTTTTTGAAGATATGACTAAACACATTGACGAAGGTAGAGCAGGATGTGTAGTGTATATGGATTTCATCAAGGCATTTGATAAGGTACCCCATGCAAGGCTTATTGAGAAAGTAAGGAGACATGGGATCCAAGGGGACCTTGCTTTGTTGATCCAGAACTGGCTTGTCCACAGAAGGCAGTGTGGTTGTAGATGGGTCATATTCTGCATGGATGTTGGTGACCAGTGGTGTTCCTCAGGGATCTGTTCTGGGACCCCTTCTCTTCATGACCTGAATGAGGAAGTGGTGGATTGGGTTAGTAAGTTTGCCAATGACAAGAAGTTTGGGGGTTTTGGGGATAGCATGGAGGGCTGTCAGTGTTTACAGCGGGACATTGATAGGATGCAAAACTGGGCTGAGAAGTTTTCAAATGGAGGTCAATCCAGATAAGTGTGAGGTGATTCATTTTGGTTGGTCAAATATGATGGCAGAATATAGTATTAATGGTAAGATTCTTGGCAGTGTAGAGGATCAGAGGGATCTTGGTGTCCATAGGACGCTCAAAGCTGCTGTGCAGGTTGACTCTGTGGTTAAGAAGGCATATGGTGCATTGGCCTTCATCAAGTGTGGGATCGAGTTTATGAGCTGAGAGGTAATGTTGCAGCTATATAGGACCCTGGTCAGACCCCACTTGGAGTACTGTGCTCAGTTCTGGTCACCTCACTACAGGAAGGATGTGGAATCTATAGAAAGGGTGCAGAGGAGATTTACAGGGATGTTGCCTGGGTTGGAGAGTGTGTCTTATGAGAATAGGTTGAGTGAACTCAGCCTTTTCTCCTTGGAGTGGTGAAGGATGAGTGGTGACCTGACAGAGGTGTATATGATGATGAGAAGCATTGATCATGTGGATAGTCAGAGGCTTTTCCCCAGGGCTGAAATGGCTAACATGAGAGGGCACAGTTTAAGGTGCTTGGAAGTAGTGACAGAGGAGATTTCAGGGGTACGTTTTTTTACACAGAGAGTGGTGAGAGTGTGTAACTGGCTGCCAGCAATGGTGGTGGAGGCAGAAATGATAGGGTCTTTTAAGAGACTCCTGGATAGGTACATGGAGCTTAGAAAAACAGAGGGACATGGGTAACCCTAGGTAATTTCTAAGGTGGGGACATGTTCGGCATAGCATTGTGGGCTGCATGGCCTGTATTGTGCTGTAGGTTTTCTCTGTTTCTATGTTTTTTTTCTATCTGGTATCTGGGAATGGGTGGGAAAATAGTAAACTCTGGGAGCTGAGAGACCCTGAGAGCAGAAGCTGGTGTGACAAAAACAATCCTGGGGTTGTTGATATTGCAGAACTGCATTGTCTGACCTTATTGATAAAATAAACTTAGCACAGTTATTGCTGAGAATGATAGATCTGGTGAGTAGCTAATTGTGAAGTAAGGTGAATCTGGATGAGCTACAGGGAGTTAATGATAGATGGACTGCATATTTTATTTGTAGTTTTCATAAAGGTGTCTCAGGGAAGTGAATCAATAGAATGACTCAGATGATATTTCTATTATGAGCTCGTTGTTTCAATAGATAAACAAACCAGCCCTTATGCAAGGTTAAATTATACTCTAGTTTAAATCATGATGTTGTTGTTGTTGAGTGGTGTCGAGTCGCTATCGACTCATGGTGGCCCTATAGATAGTTTAATTGTCCGCTGGGTTTTTGTGACAAGAGCCAGAAGTAGATTTCCAGGTCTTTCTTCCATGCAGATACTGGAAACCGGTCAAGTTTGAATTCAAGAGAATCTACCACAATACCACCAGTCAGCTCAGTTTAAATTATACTCTAGGTTAAATTGTACTCTAGTTTAAGAGGATATGCTAAGTGTCAACAAAGTTCACATATCTCTCGGAATCTTTCATTGCAAATTTTGTTTTTGCTTGCCTGTGGATTTACCATACTTCTTGCTTGCTGCAGCACCATTTAATATATTGGCTATTGAGTCTAGGCAGAGTTAGAATTTTACCCCCCACAGCACTTGGGCGGGATGATAAAAGGCCTCAGCCCAAAACGTTGACTGTTTATTTCCCAGCATAGATGCTGCCTGACCTGATGAGTTCCTCCAGCATTTCCTGTGTACTACTTCTCTCTGTGTTACCAGCCTTTAATTGCCCTAACCAATTCTCATTCAAAAGCACATATACTTTCCCTTCCCTCACCCAGGTGAAACAAAGACAGTGTATTTCTCTCAACACCATACAAAATGCTGCTGGAACTGAATAGTTCAGGCAGCATCTACAGAAGGAGACACACAGTTGACATTTTGGACCAAGAATCTTCATCAAGTTCAAGCTTATTGTCATTCAACCATATATATGTATACAGCTAAATAAAACAACGTTCTTCTGGGATCAAGCTGAAAAACGCAGTACATATATCATGTACAATACATAAAATAATATTTACAGACAGTAAAAAAATTCTGTAGATGTACAAGTTGACATAAAGTGCATATATGACAAATAGTTAAATTCACAACAGTATAATGTTACTAGTATTGTCATAAATATTGTGTACTGGGTGGTAGCAGGTGAGAGTAAGCATTCGGCATGGACTAGAAGGGCCGAGATGGCCTGTTTCCGTGCTGTAGTTGTTATATGGTTATATGGTTCAAAAGTCTGACAGTCTGGGGGAAGAAACCATTATCCAGCCTAGCAGTCCTTGCTCTTATTCTGAAGAACCTTCTACCTGATTGTTCAATGTCAATGAGATTATGTGATGGATGGGAAGGGTCCTTGAGGGCTCTGTGAATGCAGAGCTTCTAGTATATGTCCCGGGTAGGAGGAGGAGAGAGACCCAATAATAATTTTCTCAGCAGCCCTCACAAGCAATTGCAGAATCTTGCTGTCAGATGCTTTGCAACTCCCATACAGATGTTAATGCTGATGACCAGGACACTCCTGATTGTTCTACGGTAGAATATGGTTAAAACAGGTGTGGGAACCCCACTTGCCCCAATCTCCTCAGGAAGTAGAGGTGCTGCTGTGCCTTCTTGACTAACATGTTGGTGCTGAAGGACCAGGTAAGATTATCCATAATGTACACTCCAAGAAACATGGTGCTTCTGACCTTCTCCATGAAGGAGCAATTGATATGCAGCAGGGAGTGGTCGGCCTGTAGCTTCCTGAAGTTTATGATCATCTGCTTAGACCAGTACTGAGATCTTTCATCCCGATGAAGGGTCTTAGCATGAAGCACTGACTGTTCATTCATTTCCATAGATGCTGCCTGACCTGCTGAGTTCCTCCAGCATTTTGTGTATGTTTCTCAAGATTTGAAGCATCTATAGAACCTCTTATGTTACACCCAGTTTAGTTATCTATATATAAGGAATTAATACATATATATTGTTCACATATATAAGGCTCTGAATAATCTAGATCCTTTGTATATTTTGAAGTGTCTATGCCCTTGTATCCCTCATCATAATCAGAATCAGAATCAGGTTTATTATCACAGGCATGTGACGTGAAATTTAACTTAGCAGCAACAGTTCAATGCAATACATAATATAGAAGAGAAAAAATAAATAAATAAACAAGTAAATCAACGTTCAACGACAGAAATGCTGTATAATAAAAGAAGTGAAGTAGTGTTCAAGGGTTCAATGTCCATTTAGGAATCGGATGGCAGAGGGGAAGAAGTTATTCCTGAATAGCTGAGTGTGTGCCTTCAGGCTTCGGTGCCTCCTACCTGATGGTAACAGAGAGAAAAGGGCATGCCCTGGGTGCTGGAGGTCCTTAATAATGGACACTGCCTTTCTGAGACACCGCTCCCTAAAGATATCCTGGGTACTTTGTTGGCTAGTACCCAAGACGGAGCTGACTAGACTTACAACCCTTTGCAGCTTCTTTCGGTCCTGTGCAGTAGCCCCCCCCCCCCCCCACCCCCCATACCAAACAGTGATGCAGCTTGTCAGAATGCTCTCCATGGTACAGCAATAGAAGTTTTTGAGTGTATTTGTTGACTTGCCAAATCTCTTCAAACTCCAAGTGAAGTATAGCTGCTGTCTTGCCTTCTTTATAACTATATCGATATTTTGGAACCAGGCTAGATCCTCAGAAATCATAACACCCAGGAACTTGAAACTGCTCACTCTCTCCACTTCTGATCCCTCCATAAGGATTGGTATGTGTTCCTTTGTTTTACCCTTCCTGAAGCCCACGTCAGCTCTTGCATCTTACTGACGTTGAGTGCCAGGTTGTTACTGCGGCACCACTCCACTAATTGGCTTATCTCACTTCTATATGCCCTTTCATCACCACCTGAGATTCTACCAACTATGGTTGTATCATCAGCAAATTTGCAGATGGTAGCTGAGTTATGCCTAGCCACAGTTATGGATCTAGAGAGAGAAAGTAGAGTAGCGGGCTAAGCAGACACCCCTGAGATGCGCCAGCGTCGATCATCAGCGAGGAGGATATGTTATCACCAATCCCGCAAGTTGTGGTCTTCCACTTAGGAGGTCGAGGGTCCAATTGCTGAGGGAGGTACAGAGGCCCAGGTTCTGCAACTTCTCAATCAGGATCGTGAAAATGATGGCATTAAATGCTGAGCTATGGTTGATGAACAGCATCCTGACAGAGGTGTTTGTGTTGTCCAGGTGGTCTAAAACTGTATAGAATGCCATTGAGATTGCATCTGCATTGACCTATTGTGGTGATAGGCAAATGACAATGGGTCCAGGTCCTTGCCAACATCTTGAAGCATTTCATCACTGTTGATGTGAGTGCTTTCAGGCGATAGTCATTAAGGCAGCCCACATTATTCTTCTTAGGCAGTGGTATAGTTGTTTCCTTTTGAAGTAAGTGGGAACTTCCACCTGTAGCAGTGATATCTTGTATCCATGAATACTGGTTTGCATAATGATCCTAGAGCCAAGTGTATGAGAACTAGTAATGTGAATTTTTGCTCTTGTGCACCAATAGTTAGGAAGATTTCTGTACCAAAAATCTAAAATTTCTCTACCAGCTGAGATATGCCAGGCTAGTTGAACATTTCAAAACGCTTCTAAAAATCTACTTTTTCAATTTGACTTACTTATAGGACTACTTAATGCCTGTTGATGTTGATTGTATTTATATAATTTGATATAATTAATTACATTTTATTCTGCATAATGCTTGTCTTTTCTTAAGACCATCAGACATAGGAGCTGTATTAGGTCATTTGGCGCATTGAGTCTGCTCTGCCATTTCATCATGGATGACCCAACTTTTCTCTCAGCCATACTGTTTTACCTTCATCAATGTGTTTAGTCACATCCTCAAAAAATTCAATTAGGCTTTTCCCAATGCCAGATCAAGTACAACTTATCCTCTTGTAGGATTATCTACATATTGTGTCAGGAAATCTTCCTGAACTCACCTAACAAATTCTACCCCATCGAAACCCCTCGCTCTAGGGAGATAACAATTAATATTTAGGAAATTAAAATCTCCTACCACGACAAATGTTATTATTACACCTTTCCAGAATTTGTCTCCCTATCTGCTCCTTGATGTCCCATTGGGTGGTCTATAAAAAACACCCAGTAGAGTTATTGACCCCTTCCTGTTTCTAATTTCCACACAGAGACACAGTGGACAATCCTTCCATGACTTCCTCCTTTTCTGCAACTGTGACACTATCTTTGATCTGCAGTGCCATGCCCCCACCACTTTTGCCTCCCTCCCTGTCCTTTCTGAAATATCTAAAGCCTGGCACTCGAAGTAACCTTTCCTGCCCCTGAACCATCCAAGTCCCCGTAATGACCACAACATCTTAGCTCCAAGCACTGATCCATGCTCTAAGCTCATCTGCTTTGTTCATGATGCTTCTTGCATTAAAATAGACGTATCTCAATCCATTGTTCTGAGTGTATCCCTTCTCTATCACCTGCCTATCCTCCCTCTCACACTGTCTTCAAGCTATCACTATTTGTGAGCTAACAGCCCCTTACTCCATCACTCTTCAGTTTGGTTCCCACCCCCCAGCAATTCCAGTTTAATCTCTCCCTAGAGGCCTTAGCAAACTTCCCTGCCAGGATATTGGTCCCCTCAAATTCAAGTACAACCCGTCCTTTTTATACAGTTCACGCCTGCCCCAAAAGAGGTCCCAATGATCCAGAAATCTGAATCCCTGCCCCTACTCCAATCCCTCAGCCACGCATTTATCCTCCACCTCATTCTATTCCTATACTCACTGTCACGTGGCACAGGCCGAAATCCCAAGATTACTGCCTTTGAGGTCCTGCTTCTCAACTTCTTTCCAAACACCCTGTAGTCTGTTTTCAAGACGTCCTCCCTTTTCCTACCTTTGTCGTTTGTACCAATTATGTACCACGATCTCTGGCTATTCCCCTTCCCACTTCAGGATATCGTGGATGCGATCAGAAGCATCCCAGACCCTTGCACCTGGGAAGGAAACAGCGATCCATGCTGAAATGCCTGTCTGACCCTCTAACTATAGAGTCCCCTATCACTGCTGCCATCCTTTTCCTTTTCCTACTCTTCAGACTGTTGCTTCCCCCAGGTAGGCCATTCCACCCAACAGTACTCAACCAGAACTACTTATTGTTAAGGGGGACAGACACCGGGTTATTCTCTAGTATCTGAACTCTTGCCCTTCCCTCTCCTGACTGTTACCCAGTTATCTGTCTCCCACGGCCCGAGTGTGACTACTTGCCTGTAACTCCTCTCTATCACCTCCTCACTTTCCCTGACCAGATGAAGGTCATCGAGCTGCAGCTCCAGTTTCTTAACATGCAGATGTGGCCTTCCAGGACTCTGGGAGACTGCCAGACGTCCCACATCTGACACCCAGTATAGAACACCAGCCTCACAGACATACTTCCTGTTTCTATTCTACACAAGCAACGCACCTCGCCTCGACCCATTGTCGTTGAAGCCCAGTTGAGTCAAAGGACACCTATACTCTTCACTACTTTGTCTACCTTTACTTCAATGCCTACTCATCTGAAGCCTGCTCCATAGAACTGTCTTCTTTTTAAATCCTTCCCACCGGTCTAACTCGCTGACGTCCACGCGCCTGCACAGTCATTCCTCGATCAAACCGTCAAAGGACAAATGATCGCCTTTTAAACTCTTCCCACCAGTCTAACTTGCTGACATCCAGGTGTTGCACAGCCGTTCCTTGATCAGATGTAACCAGTTTCTGCAGCACTCTGCAAATCTGACCAATTACATCACTGGTTTACGGTATTGAAAAGCATTATACCTAGCAGTGTGTATGATAGAACATAGAACATAGAAAACCTACAGCATAATACAGGCCTTCTGCCCACAGAGCTGTGCCGATTATCTCCTTACATTAGAAGTTACCTAGATTTACCCATAGCACTCTATTTTTCTACATTCCATGTATCTGTCCAGGAGTCTCTTAAAAGACCCCATCATATCCACCACTGTTGCCGCAGCCCATTCCACACACTCACCACTCTCTGCGTAAAAAACTTACCCCTGACATCTCCTCTGTACCTACTTCCAAGCACCTTAAAACTGTGCCCTCTCATGCTAGCCATTTCAGCCCTGGGAAAAAGCCTCTGACTATCCACACGATCAATGCCTCTCATCATCTTATACACCTCTATCAGGTCACCTCTCATCCTCTGTCACTCCAAGCAGAAAAGGCCGAGTTCACTCAACCTATTCTCATAAGGCATGCTCCCTAATCCAGGCAATATCCTTGTAAGTCTCCTCTGCACTCTTTCTATGGTTACCACATTTTTCCTGTAGTGTGGTGACCAGAACTGAGCACAGTACTCCAAGTGGGGTCTGACCAGGATCCTATAGAGCTGCAACATTACCTCTTGGCACTAAACTCAACCCCATGATTGATGAAGGCCAATATACCGTATGCCTTCTTAACCACAGAATCAACCTGCGCAGCAGCTTTGAGTGTCCTATGGACTCTCAAAGGACCCCAAGGCCCTCTGATCCTCCACACTGCCAAGAGTCTTACCATTAATAGTATATTCTACCATCACATTTGACCTACCAAAATGAATCACCTCACACTTATCTGGGTTGAACTCCATCTGCCACTTCTCAGCCCAGTTTTGCATCCTATTGATGTCCTGCTGTAACCTCTAACAGCCTTCTACACAATCCCCATAACCCCCAACCTTTTCGTCATCAGCAAATTTAATACCTCATCCCTCCACTTCCTCATCCAGGTCATTTATAAAAAATCACGAAGAGTAGGGGTCTCAGAACAAAGTTCTGAAAGAAGTAGCTGTAGAAATTGTGGAGGCATTACCAATGATCTTTCTTTTTTTTGTAATTTATTTTTTATTGAAGTTCATCAAACAAACTTTTCCATAAGATGTATTTCAGACATTGTACATATATATCATTTCATCATATATGTCACAAATCTCCACATAGTATTTATCTGAGGTATACACTTGTAGAAGATTGGAAAGAAAAAAACAAACAAAAGGAAAAAACTATGTACAAGTAGGGAGTGATCTTTTTACAACATATTCATTGACTTGTGAGAATAAAATCAGGCCTATGAGGTGTTATGTAGTTAAACCATTTTTCCCAGTATGAATCAAATTGTTCCAGCTTATGATTAACAGCTGCTGTTATCTTTTCCATTTTGTAAATGTCCATTGTAATTTCCATCCATGTATTTAAAGTTGGGCTCTCCTGTGATAACCATTTCCTAGTAAGAGTCTTTTTACCAGCCACCAACAGTATATTCATTAAATATTTATCCCTTTTCAACCATTCTTGAGGTATATATCCAAAATATATGGTCCTACTCTCCAAGGGTATTTCACATTTAAAGATGTCTTGTAAGGCATTGTGTATCCCCCTCCAATAGTTTTTGATAACAGGGCAGTCCCAAAAAATGTGATAATGATTTGCATTTTGATTTCCACAATTTCTCCAGCAAACAGGGAGGTTACCATCATAATGGGATTTTTGAGAGGGTGTAATAAAATATCTTATCAAGTTTTTCCATCCAAACTCCCTCCATTTCTGTGAATTGGTACACTTCCATTGATAACTCCATATTGTTGTCCATTCCTCCTCAGATCTTTCTTGATCTTTCAAGAATTAATAGATTCTGGAAAGGTGCCAGAGGTCTTGAAAATTGCAAGTGTCAATCTACACAGAAGGGAGGAAGGTAGAAGAAAGGAAATTTTAGGTCAGTTAGTCTGAATTCAGTGGTTGGAAAGAATTTGGAGTCTGTTATAAAGGATGAGGTTTCAGGGGACTTGGAGGCACATGATAAAATAAGCCAAAGTCAGTATGCTTTCCTAAATCTTTCCTGGCAAATCTGTTGGAATTCTTTGAAGAAATAACAAGTAGCATAGACAAAGGAGAGTAAATGTACTTTGTTGTTTACTTGGATTTTCAAAACCGTTGTCCAGGTGCCGCACATAAGATAAGACCCTAATGTATCACAGGAGAAATGCTAACATGAATGTAAGATTGGCTGACTGGCAGGCGGCAATGAGTGGGTATAAAGAGGGCCTATTCTGGTTGGCTGCTGGTGACCAGTGGTGTTCTGTAGGGGTTGCTATTGCAAACTCTTCTTTTCACGTTACACGTCTATAATTTGGTTGAGGAATTGATGATTTTGTGGCCAAGTTTACAGATGATACAAAGGTAAATGGATGAAATAGGTATCAAGGGGATGTCAAGGGTAAGTTTTTCAGACAGATTGTGGGTGTATGGAATGCTCTGCCAGTGGTGGTGGTGAAAGCTGATACAATAGGGTCTTTTAAGAGCCTCTTGGATAGGTACATGGAGCTTAGAAAAAGAGAGGGCTATTTAGCTAGGCAAATTTTAGGCAGTTTCTAGAGTAGATTACATGGTTAGCACAACCATGTGGGCTAAAAGGCCTGTAATGTCCTGTAAATTTCTATGTTCTATGAAAACCCTAAAGCAAAAATATCCTATTCCTGAAGGCTTGATGGGGCCGAGCTCCACTGTATCATTACAGATTGAAAGTATTTATGCTAGACACCAGTTCTCAGGTTACTCTGCTGTATTGTTTGTCTTACAACCAATATTTGACACATTTACCATTGATGCCATTCAGTGCACTAGAGATCTGGGGTCTTAGTACAGATGACTGTCCTTACGATGATTACTTCACATTGAAGCTGGACCTTTCAGAGGCAGATGAGGGAGTAGTTGATGTCCTTGATACATTAGTGCTGGTTTGTCTGGACCTGGTCAACAAGGATGCAGTTTCAATTTTTGTGGCAACAAATACTTTTGTGAAAAGGCTAGTGGGAGCCTGCAAGGAGAAAACTGGAGAGAGCTTTCTGAAAGCATTGTCCATTCACCCTGTGTTCTGAGCTGCTTTTGAGAAAATGGTGGTTGCACTGGGCTGGATGAGGAGTATAAATGAGAGACTGTGTGGTTCATGCAGTCAAAACCAGTTGTGTCACGGCCTCGGGAGGTAGCCAGAGTGATGGGAACCCCAAATTTCCTAGAATGATTGAGGCTGAGGTCCTCTTGGTGGATGCTCTGAAAGACCACGAAGAGGAGTCAGGTTTACCTGCTGGGTTACTGGTGAGGCCCGAACTGCAGAAGCCCTCAGTTGTACAAGTGAGCAGGATGACAGTGAGAGTCAGAAACACTTTGAAGTGGGAGGTCACCCTGAGGCAGGGGATGCCAATAGCGCACCTCTTCCCGGTGACGATCATGTCTAGTGTCCCTGTGAGACAAGTCGAGAAGAAACCATCTCCAAAAAGAGGGAAGTTGACTGCCAAGTCTTTCAGCTTTGGGAACTCTCTGATACCTGGAGGTTTGAAGAAAAGGTTGATAGAGAAAATGCTGAAGCTGGAAGATATTTTTTCTACTGACAAATTTGATTTGATTTGTTCCAAGAGCATTCGCCACACCAATCGGGGCACAGAGAAAGGTCACGGCAACTGGTATCTGCAGAGGTGGAGGACATTCAGCAGTATCTGTGGAAGTTGAAGGAAGCTAGGATCATCGCTGTCCAGAAGCCCTTATGCATCTCCAATACTGGTGGCCAGGAGGAACAATGGGAAGGGATGGATGTGTGTGGATGATTGGACTCTGAACAGGCATGCAGCAAACAACCAGTATACAGTCCTGAGAATCAAGGACTCACTGGCCTGCCTGAATGGTGCCAAGTAGTTCAGTGTGCTGAACTTGAGAAGTGGGTATTATCAGATCCCCGTGAGTGAGGCTGATAAAGAGAAGACAGCATTCATATGTCCACTGGGATTCTTCCAGCTTGAAAGGATGCCCGAGGGCATATCGGAAGCCCCAGCGACTTTCCAGTGTGTCATGGAGAAAGTGGTGGGGGATATAAACTTGCTTGAGATATTGGTGTATCTGGATGATCTCATAGTGTTCGGGTCCAGCTTGGAGGAACATGAAGTGAGACTACAGAAGGTGTTAGGCTGCATGAAAGTTGAAGGGTTAAAACTTTTCCTGGACAAGTGCCAGTTCTGCAAGATGTCTGTCCACTATGTTGAGCTCATAGTCTCATGGGATGGAGTAGTTCTAAGACAGAGGCGGTGACCACATGGCCAAAGGCCCAGACTGTGTGCGCTTTGCGCTTATTCCTTTGTTTCTGTGTGTATCATCGAAGGTTCATGGAGGACTACTGTGAAGTGAGTCACCCTTTAAATCAGCTTCTATGCAGTTATCCTCCATTGGGGAAGAAAGGGGGGATGAAAGGAGAGGATGGTAAAGTTTACCTTAGCCCTTCAGAGCCTTTTGGAACAAGATGGAGCTGCCAAAGAAAGCGCCGGTGCTGGCTTTTGCAGACCTTCAGTTGCCATATGTATTGCATCCAGACGTCAGTAGAGAAGGCTTAGGAAGTGTTCTTTATCAGGATCAGGGCACAAGGTTGAAACCTGTCACCCTCTGAGTGAAATTACTCCACACACAAATTGAAGTTCCTGGCATTGAAGTGGGGCATGGTAGATAAGCTAAGTGCCTATATGTGCCAAGTTTGAGGCGAGGGCGGACAACAACCCATTAACTTATATCCCGACCTCTGTGAAATTGGATGCCACAGGCCATTGGTGGTTGGCGGCATTGTCTGCCTATGATTTCAGCCTGAAGTACAGGCTGGGGAGTCGGAATGTTGGTGCCGATGCGTTGTCCCAATGTGCACATGAAGTGGGGGGGGCTGGGCTCTAAGGTAACTGGGATTGAAGCTGAGCCCAGCAAAGTGGCAGAGGGACCCGAGTTGCCGAAAGGCACAAGTAATAGACAGAGGGAGGTCTCGTCAAATAGACCATAAGTGTCTGAAACTGAAGACGTAGATGACAAGGTAAGAAGATCTTAAAGAGTCAGGAAACCCCCAGGTAGGCTGGCGTATGTAGTACCCTGGGCCAGAGGGTTGCAACTATACCCCTAGTGAGACATCCCCCTCAGGGGTTAGAAACCGGAATGATAAGGCTGAGGAACAGAGGGTGTGAAACAAAGATGATAGAAAGGACAGGCAGAAGATGAGGCATGATTACAGCCAATGGAATGAGTTACACAGCAAGAGAAGCTAAGTGCAGTTCAAACAGAAAGCATCCAATACTGGACTGGGTTATATTTAAATGCACGCGGCATAAGAAATAAAATGGACAATCTTGAAATTCAGCTACAGATTGCCAAGTATGATGCTGTGGCCATCTCTGAAACTTGGCTAAAGGTTGGCTGCCATTAGGAGCTGAACGTCCAAGAATATACAGTGTATCAGAAAAATAGATTAGTAGGTAGAGAGGGTAGTGTGGCCCTGTGTATAAGAAATAATATTAAATTATTAGGGAGGGATGACTTAGGATCAGGAGGTGTAGAATCTCTATGTGTTGAGTTAGAAATGACAAGGGTAAAAGGACCCCAATGGCAGTTGTATTCTAGCCTTCAAGAAGCAGCTGGGATGTGGATTACAAATTACAGCAGGAGATAGAAGAGGCGTGTCAGAAGAGCAATGTCATGATAATTGGTGGAAATTTCAAAATGAAAGCGGATTGGGAAAACCAGGTCAGTACTGGATCTCAAAAGAGAGAAGTTGTAGAATGTCTAAGGGACAGTTTGTTGTTGAGCCCACTAGGGGGTTGGCTGTGCTGGATTGGGTGTTGTGCAATGATCCGGAGGCGATTAGAGAGCATAAGGTTAAGGAACACTCAGGGATCAGTGATCACAATATGACTGAGCTCATGTTGAAATTTGAGTAGGAGAAACTAAATTCCAATTTGTCAGTATTTCAGTGGAATAAAGGAAATTACAATGGCATGAGAGGAGAATTGGCCAAAGTTGACTGGAAGGGGACTCCAGCAGGAAGGACAGCAGAGCAGCAATGGCTGGAGTTTCTGTGAAAAATGAGAGAAGTACAAGACAGATAGATTCTAAATAATAAGAAATTTTCAAATGGAAGAAGGACATTACCATGGCTGACAAGTGAAGTCAGAGCCAAAGTAAAATCAAAAGAGAGGGTACACAAAGAAAATAGAGAATTAGGACGATTTTAAAAACTTGCCGAAGGAAACTAAGAGGTCATTAGGAAGGAGAAGATGAATTATGAAACAAAGTGCGTTAGTAAAGTTATTGATGACACAAAGGTTGGGGGTGTTGTGGATAGTGTAGAGGGCTGTCAGAAGTTACAGCGGAACATCGCTAAGATGCAAAACTGGGCTGAAAATTGGCAGCTGGAGTTCAACCCAGTTAAGTGTGAGGTGGTTCATTTTGGTAGGTCAAATATGCTGACAGAATATAGTATTAATGGTAAGACTCATGGCAGTGTGGAGGATCAGAGGGATCTTGGGGCTCATGTCCATAGGACACTCGAAGCTGTTGCACAGGTTGACTCTGTGGCTAAGAAGGCATATGGTGTATTTGCCTTCATCAACCGTGGGACTGAGTTTAGTTGCCGAGAGGTAATGTTGCAGCTATATAGGACCCTGGTCAGACCCCACTTGGAGTATTGTGCTCAGTTCTGGTCACCTCCCTAGAGTAAGGATGTGGAAACTATAGAAAGGGTGCAGAGGAGATTTACAAGGATGTTGCCTGGATTGGGGAGCACGCCTTATGAGAATAGGTTGAGTGAACTTGGCGTTTTCTCCTTGGAGCAATGGAAGATGAGAGGTAACCTGATAGAGGTGTATAAGACGATGAAAGACATTGATCATGTGGATAGTCGGAGGCTTTTTCTCAAGGCTGAAATTGCTAACACAAGAGGAGACAGTTTTAAGGTGCTTGGAAGTAGGTACAAGAGGGATGTCAAAGGTAAGCTCTTTTAAGCAGAGAGGGGTGAGTACATGGAATGGGCTGCCAGCGATGGTTGTGGACCCTAAAATAGGGTTTTTTTAAGAGACTCCTGGATAAGTACATTGTTGGCCAAAAGAAACTGCAGTGTGATCAAGGACAGGGGAAACAGACAAGCCAGTTGTTTTTGTTTCCCCCATTTTGTGAACTCTGAACTGTTTCTTGTTTTTGAATAATCTGATCAGAGCAACTGAACGTGGACACAGGAAGCTTCAAATAATGATCCTAAACATTCTCAAACAAATAGCCATTTGTTAGGTAAAGGGCATGGACTCTGAACTGATCCTTGGTCTGGGACAATCTAATCAGAGCAATATACCTGAGACCATTCTCAGAGAAGTAGCTACTTGTTATGTAAAAATGCCAGACCTGCAATCGGTAATCTCGTTAGACTCTGGCTACATCCAAACTAGACCGGATAAATCCATAACCAAAGCTTTTTCTCTTCATTTTGACCCTCTCTCCACACTGAAATGGTGTTTTGCTCCCCCAAAAATGAAGCTTTCCTAAAACGTTCTCCAGAGTGTGTAAATCTGAAAACGCCGATTGTCTGACGTATTGTGGATGGGGTAACCGAAGCTTTTTAAAAATGCCGTCATGACGTGCCGGAACAGATGGTAGCGGCAGCGTGGCACTTCATTGTTTTCTTGAATGCAACCTCCAACACCACAACAACAGTGAAGGATGGCTTCAGGGACTGTCCCTGAGCAGAATGATACTGCAGCTTTGCAGTACGACAGAGAATTTCAACTCCCCACACAGCCTAACAATTTCAGAACAGACGGCAATGAGACTGAAGCCAGAAGAGTTAGAAATGTACTCACCAATTACTTTGACCCATAACTTACTGAATAAATAAGTATACTCACTTTGCTCTGTTTTCTGTCCTTGATTGTATGAAGGTGGTTTATCTACTTATGCAAGTATTTCTCTGACAAGATGTGTTACAGCCTAATGTAACATTGTATGGAAATACAAGATAACACTGATGCAGACATTTTTTATACATTTAAGTAGGTGCTTTATTAATATATTGCTTGTGCAAACATTCAATAAATGCAATTGTCACTACTTCCAAAATGTCATTTTTAAGTAGTAGCTTATGTTTGTCATAGATGTGAAAATGTTAAGGCCAAAAAAGGAAAATTGTAAGTTTCACTTTTACTCAGGTAAAAATAAAATCACTTTTGCCCAGTAACTCAATTTATTGCATATGTTAAAGACAGCAAAATAATACAGAAAGACATGGCAAAAGTAAAGACAAACAAATGAGGTACTGTAAATTTCACTTTTGCCCAGTAACAAGCCTTATTGCATTTAGTTGTAGTTGTCGTCCCTTTCATCGGTGAAGAGACTATGGCTGTAGGAAATGTTTCCAATACTGTCCGTGAACTCCCTGTTGGTTGTCTCCATAAGCTCCAGTTTTTTTTGTTTTAAGTCCTCCTGCGCGAGAGCCAACAGCTGTCCATCGTTTGGCAATTTCCTTTTAAATTTTTCTGGTCTGTAACTGGACAAACATGCTCCAAGTCTTTTATGGTGAGATTCAACACCAAAGATTTCATTTGTTTTCTGTAGATGTGTCCTGCACGTACCCAGTAGGAGGACATTTGCCGAAATACCTGTTTTAATGTGGACGGAGGTATTTCCAAAAATGCCTATTGTTTTTATGTGAAACCGATGTTTTCAAAATTATCTGGTCTAGTGTGGATACAGCCTCTGTCTGGGTTGCCTCATTTAACTGGTTTGGACCAGTCAGAGTGTAAAGACACAAATACACAAGGCTGGGGTGGGCAGAGCCATGAAACAATGTTGGCTGTAGCCCATACAATGACCAGTAAGAAGTTGACCCAGGTAGATCAGTTGACCTTGAGCCAATGGGATGGAATCCAATGGTTCAATTGATGAGGAACAGTACAAGAATCAGAAGTTCCAAATACACAGGAGTGATAACTCTCCAGCAGCCAGAGACTAATCATCGCGGATAAGGACGACCCCACGGACATGTGGAGATCAGGGCCATGAGGAACACCTGGCCAGTGTAGACTCCTTTCCTGGGTAATATCCTTTTCTCTTCATTGGCTGTCAATGGACTGTCAGACAATTCTAGTAGTATGCGCACAGTTAGTGAGACAGTTAGTGATCCTACATGCTTTTAGTTGAAGCAATAGAAGTTACTTGCTGGTAACTACAGATTCTCCGTGCTTCACTGATCATTATTACAAGGGGTGATTCTTGTAACAACACGGCACTTTAAAAAGTAGAGGGCTATGGTTAACTTTAGGTCATCTCTAAAGTACATATATGTTTGGCACAGCATTGTGGGCCAAAGGGCCTGTATTGTGCTGTAGATTTTCTATGTTTCTATGTATTTTGCATCAGCCTTCACAGTGGAAGACATCTGCAGTATACCCAGAATGTCAGAGAAGTAATGTATATGCAGTGAAAATTACGACTCAGAAGGTGCTCAGGAAGCTTAATCGTCTAGAACAGAGATGCAGAAAATTACTTTAGTCAGAGGGTGGTAAATCTGTGGAATTTGTTGCCACGAGTAGCTGTGGAGACCAAGTCATTGGGCGTATTTAAGGCAGAAATAGATAGGTTCTTGAATAGCAAGGAAAGAAAAGGGTATGGGCTGAAAGCAGGGGAGTGGGGATGACTGGATAAATTGGATCAGTCCATGATTGAATGGCAGAGGTGACTTGATGGGCCAAATGGCCTACTACTGCTCCTATATCTTATCATATGGTCTTGTATCACTACCATTTACAAATGGATTAAAGGCTTTGACATCACAAAATTCCTTTGAAAACAGTGATATTAATGACAAATTATTTCAAAGTCATGAGGACATGACAATTTGTGGTATGGGAAGAGTGTAATGCCCTAGTTCACATCTTTATGCTGTAGTTATTTTATTTTGCAGTTCTGTAAGAGCAGTCTGTTCTGCCTTCAGTCTGCTTGGGTTATTGTTGAAGATAAGGGATGATGTGGAATGTGTGCCATCCAGTTCACAGGAGAATTTCTTGGTGAGGGGCAGTAAGGTTGGTCTTGGGCTTTTGTCCAGCAGGAAATGAAGAGTGAAAACGTTGGGGAGAACTTGTCATAGCATACGATCTGATGGGAGACCCGTTTGTTCGGGATGGATTGCAAGCGACATTTGAAAGCTGGTGTGGGTGCTTATTCTGACCAAGGGCCCAGCAGTGAGTGACAGAGTTCAAGGTGAGCTGCAACTTGTGCATATTTGACTGTTTAATTAGAATGAGCCCTTTTCATTTTGTTATTCTTTACTAACCGTTTAGCTAAGATTCATAAATATAATTCCTTTAATCGTCTGTTACTTTGTTGTACTAATTGGTAACAGGGCAGCAAATTACACAGCATTCACACAAACCGGGGTCTGGGGTGGGAGAGTCATCTCAATCTCATGAGTTTTGCAGGATCTGAGAGTGCCTTCCCCTGACTTACGCAACCAAGGAAATCAGTGTGTTTTACATATCTACCACCAAATGAGACAATGTTCCTCTGGATCATGGTGCACAACACAGTACATGTAACACACATAAAGTAATATTACCTTTAGTAAATTAACAAATAATAAGTTGCATTTATGACACAAGTTAAAACAGTGAACTGCATAATGCTACTGCCAATTCAAACGTGATGAGACCAGGATGGTGGCAGGGAGTTCAGTAGTCTTACGGCTAGGGTGAAAAAACTTGTTTCCCATCATAACAGTTCTTGTCCTCAAGCCATGATATCTCCTGTCTGGTGGTAGGAAGTCAAAGACTTTGATGGACAGATGGGAGGGATCATTGACAATGTTAAGGGCCTTGTGCACGAGTATCACCATCTTCAAGAGTTATGACTTGCATGCCAAGGTCCCTTTGTACATCTACATAACTGAAGTCCCTGCCATTTATTGCATATGTCTTGTTAGTAATTGATATCAATAAAGAATAACAGTAAAGATCCTCCAGTCTTCTGGTGCCTTTTTGTGATTTACAGTCTACTCAAGCAGAAGACTATAAAACTGTAAGACAGGAGGTGGGCCATTTAACCCATCAGTTCTGCTCTGCAATTCCATCATGATGGATTTATTATCCCTCTCAACCCCATTTTCCCACCTTCTCGCTGTAATCTTTAATACTCTTACTAATCAAGAATCTATCAACCTACACTTTAAATGTACCCAATGTCTTGGCCTCCACTGTAGTTTGAGGCATTGAAGTCCACAGATTCACTAGTCTCTGGCTAAAGGAAGTCCTCCTCACATCTGTTCCAAATGGACTTTACCTCCATTCTGAGTTTTTGACCTCTGGTCCTCAACTTCCCCACTGTAGAAACATCCCACTTTAGGAATTCTGAGACCCAGTAGTCTCACAACCAGTACATTTTTTTAAAAGAATTGATTTCCAAGGATGCAGATCTGTTGCCACACCAATTGTAAAAGGAAATAATCTCCCTCTGATTGGATGATCCTGTTCATGCTCCACCATTTTAATTGCGTATTAATGGAATATTACCTCATATCTGTTCAATGAGAAAGCATCTCACCTGAAAAATAGCACTTCCAACTAGGAGCCTGTCTAGAACGCTGCATAGGTTCACTTCTAACTAAATTGCATTGCTCATAAAAGGCCAACTCAGATTAAAATTTTGTATTAGTTGAGTAGAGCAAATACAAGGAATTTCCTTGGATAGGCAGAGAGGGCTAATCTTGGAGATTAGTTCATCTTGGAAGTGGTTGTGACTTGCAGCCATCAGGCTCCTGGACTGGCTGCAGTGAAGAACAGGCTCCATGGCTGTAGACTCACTTCTGGGGACTCTGCGGTTTATGTTCTGTGTGTAACTTGTTTAGTTTTTTTTGTTTACTAGATTTTTTTTTTGCACATTGGTTCTTTGTTGTGTAGGTATTTTAGATACATAGAAACATAGAAAACCTACAGGACAATACAGGCTCTTCGGCCCACAATGCTGTGCCAAATACGTCCTTAGAAATTACCTAAGGTTACCCATAGCCTTCTATTTTCCTGAGCTCAATGTACCTATCCAGGAGTCTCTTAAAAGACACTATCATATCCACCTCTACCACTGTCATCAGCAGCCCATTCTACATACTCACTGCTCTCTGTGCAAAAACTTACCCTTGACATCTCTACGTACTTCCAAGCACCTTAAAACCGTGTCCTCTCGTGCTAGTCATTTCAGCCCTGGGAAAAAGCCTCAACTATCTATATGGTCAATGCATGTCATCATCTTATACACCTCTATTCAGGTCACCTCTTATCTTCCATCACTCCAAGGAGAAAAGGCTAAGTTCACTCAACCTTTAGTATTTTAGTAGGTTCTATTGTATTTCTTTGTTCTGTAGCTGTCTGCAAGAAGAGGAATTTCAAGGCTGTACATATTACACATAATTTGATAATAAATATACTTTGAACTTTGAAATTATAATTCATGACCTTTCCCAAATCATTATTTACTGTCCAAATGCCTTCTCCACTGAAAATATTGGTACTTGTGTTTATACTGTATATAAAGTAGAGAAAAGCATAGTAGGTTTGACCCAGCAGTGTTTGAGAGTGTACTGGAGTATTTATGAACTGTATTTTGTCTGACTGATATATTTTCGAATAAAACTTGCCTTTTTCATTTAAAGCAATCGGGGACAACTCAACTGCACAATGTGACCAAGTTTCTTTTGTCAGGAATGAAATCCAGTAGGAAAAAAATAAAATGTTCTGCATTTTTGAATTCAGTGATTGTGTTATAACCATATAACAATTACAGCATGGAAACAAGCCATCTTGGCCCTTCTAGTCCATGCCGAACACTTACTCTCACCTAGTCCCACCGACCTGCACACAGCCCATAACCCTCCACTCCTTTCCTGTCCATATACTTATCCAATTTTACTTTAAGTGCCTCTACCACTTCTACTGGAAGCTCGTTCCACACAGCTACCACTCTCTGAGTAAAGAAATTCTCCCTCGAGTTACCTCTAAACTTTTGCCCCCTAACTCTCAACTCATGTCCTCTTGTTTGAATCTCCCCTATCTCAATGAAAAAAGCCTATCCACGTCAACTCTATCTATCCCCCTCATAATTTTAAATACCTCTATCAAGTCCCCCCTCAACCTTCAACGCTGTAAAAAATAAAGACCTAACTTGTTCAACCTTTCTCTGTAACTTAGGTGCTGAAACCCAGGTAACATTCTAGTAAACTTTCTTTGTATTCTCTCTATTTTGTTGACATCGTTCCTATAATTCAGTGACCAGAACTGTACACAATACTCCAAATTTGGCCTTACCAATGCCTTGTACAATTTTAACATTACATCCTAACTCCTATACTCAATGCTCTGATTTATAAAGGCCAGCATACCAAAAGCTTTCTTCACCACCCTATCCACAGGGAACTATGCACCATTATTCCTAGATCACTCTGTTCTACTGCATTCTTCAATGCCCTACCATTTACCATTCAGGTCCTATTTTGATTAGTCCTACCAAAATGTAGCACCTCACACTTAGCAGCATTAAACTCTATCTGCCATCTTTCAGCCCACTTTTCTACTGGCCTAACTCTCTCTGCAAGCTTTGAAAACCTACTTCATTATCCACAACGCCACCTATCTTAGTATCATCTGCATACTTACTAATCCAATTTACCACCCCTTCTTCCAGATCATTAATGCATATGACAAACAACATTGGACCCAGTACAGATCCCTGAGGCACACCACTAGTCACCGGCCTCTAACCTGACAAACAGTTATCCACCACTACTCTCTGGCATCTCCCATCCAGATCCCATCAGATCCTGTCCTGACGAAGGGTCTCGGCCCAAAACATTGACTGCTCCTTTCAACGGATGCTGCCTGACCTGCTGAGTTCACCCAGCTTGTTTGTACATGTTTATTTGACCACAGCATCTGCAGTGTACTTTGTATTTCCCATCCAGCCACTGTTGAATTCATTTTACTACTTCAATATTAATACCTAAAGATTGAAATTTACTAACTAACCTTCCATGTGGAAGGTGTGGTGTTGCTGTGTATTTAAAGCTAAGTGCTATCTCAACTGAGTGCAGAGTGTAAAAATAGCTTGTTCTTCATTCTCAGGGGATGCTTGAATACATTCAGTCAAATCTAATGTTACATTATTAATTTATAAGTTACCACAGATCGCTATACTGACCTAATATGATCTATCTTTGTTCAGTTATTGTAGCAATAAAAAATGGCCTATGAACTAAATCCCAGGAAATAAATCTGTAGTATCAAACAATGCTCCATCAAGTCTAATTTCCAGTGAGACAAACTTCAGGACATAATATTTGAGAGATAAAATGTAACATTGCCTTTCGAATGATTTATAGTGATAAGGACATTTTTATTTTGAAATAGAGATATAGTACAGAACAGGCCCAATTAGCTGCAATGAGCTGAGGACAAATTGTACTGACCAATTAGCCTACTACATGTTTAGACTGTGGGAGAAAACTGGAGCAACCAGAGGAAACACACATGTTCATGGAGAGACAAACTCCTGACAGACAGCACTGGAAATGAACTCCAAACTCTGATGCTTCAGGCTGTAATAGCAATGCATTAACCACTAAGCTACAGTTTTAAGTTTAACAATAGTACAGAATGAAGTATTTGTTGTGATTTCAGTAAAGTCATTGAGTCAAAGTTCAAAGCAAATTTGCCTCCAACCACTTCCTCTAGCAGTATCAGAATCAGGTTTAATATCATTGGCATACAATATGTTGTGAACATTGTTGTTTTGTGACAGCAATGTATAATAACAAAAAGTATTAATTACAATATGTAGCATATATAAAAAGAAAATTAAATTAATTAGTGCAAAAAGAGAAGGGAAAAATACTGAGGTAGTGTTAAGGGGTTCATTATCCATTCAGGTATCTGATGGCAGAGGGGAAGAAGCCATTTCTGAAATGTTGAAATGTTGAATGTGTGTCCTCAGGCTCCTGTACCTCCTCCTTAATGCTATGTATATATATATATATATATATATATATATATATATATACATACACACACATATTACTGAAATATTAAATAAACAACAATACTCCCTGCTTAGCTATAAACTCCAACTCAATATAAAATGCATCTCAACTATATACACAGTATACTATACAATACAACTACTATGTACAGAGATCCACAGCATAATGAATTATAAATTGCTCCATTCAAGCTGAAGGATTTAATTGTTGTGGAGAATTTTTTACTCTTGTGGGATAAGCCTTTCCTGACAAGGGAGATCACTGCTTGGCAGATGAGACTTGTGGCTGTGAAAGGAACAATATGCAGATTAGTGCTCTTTTTGAAACTTTGTCTGCCTAACATACTTATTGTATATAAACTACATTGTTGATTTTTTTTGTCAGTTTTGCCTTTAAATCTAACTTTGTTAGATGTATGTGAGCCCCTTCCACAACGGTAACATAATTTGTTTGCTCAGGCTGGTTTCTGTTTAGAAGCTACAATTTTGTTCACACTCACTCATTCCCGACTGCAACTCAATTACATCTCTGTCTGTGGTTTCCATTGACATAGTGATTTCCACTGCTCATTGAAAAGTAAGCTGTGCTTCAGTTAGAAGCCATTTTTGAATGCTTTCATGTAAGATTCCTCAAACTAAACAGTTTCTCAGTGAATTTTTAAGACCATTACCAAACTGACTATGCTAGGTAAACTCTTCAATTCAGCCAGGTACACTGAAATTGGTTCCCCTTCATTTTGATTCTGCTTATGAAAGACAAAGTGTTCTGCCATTAACAATGGCTTTGGTTTTAAGTGTTCCTGCATAACTTTTACAGTTGCAGCAAAGCTAATTTTGAAAGGGCTGGTTGGAGCAATCAAACTGCAAAGAAAACTGCATGTCTTTAAGCCTAATGAGCTCAGAAAAATTGGCACACTTTTTTCTATTTCATTTCCTCCAAAATACTGATTGAACACTTCAGCATACATGAGCCAATTACCCGTTTTGCAATCAAAGTCATCAATTTTTCCAATATACTCAGCTAATTCTGATATTTTTTAATGATTCAAACTTCTTTGCAATGTGTTTTAAAATTTCAAATGTCTCACTCTGCTTTAACAGTTTGGTAGCCGTCTTGAGTTTGTTTTAAAAATACCATTGTTATGGTCTGTAAAATCAAAACATTAAATTAATTCAAAGAAACACATGGGAGTCAGAAAATACAGGTATAACTTCGAGTTTACTTTAAGTGAGGCGCCAATGTATCACATGGTAGTTTGATGATGTACGTGATTAACATACTTTTACATTTAACCCATAATTATTTAATTAAACAAACAAGAATGCTTAATCAACCAATATGTGTACAAGTTTACTCATATATTTTTGAAATATTAAATACACAACAGTAGCAATGAGAAGAGGGCATGTTCTGGGCAATGGGGGTCCTTAATGATGGACGTCGCCTTTTTGAGGCATTACCTTCTATAGGTGTCCACAATGATGGGAGGTTAGTTCATTCTATATACTGCCTCCTCTTTCGGTGAGCTGCATTTGCTTAACGCAACCCAGTTACACAAGAATGTAAAAAATACTGTACTGTGGCAACCCACTTACTGTGCAAGCGAACCGGCTCACAAATAGCCAGCACACAGGGAGAGACTTTGGTAATGCACCTCTGACGTCATTTCCGCCCGGAGAGGGTGGGCGCTAGGGATTAAATGCCAGCGCCGCAAAGTTTGAATAAACTAGTCTCGAAAGTGCTTACCGACTGCGTGTCATTATTTCAGCGCTGTGTGTAGCACATTGCTATATTGGTGACCCCGACTGTCCAAATGGTCATCTGTTTGCGCAGTTTTGCTAAAATTGCCGACTTTCTGGACGCTGCAACCACGCGTGTGGTTTCGTCAAGCAGAAGCCCAGTTCCAGATTCGGCAAATCTCTTCTGATTCCACGCGTTACTACCACGTGTTGAGCGCCCTTGACCAGGAGACGGCTGCTCAGGTTGCGGATTTCATACAGTCGCCCCCGGAAGAAGGCAAATATGAAGCATTCAAAGTGCTGCTCATTGGGACCTTTGGCCTCTCACGGCGTGAGCAGGGTGCCCGCCTGATTCACCTGGACAGTTTGGGAGGCAGACTGCCATCAGCATTGATGAACAAGATGCTGGCCCTGGCTGATGGACACAAGCCCTGCCTCACGTTCGAGCAAGCATTCCTAGAGCAACTGTCCGAGGACATACATCTACTGCTGGCCGATGCAGATTTCAGCGACCCACGGAAGGTGGCGGCCCGGGCAGACATGCTGTGGAAAGCCAAGAGGAAGAGCGTGGTATCCGTCGGTCAGATTACCAGGCCACGCACCCAACAGCGGACCAGACCAGGCCTGGCAGACAACACAGAGACAGGAGTGAGGAGGCCAGTGAACAGTGGTGTTTCTACCACCAGTGGTGGGGCGCAAAAGCCCGCCGTTGTCACCCGCCCTGCAAGGGCCAGGGCCAGCTGCCGCTGATGACTATGGCGGCTGGCCACCAGGACAGCCTCTTGTACATCTGGGACAAACTGCTTCTTGGTTGACACCGGAGCGGAAATCAGCGTCTTGCCCCCGACGGGGTACGACACCCGCAACAGGAAGCCAGGACTCACCTTGACGGGAGCAAATGGCAGCATGATACGGACCTACAGCACCCGCACAGTGCAACTGCAGTTCGGCACCAGCTGGTTCACGTGGGACTTCACACTGGCCGCCATGGCCCAACCACTCCTGGGGGTGGACTTCTTGCGAGCTCACAGCCTGCTGGTCGACTGGCAAAGGACGTGCCAAGACTTTCCAGACGTTCTTCCTGGGTGAAGCCAAGTTGCCGGCCCCACACCTGGACTCCATCACGCTGTCGGACAATGAATTCACCAGAATCCTGGTGGACTTTCCATCGATTCTGGCACCGCAGTTCATGGCAGCCATGCCCAGACATGGGGTTCAGCACCACATCCTGACCAAGGGACCACCCCTAAATGCCCGTGCACGAAGGCTCCCCCTGGAAAAGCTCCGCCTGGCAAAGGAGGAGTTCAAGAGGATGGAGGAATTGGGGATCATATGGAGGTCCGACAGCCCATGGGCCTCCCCCCTGCACATGGTGCCCAAAGCAGCTGGGGGCTGGAGACCATGCGGTGACTACCACAGACTGAACGAGGCTACAACTCCAGACCGCTACCCCATGCCGCACATACAGGATTTTGCAGCAAACCTGCACGGGGCAAGAATATTTCCCAAAGTAGACTTCGTCCGGGGATACCATCAAATCCCGGTGCACCCTGAAGACATCCCCAAAACAGCACTTATCACCCCATTCGACCTGTTCGAGTTCCTCCGAATGCCATTCGGCCTGAAGAATGCCGCACAGACGTTCCAGCGGCTAATGGATGCGGTGGGACACGACTTGGACTTTGCGTTCATCTATTTGGATGACATCCTTATAGCCAGTAGTAGTCGCCAGGAGCATCTGTCCCACCTCCGCCAGCTCTACTTCCGCCTGAGTGATTTCGGCCTCACGATCAACCCGGCCAAATGCCAGTTCGGTCTCGATACCATCGACTTCCTGGGCCACAGGATTACCAAAGACGGGGCAACACTTCTGCTCGCCAAGGTAGATGCAATCCGTCACTTTGCGCAGCCCAACATGGTCAAAGGCCTGCAGGAGTTCGTTGGTATGATGAACTTCTACCACTGTTTCCTCCCCTCAGCAGCTCGTATCATGCACCCTTTGTACACCCTGATGTCGGGTAAAGGCAAGGACATTACTTGGGACGAGGAGGCCACGACCACTTTTGTTAAAGCCAAGGAAGCCTTGGCAGATGCCGCGATGCTGGTGCACCCCAGAACGGATGTTCCAACCGCACTTATGGTGGATGCATCTGAGACAGCAGTCAGTGGGGTGCTCATCAAGGGGCGCTGGCAACCCTTGGCATTCTTCAGCAAGCACCTATGACCACCCGAACTCAAGTACAGTGTTTTCGACCAAGAGCTGTTGGCACTGTATCTGGCAATCCGGCATTTCAGGTACTTCGTAGAAGGCAGGCCGTTCACCATGTTCACAGACCACAAACCATTGACCTTCACATTCACGAAGGTGTCCAATCCCTGGTCGGCTCGCCAGCAGTGACATCTGCCCTACATCTTCGAGTACACGATGGACACCCAGCATGTCTCAGGAAAGGACAACATCATGGCGGATGCACTCTCCAGACCAGCTGTCCAGGCCCTGTCCCTGGGGGTGTACTATGCAACACTGGCAGAGGCGCAGCAAGCAGACGACGAGATGCCCAGCTACAGGACAGCAGTCTCGGGTTTGCAGCTGCAGGACTTTCTTGTAGGCCCAGGTGAGAGGACCCTCCTGTGCAACGTGGCTACTGGCCAACCTTGCCCCATCAACCCGGCAGCCTGGAGGCGGCAGGTTTTCGACTCCATACACGGTTTGGCGCACCCATCTATCAGGACAACTGTCTGGCTGGTCTCCAGCAAGTTCGCGTGGCACTGACTTTGCAAGTAGGTCAGTGAATGGGGCAGAACGTGCGTGCAGTGCCAAACAGCCAAGGTGCAGCGGCACACTAAAGCCCCGCCGCAGCAGTTCAAACCCACCCACCAGAGGTTCCACCACATTCATGTGGATATCGTGGGCCCCCTACCAGTGTCCCGAGGAGCGCAGTACCTCCTAACTATGGTAGACCGGTTCACGAGGTGGCCAGAGGCGGTCCCGCTCACCAACACATCTGCTGATTCCTGCACCCGAGCACTGATTGCAACCTGGGTAACACGCTTTGGGGTACCGGCCCACATAATCTCCAACAGAGGCACCCAGTTCACCTCCAGCCTGTGGTCAGCTGTGGCCAGCCTGTTGGGAACGCAGCTACACCACACTACTGCCTACCACCCACAGTCAACAGACAATAGAGAATAGACCAGGCATGGGCAAACTACGGCCCGTGAGCCATATGCGGCCCATTAAGCTTTTTAATCCGGCCCGCAGAATTTGATGAAATTATATTAATAAACCTTGTTAACGTTTTTTCCCCGCAATTCTGGCGTTTTCCCAATAGACGACGCACTCTATATACATTTGTGGCGACCCATTTCCTGGCACATCCGAACCGGCTCACAATTAGCCAGCATTCCAGCTAAGGGAGATAGCCTGCGGGGATTTGCAAGCACAGAGCTTTGGAGCCTCTGCGCCACGGGGGGCAGGTTGAGGGAGGCTTAAAAGTGAGGCTGGGGATTTCGAATAACGTTTTTTTCTTCGACTGCAGTTACCGACTCCGTGTCGTAATTTTAGCGCTGCATGTAGCACACCGCTACACATTGACCTTTGTTGAGGTGCAGCGTATTACTCCACATTTGCGCTTTACTCTTTGTTCGGCTCGACCTATTGGGCTTTCAGCGTCATGAACATCAACAAAGCCAGCCGCAGATCCAAGTTAACTGACCAACACCTCAGATCCATCCTGAGAATCGCCACAACAAAACTAAATCCAGACTTTGATGCGCTGGCTAAAAAGGGAGACCAACAACACTTTTTCCACTGAAATTAAAAATAAGTTTCTTCGTTGTGTTATGTAAAAAATGCATTTGAAAATATTTTTTTCAAAAAGCCTTACATGTTACATGTCATTTCTGTTAAGTGATGGACATGAGTAGTGCGCAGGTGCACGTACGTTCTCAAAATAAAAAATGCGCTCCAGATCAAATAACGCGCTCCGCATACTGGCATTCTGTCATGTTCTGTCATTGTACGGGTCGTTGTTGAGTTTTGGCACAGGGGACAATTGAATAAGAAGGAGCAAGACAAGTAGACCTGCATCTCCTACCGTTTTTGAAATAAAGACAGTCAGGAGGAGAGTGATGATGATAATATCTTGAAGGACAACAGAATTTTCAGTGCTTTAAAATAATAACTGTTACTATTAAAAAAAGCTGTATTTTATTCATTTAATTTTCAGTGTTTTAAAAGTCATTTCAATAAATAGCTAAATACCATGGGACTTTAAAGACAGATATTTTGTTGTAATGCATTTGTTCATTTTCAATTGAAATTAAAGCACATGGTTTCTACATATCCCATGATATTTTATTTTCTCTTATGAGATGTATTACCAAAACACTCCGTCCATCTGCTCCTGGTCCGGCCCCCCTGTCAAATTTTAGAACCCTTTGTGGCCCACAAGTCAAAAAGTTTGCCCACCCCTGGAATAGACAATAGTCATTAAGTGCAGGAGTAGGCCATTTGGCCCTTCTAGCCAGCACCGCCATTCACTGTGATCATGGCTGATCATACACAATCAGTACCCCGTTCTTGTCCTCTCCCCATATCCCTTTACCCCGCTATCTATAAGAGCTCTATCTAACTCTCTCTTGAATGCATCCAGAGACTTGGCCTCCACTGCCTTCTAGGGCAGAGCATTTCACACATCCACCACTCTCTGGGTGAAATAGTTTTTCTGCATCTCAGTTCTAAATGGCCTACCCCTTATTCTTAAACTGTGCCCTCTAGTTCTGGACTCACCCATCAGTGGGAACATGCTTCCTGCCTCCAGCATGTCCAATCCCTTAATAATCTTATATGTCTCAATCAGATCCCCTCTCATCCTACTAAATTCCAGTGTATACAAGCCCAGTCGCTCCAATCTTTCAACATATGACAGTCCCGCCATTCCGGGAATTAACCTTGAGAACCTATGCTGCACTCCCTCAATAGCAAGAATGTCCTTCCTCAAATTTGGAGACCAAAACTGCACACAATACTCCAGGTGGGGTCTCACCAGGGCCCTGTACAGCTGCAGAAGGACCTATACTCAATTCCTCTTGTTATAAAGGCCAGCTTGCCGTTAGCTTTCTTCACTGCCTGCTGTACCTGCATGCTTGCTTTCATTGACTGATGTACAAGAACACCTAGATCTCATTGTACTTCCCTGTTTCCTAACTTGACTCCATTTAGATAGTAATCTGCCTTCCTGTTCTTGCCACCAAAGTGGATAACCTCACATTTATCCACATTAAACTGCATCTGCCATACATTTGCCCATTCACCCAACCTGTCCAAGTCACCCTGCATTCTCATAACATCTTCCTGACATTTCACACTGCCACCCAGCTTTGTGTCATCAGCAAATTTGCTCATGTTACTTTTAATCCTTTCATCCAAATCATTAGTGTATATTGTAAATAGCTGCGGTCCCAGCACCGAACCTTGCGGTATCCCACTGGTCACAGCCTGCCATTCCGAAAGGGACCCGTTAATCACTACACTTTGTTTCCTGTCAGCCAGCCAGTTTTCAATCCATGTCAGTACTCTGCCCCCAATACCATGTGCCCTAAATTTGCCCACTAATCTCCTATGTGGGACTTCATCAAAAGCTTTCTGGAAGTCAAGGTACACTACATCCAATGGCTGTCCCTTGTCTCTTCTCCACAGTCGAATGGATTAGTGGAACGCTTCCACCTTCACTTGAAGTCGGCTCTCATGGCCCGCCTGAGAGGACCTAACTGAGTGGACGAGCTTCCCTGGGTCCTGCTTGGAATTCGCACAGTGCCCAAAGAGGATCTGCACGCCTCATCGGCCGAGTTGGTGTACGGCACACCCCTGGCTCTCCTGGGAGACTTCATACCAGCCCCAAGGGGGCAAGAGGAAGAACCTGCAGCAGTGAAAGGCTCGGCAACCTGGCACCTGTACCGACTTCACAGCACGGACGGACCCTGACCCATGTACCCAAAGACCTGCAGAACTGTAAGTTTATGTTTGTATGAAGGGGCGGACACCGAGCACCGCTACAGCAGCCGTACGAGAGGCCATTCAAGGTGATCAACAACAACAGGTCCACGTACATTCTGGACATCAGCCCATGTGGACTTGGTGCAGCTGGTCGAGGTTCAGGCACCACAGCGCAGAGGCAGACCTCCCAAACAGAGGCTGATCCAGACTGTGGACATTGGTGGGTGTATCGCCAGTTCTGGAGGGGTGGTTATGTGGTGACCCACTTTCTGCGCAGGTAAACCGGCTCACAAATAGCCAGAGCGCAGGGAAAGACTTTGGTAATTCACCTGTGATGTTATTTCCGCCCGGAGAGGGCGGGCACTAGGGATTAAATGCCGGCGCCGTGAAGTTTGAATAAACTAGTCTTGAAACGACTTACCGACTGCGTGTTGTTATTTCAGTGCTGTGTGTAGCGCATCGCTACAGTACATCACAAAATTGGACCCTTATGCACCAATTGTAATGCATAGTGTTTCCATTAAAAGCACTTTGGAGTGCTTACACTTATTTCTGGTGGTAGTCTCGCCATTGAGAAACTAGGTAGGTTTCTTCCAGGCACCATTCACCTTGAAGCAGGTTATGTTTTCCCATCAGTAAGGAATGCCGAAGGAGATCAGGGACAGAGTTGGAGTAGGAATAGAATGAATAATTAACAGTGCAGATCAGAGAAAGTTTAGGATCACAACTGAATGAAGTATTCCATGGAGAATTTAACCAATTTTCTTTTGACCTTTGAGGAGGGAACTGCTTGGTATGCATCAAAAACAGTGTAGCCTATTGAAAATGCATAAACCCTGGAAAGGACACATTCATAGATGGGACCATATTTTGGAAAGGCGACTAAGAACAGAGTGTCATAAATTGAATGTTGAGTAGGGAGGGGAAGATGAGCTTGATGTCAAAATTGATCTGAAATAATCCAGTTATTGTGGAGGCTGATTGGGGGGAGGGGAGGGGAGAAAAGCTGGACATTAGTGTGTCTCAGTAATGGTGAGATGGAAATTGAGGAGTAGTTATCTGGGAGGGACTGAGTGAGGTTGAGTAAAGGGGAGGAAGTGGGCTTAACTGTTCCATTTAGAGCAAGAGAAGAGAATTGCAGCAATATCATTTAGATATGCTGTTTGTCATGTTCTCCTCCTGTAGAACTTTATTACAAAGAAAGAAGCTATTCTACCTATCTTCTCCATTCTGCCCATTAAAGCACAATATATCTTAAGTGTTCTCAGCACGGTCTATACCTTTGCTGAGTTGTCTCATCAACCTCTCAACCAGTTTACCATTCTGAAGACTTTTGCCTCTACCAGTTCCAGAGCCCAATATCTTGTAAGACATTTTTATTTCTCTATCTCCCTTACAATCCTCACATTCTCCAAAGGATCCCAAATATAAGTGATTTGCGTTTTTCAGAATTTAGCCTTAGAGCATGAGCTAGTGAACTTAAAGGAGGTAGGTGTCAGTGTTTACCTATGAGCTCTACTTTGCAGGAGTTTAAGAGGTAATCTAGCCAATTGATTAATTTATAAGATGATTGATGAATTAACTAATTAGCAGCAGCCAATAAAATGAAGGTAGGATTAAGCAGAGGGGCTATTTTGGGCAGTGAGATGGTGGAGAGCTGGAGTAGATTTTCAAAAAGGACTTTGATGGGACATCTTGTATTGCTATAGATCTATAGTACTTGATAAAGTGCAAGCAGGATGGTAGTTAAGGCACTGGGATGGTCCACTTGCAAGATGTGGGAAGTCAGGGAACGTTGTGGTCTCCCAGATAATTACATCTATGGAAGTACAATCTGTCTCTCACAAAGTCATGCCAGCTATCCCTAATCACACTATGCTTCTCAATAACTATGATTTTAAATATTTCTGGTGATCAAAGACATTTGGAGAAAGAAAATAGTAATATTTTAAGAAAATTAATGTGCAAAATGAGTGAAGCTTTAATAACATCATTTAAACAACTTCCTTTCAACCCTTTTCTTAGTGAAGGTTGGTCATTCCATTCCAGTGTATGGTTGTGTACAAGATGTGCGAGCAAAGCTGAGGGGCCAGATACAAAGTGCATCCTGCTCCATCATTCACTCTTTTACAGGTCATCTTTAGAACCAGGGTCAAAGTGGAAGGTTAGCAGTCCTACTTCTGACCTTCAAGCACATATTGTACTTCCATGTTCCATTCAAAAGTCCAGTACAGGCAGGTGGTTTCTACAAAACAGCTAGGTAACCATCAGTCCAATACAAACCACTGTCTCTAATACATAAGCCATTTTTCTAAAGTGGATGGCAAATTCTCAGTATATAACACAGTGTCATTAGATTGCTGGGATAGCTTGGGGGCTGAGTGTGAGAGGAGTCAGCTGAAGAATTAGAGTCAGCATTCAAATGAGCTGCTTCTTGTACATAAAGAAAACATAATGTCACTAATGTCGATTACAATGACTGTTTCTTGGTAATTTATGCTATGCTTTATTATTACTCAAAGCATTTTTCTATTTATCTTTTCATCGTGCCCACTCCTCTTCCTCTTTTTATTTCCACAGTGCTTCCTTTTGCCTTTCCTGAAACATGTGTCAAATAAAAACTCCGCATGGAGTCTAATTATCCAGACCCTTTTTTATAATCAGCAGCTGCAGAGAAAAAAAAAGATTTGACATTAACTTTCTTTTGTGTCTTTTTCTTGAGTGTCAATCTGTAAATAAGCAAGTCTAGATGTGCGCTCATTAACCCAGCATGTTTCAGCATACTGTTTCTCTTGGATGTGTTCAGGTCCCACGCAATGTCAGCTTGAGTTTCTTCAAGATTCTGTAAAATTATCGACAGTAATATTTGGAAATCAAGTGATTCTTTGTGGCCTTGATTGTACAAAGAGAGAATCAAAAAGGATGGGAACACAAGTGACTTCACTTAGAGTATTGTGTGCAAATTTGGGCCCTTATCTGAAAAAGATATGCCAGCATTGGAGAGGGTCCAGAGAAGTTTCATGGTAATGAACTTGGGAATGAAAGAGTTAATATATGAGGAGCACTTGATGGGTCTGGGCTTGCACTCACTAGAGTTTATAAGAATGAGTGAGGATCTCATTGAAACCTATCAAATATTGAAAGGCCTAAATAGAGTGGACATGGAAAGGAAGTTTCCTGTAGCAGGGGATTCTAGGATCAGAGGGGACAGCCTCAGTACATGAGGATGTCCTTCTAGATCAGAAATGAGGAATTTCTTTAGCCAGAGTGTGCTGAATCTGTGGAATTCATTGCCATAGGCAGATGTGGAGGCCACATCATTCGGTATATTTAAAGTTGAGGTTGATAGGTTCCTAATTAGTAAGTATGTCAAAGGTTACAGGGAGAAGGCAGGAGAATGGGATTGAGAGAGACAATATATCAACCATGATGGAATGGTAGAGCAGTACCCGATGGTCAGAATGGCGTAACTGCTCTTACAGTACTGTGCAAAAGTCTCAGGCACATCATTTGTGGTGACACAGTACCATGGTGGTTAGCACCAGTGATCTGAGATCAATTCCTTCTGCCGCCTGTAAGGAGGTTGCTTATTCTTCCCGTGACTGTGTGGGTTTTCTCTGGGTATTCTGGTCTCCTCTCACAGTCCAAAGATGTGCTGGTTGGTAGGTTATTTGGTCATTGTAAATTGTCCCATGATTAGGCCATGATTTAATCAGGGGATTGCTGGGTGGCATGGCTCAAAGTGTATAAGGGCTTTCTCATGCAGTATGTCAATAAACTAATAAATAAAATAAATATATATAGCTAGGCTGTCTAATACTTTTGCACTGTACTGCAGTAATGTTATGTATTTTACTGCTGCAGCAAAAAAAAACTCATGACATGTGAGTGATAATAAATCTAATTCTGATATGGGTACCTATTGTGAACTGACAGTGGAAAGAGGGTAGAGAGGAGGGAATAACGGTTGGGAAAAGGGGTAGGGAGTAGGAAGCACCAGAGAGACATTCTGTAATGATCAATAAACAGTTTATTTGGAATCAAATGACTTTACCTGTTATATCAGTGCTTGGTGTGTCTGCACCCGCACCAACCCCACCTCTGGCACTCCTTCTCTGCCGCCTGTCCCACACACCTCCCACAGCACTCTACCCTTGCCATTCTCAACATCATTTGCTCCTGCCAGATTTACAAATTTGTTCCCTGCTCCATGTTCTCAAATACAGTACCATACAAACCCTCAAAGCTAGCCAATCAGAATCTTCCACTGCTAAACCATTTGGTGTTTTGAACCAACCAACCAGATTATGACATCTAATCAATATCCATTTGGACCCTGGAGGATTATATAAGTCGGCATTCTGAGGAGACAGCACCCTCAGCTGCACACTGTTGGCCTTTTGATTGGAGCTGAAATCTCGGCAGTTCGCCAAGCTCAGTGATACACCGAATGCCCATATCTTAGTCACATGTATGTAGCTAGGGAGCCACAGACTTTACACTATATGTCATATGATCTACCTGTATGTAGCTTGATCATGCTGATGGTTACAAGTGGCCATTTTGACAATGTGGTTGAAACTGAACACAGATCTCCTGGACCACCAATTTACCACCTGTAGATCCTTCACCAGGACTACAGCAGATGGGTCACACCCATTTCTCTAGCCAGAAAAAACAAACAATATTTTTCTAGAAGACTCCGCTGCTGTCTTTCTGGTATTGAAACTGAAGGAAGGTCCAGACTTCCAAGTACGAACCAGAGCTCTAGGATGTGCTAACAGATGGAGAATGTCAGGCTCTATCAATGGAGTTAGATCCTCCATGTCAACCTTGCTGACTTTATTTGTTTGGGCAATGTTTTAAGTAGCCGGTAGTGGGGTTGGGAGGAACTTACACTTATCTTAATTTTTTTTAGTTGTTACAGCTATAGAAATCCAATAGATCTATGCTGACATTTTTGCCAACATATACTAATTCTATTTGCATGTATTTGAACCATATCTATCTATGCTTTAACTATATAACTGTTTTAAAAACTTCTTAAACATAATAATTCCACTGCCACCTTTGATAATGAATTCCAGATATCAGTCATTCTCTATTTGTAAGAAAGAAAAAAATAATGTTCTTCACAGATAACCTTCAGCTCATCATAAACCATACTTGATTGTTTTATTTATTCAGAATTGTTTTCATAAATCTTTAAATAACTAATTTTAAAACAATGTTACTTTAATTCAACATCATGAAGGATCCATCCACCCTGCTCATGGACTGTTTGTCCCATTGCCATTAGGGAAGACACTATGTAGCATACACGCCTGGACCACTAGACTTGAAAATACAGTAGTTACTTTCCCCAAGCAGTAAGGCTGATCAACACTTCTGCCCACTAACAGCCTTCCTGGAGGAAACAACAGTGACTACGCCTCTGGCACTGAATCTGGCCCAGTGGCTTAGAAGGGCAAGAAACTGAAGAGGATGGCAGCAGTAACAGGGGACTCTATAGTTAGGGGTCAGGTAGGTAATTCTGTGGATACGAAAATGAAACACGGATGGTAGTTTACCTCCCGGGTGTCAGGGTCTGCGAGGTTTCTGAGCAGGTCCACAATATTCCGAAAAGGGAGTGTGAGCAGCCAGAAGTCACGGTTACATATTGGTACCAAAGACATAGATAGAAAAAGGGACGAGATCCTGAAAAAAGAATATGGAGTTAGGAAGCAAGCTGGGAAGCAGGATCTCAAAGATAGTATCTCAGGTTTGCTGCCTGTGCCATGTGACAGTGAGGTTAAGAATAGAATGAGGTGGCAGAAAAATGCATGGCTGAAGAATAGGAGCAGGAGGCCGGGATCCAGATTACTGGATTCATCTGGTCAGGTGAGACCTGTTAAAAAGGGTCGGGTTGCATTTGAATCTGGGGAAGGGGGCCAATATCCTTGCGGACAGGTTAGCTAGAGCTGTTGGGAGTGGTTTAAGCTAATATGGCAGGGGGATGGGAACCAGAGCTGAAGAAGAGCTAGCAGGTTTACAAGTAGGTTTTTGAGATCTTTGGGCACAGATCTCGGAAAAAGCGACACAACGGACTTTTAACATCGTAAACCAGCCAGTTGTTTGTTATGTCTCCCCTTTCACTGTGAAACAGAGATATCTCTTTCTCCCTTATGAGAGAGAGAGAGAGGAGAGAGAGAGAGAGAGAGAGAGAGAGAGAGAGAGAGAGAGAGAGAGAGAGAGAGAGAGAGAGAGAGAGAGAGAGAGAGAGAGAGAGAGAGAGAGAGAGAGAGAGAGAGAGAGAGAGAGAGAGAGAGAGAGAGAGAGAGAGAGAGAGAGAGAGCCTGTGGTATGTCAAATGCCGGGTGAACAATGTAGTCTTTGGAATACTGCAAGTCTGTGTCTTTACTGTTGCTTTTGCTCACACTTGAGTGTTCAGTGGTGGGTGCTGATGCTTTTTTTGCCAGTAGGGTGAGGGGGGATCATTGCTTATTGCCACCTAAGCGCAGTAGGAAGGGGAGCTGTTAGAGGGTACTTTGGTGTTCTCACATATAACTGTCATTCATTTTTTGAGGCTGTCCTCTGTTTTTGTGGATGGTTACAATGAAAAAGCATTTCAGGATGTATGTTGTATATGTTTCTCTGATGTTAAATGTACCTTTGAAATAGATGAGTTAATATGTGATATGAATGTAAGGAAGGACAAGCCAATGATTGGGTACAAATGCAGGTGAGCAAAGAGTTTAGCTGTACCACAGAGGCAAAATTCATAAGGGCAAAGAATGCAGCTCTGAAGGTGCTGTACTTAAGTGTGTGTGGCATTCGGAATAAGTGGAACAAACTTGTGGCACAATTAGAGACTGGTGGGTATGACATTGTGGCCATCTCTGAGTTGTGTCTGAAAGAAGACCACAGAGTTTAACATCAAAGGATATACCTTGTATTGAAAGGACAGGCAGGAAGATGTTGGGGGTGGTGTGGCTCTATTGGTATGAGAAGGAATTACATCTTTAGAAACAGATCAGGGAGGTTTGAATCTTTGTGGGTGGAGTTAAGAAACTGCAAGGATTAAACAAAACATATATATGCTTCCAAATAGCAGCCAAGATGTGGGGTTGAGTTGGCAAAGGGTGTTGGAAAGGGTGTATAATAAGGGTAATGACATAATTGTAATGGAGGATTTCAATATGCAAGGGGACAGGCAAAATCAGGTTGGTGTCAGATCACAAAAGAAGGAATTTGTTGGATGCTTATAAGAAAGCTTCTTAGAGTAGTTTGTGCTTAAGCCTACTCAGGGAAAAGTATCTTAGATTGGGTATTGTTTAATAACCCAGTTCTTATTAAGGGGCTTAACATAAAAGAAACCTTATGAGATAGTGATATGATTAAATTCAAACTGCAATTCGAGAGTAAGAAGCATAAGTATCAGGGATCAGTATTGTAATAGAATAGAGGGAATCCTGGAGGCATGAGAATGGAGCTTGACCAGATGGATTAGGGAGGCTTGTTGGTGGGGCTGATGGCAGAACAGAGATGGATGAAGATTCTGAGAATGGTTCACAAGGTGTAGGATAGATACGTTCCATAGAAGAAGTATTTCTCAAATGACACGGATAGGCAACCATGGCTGACAAGAGAAGTTAAGGACTGCATGAAAGCCAAGGAAAGGGTATATAAAGGTAGCAGAAGTGAGTGGGAAGTTGGATGATTGGGAAGCTTTTAAAATCTAACAAAAGGCAACTAAGAAAGCTGTAAGAAGGGAAAAGATGAAATCTGAGGGCAAACTAGCCAATAATATAAATGAGGATTCCAAAAGTTTTTTCAGTTATATAAAGAATAAAAGGGAGGTGAGAGTTGATAATGGACCACTGGAAAATGATGTTGGTGAGGTAGTAATGGGACAAAGGAATAGCAGATGAACTTAATGAGCATGTTGGAAGACACAAGCAGTGTGCCAGAGGTCTGTGAGTGTCAGGGAACAGGAGCTGGTGCCATTGCTATTACAAAGGAAAAAATACTAGGCAAACTCAAAGATCCTGAGGTGGATGGGTCATCTGAATCAGATAAACTTCATCCCAGAGTTCTGAAAGAGGTTGGTGAAGAGATAACGGGTGCATTGGTCATGATTTTTCAAGAACCAATTGATTCTGGCATGGTCCAGGAGGACTAGAAAATTGCAAATGTCACTCCAGAAGGGAAGAAGGCAAAAAAGAGGAAATCATAGGCCAGTTAGCCTAACTTTGATGTTTCCGGGTACTTGGAGACTAAAGGTAAAATAAGTCAAAGTCAACGTGGTTTTGTAAAGGGAAATCTTGCCTGACAATTCAGTTAGAGTTCTTCGAGGTGGACAAAGGAGAGGCAATGGATGTCATTTACTTGGATTTTCAGAAGGCATTTAATAAGGTACCTCACATGAGGCTGCTTAGCAAGATACAATCCTATGGCGTTACAAGCAAGGATAGAGGCTGTCAGACAGGATGCAGTGAGTTGGAATAAAGGGGGCCTTTTCTGGTTGGCTGCCAGTGAATAGTGGTGTTCCTCAGGGGTCAGTATCGGGACTACTACTTTTCACATTGCTTGTGTATTATTTAGATAATGAAATTGATGGCTTTGTGGCAAAGTTTGCAGATGATATGGAGATAGGTGGAGGGATAGATAGTGCTGAGGAAGAAACGTGATTGCAGCAGGATTCAGACAAGTTTGGAAGAATGGACAAAGAAGTGGCAGCTGGAATACAGTGTTGGGAAATGTAGGATAATGCATTTTGATAAAAGGAACAATAGTGCAGTCTGTTATCTAAATGTGGAGAAAATTCAAACATCAGAGGTGCAGAGGGACTTGGGAGTCCTTGTGCAAGACTCCCAGAAGGTTAATTTACAGGTCGAGCCTGTGGAAAAGAAGGCAAATATAATGTTGGTATCTATTTCAAGGGGAAGAGAACATAAAAACAAGGAGATAATGCTAACACTTTACAAGACATTAGTCACCTAATGGGTGTTTTTTTTTCCTCACCTTTTCTTGCTTTAGCAGGGTTTTTTTTCTTTTCTTCTTTTTTTTTGTGTCACCATATTTATCAATTCTTAATATTGTTTTTTTTCTCTCTTTTGAGACATTGTTATCGTTACTTACTTTGATATACTCTCACATTTTGGATAATAATAATAATAATAATAATAATAATAATAATAATAATAATAAAAATATTTGAAAAGAAAGAAAGACATTAGTCAGGCTGCACTTGGAGTGTCGTCAACAGTTTTGGCCCCTTTATCTCAGAAAGGATGTGTTGTCATTGGAGAGAGTCCAGAGGAGGTTCACGACGATGATTCTGGGAATGAAGGGGTTAACATATGAGGAGCATTTGGCATCTTTGGGCCTGTACACACTGGAATTTAGAAGAATACATGAGGATCTCATTGAAACCTACTGAATGTTGAAAGGACTAGATAAGGTGGATGTGGAGAAGATGTTTCCTCTGGTGGGGATCTCCAGAAATGGAGGGCACGGCCTCAAAATTGAGGGGCAACCTTTTATTACAGAAGTAAGGAGGAATTTTTTTAGTCAAAGAGTGGTGAACCTGGGGAACGTTCTGCCACAGACTGTGGTGGAGGCCAAGTCCGTGTGTATATTTAAAGAGGAAGTTGATAGATTATTGATTGGTCAGGGCATCAAGGGGTAAGGTGAGAGGGCAGCTGTATGGGGTTGAGTGGGATCCGGGATCAGCCATGATGAAATGCCAGAGTAGACTCGTGGGCTGAATGGCCTAATTTGTTCCTATGCTTATGGTTTAACTCAACTGCTACCTTATTATTTACCATCAGTCACCTATGTACAGCCTAATTTCACCTCCTGAACATACAATCATTCTATGTATATAAACATATGTATTGATATTTATTGTGTTGCTTAATTATTATTGTGTTCTTTATCTTTTTTTGTACTGCATTAGATCTGGGTAACAATGATTTTGTTCTACTTCCACGTGTGTACAGGAAATGGTGTTGGCGCCATGGTAGCATAGTGGTTAGCACAACACTATTACAGATTGGGGCATTGGAGTTTGGAATTCAATCCAGTGTCCTCTGTAAGGAGTCTGTATTTCCTTCCCATGTAACGTGTAGGTTTTCTCCAAGTGCTGTGGTTTTCTCCAAGTCCTGTGGTTTCTTCCCACAGTCTAAAGACGTACCGGTCAATACGTACTGGTAATTGTAAAATTGTCCTGTGATTAGGTTAGGGTTAAATCAGGGTTGTTGGGGGTGGGGTGAGGGTTTCTAGGGGGTTGGGTTGGGTTCAATGGGCTGGAAGGGCCTATTTTACACTGTATCTCTCCATCTGGTTGAGACACTGGTCTGCTGAGGACCAGCAGCATTGGTCCTCCACATACGATTACTGTGAGATGGCCAGGCCAGAGATTGCAATTCCCAGTTGCTGCACAGGTAGAATATTCATAGGCACTGTTTTTTCAACAACAACTGCAATTTCTTTAGCAACTCATAAAAGGCTGGAAGAACTCACCGAGACAGGCAGCATCTATGGAGGGAAATGGACAATCAAAGTTTTGAGCCAGTTGTTTACATGGGCTGAAATAGAGGAGAGATGGCCATTTGTCAGGAATGGGGCCCTCGGACCAGATCGAGACCTCGAACGCGGATTCCAAACCGGACTGGACCCTGACACCTGTATAAAATTGTTAATGTTTTCATGGCGTGGTGTTGCTCCGAATTCCAGTGACTCCTGTCTCCTGTGGCTTTTTTTCCTTTCTAAACTAATTATCCTGTGATATTATTCAACAAATTGTACCAGGAACAAGGCCAGGAAATATTAAACATAAGATGCTGAAAATCTAGAGCAATACACACAAAGTGCTGGTGGAATTCAGCAGATCAGGCAGCATACATGGAAATTAATAAAAGTGTATGTTTCAGACCAAGACCTTTCATCAGCACTGGAAAGGAAGGGGGATGATGCAGAATAAGAAGATGGGGGGAGGGGAAGAAGGACAAGCTGGAAGGTGATAGATGATGTGGGTGCGGAAGAGGGGATGAAGTTGAGATCTGGAAGGTGATGGAAAGATTAGAGAGGAGAGTCAGTGAAAGGAGAAAGGGAAGAAGGAGGGGCACAAGGGGAGGTGATAGGCAGGTGAGAAGAGGTAAGAGGGGAACCAAAATGGGGAAATTAAGAAGAGGGAAGGAGAGGGAAAAAATTAACAGAAGATGGAGAAATCAATGTTTGTGTCATCAGGTTGGAGGCTACTTACAGGGAATATGAGGCGTTGTTCCTCCAACCTGGGAGTGTCAGAAGAGAAAGCCATGGACCAACATGACAGAACAGGAATGGGGATAGGAATTAAAATAGTTGTTTACAGGAATACTGCTTTTTATGGATTAAAATTGACTAAAAGTTTGGGCCAGAAGTTCAGAATCAGGTTTATTATCTTTGATTTATGAGGTGAAATTTGCTTTTCACTGGCAGCAGTTCAGTGAATTTACCAAATGAGCCACTGGGAATTTCTGAGTAGATACAATATTTCCTCAACTATCATTATCAATGTGTGGTTTATTTGATATTTAACCTGAGCAGGAGATGGGAGAGGAGAAGGAAGAAGGTGGGGGATTAGGGGAAAGGGGTACTGAGAAAGATCACAGAATTGGTGAGCTTATGCATGTTTGCGCTAGGGTCTAGTTAGCCTGGTTTTGTAACATCTCATCCTTTCCAATGTGCCACAGTCTCCCTCTTCAGCCTCTTTCAATCCCCTGCATTAGAGCTTCCTTACCAGGTGGTGATCCAACCAGTCAGAATGCTCTCCAAAGTATAGCTGTAAAAAAATTACTAGATTCTTTGGCATATCAAATACTTAAACTCCTATTGAAGTATAGCTGCTAGCCTTCTTCATTGCATCAATATGTTGGGTCCAAGATAGATCCTCTAAGATCATGAGGCCCAAGACCTTGATGCTGTTCACCCTTTCCACTGCTGGCCCTTTGATGAGGAGAGGTGCATGTCCTCCAGTTTCCTGTCTTGCCCAAATCCCTGTCCAAATTCTGTCTGAATTCCTGTCCAAATTCTTGTCCTGCCATCTGCTCCATTAAAAGTATTAATTTCTACTTTAGTGGAAAAATGCAGTCATTTTTGTTTCTGATCTAACGACATTTATACACATTCTTATTTTAGGATGGGTCCCAACTTTTCAAGAATTAAGATTCTAATTTATTACTCACGTGTAAATCGAAACATACAGTGAAAAGGTTCATTTGTGTAATTACTAACCTGTCTGAGTGTATGCTGGGGACAACCCACAAGTGTCACCACACTTTCTGGTGCAAATATGGCATGATTACTATGTTCAGCTGAACAGGTACAGTAGTGGTTAGCATGACACGATTACAGCTTGGAGTGTTGGAGTTCAATTCTAATGCCATCTGTAAGGAGTCGCCCTACGTCCTCCCCATGAAATGCTTGGGTGTTCTCCGGGTGCTTCACTTTCTTCCCACAGTCCAAAGGTGTACCAGTTAGTAGGTTAGTTGGTTATTGTACATTGTCCTGTGATTAAGCTTGGGCTAAATCGGGGGTTGTTGGGTGGAGTGGCTGGAAGGGCTGGAAAGACCAGTTCTGCATGGCATCTCTATAAATAAACAAACTAACAACACAGAACCCAACAAGCAACAGCAAACAAGCCCTGTTCTCCCATTCTTGGACGTACACAATTCTTTAACCCCAGGACAAGCCTCCAACCTCTAGTGGACTCAGACTCAGGCCTGTAGACATTGGGTTTCAACCTCATTTCCCATCTTTATTGAGGAGGGGAGCCACTGCCTTGAACTACTGAACTCCTTATGGCCGAGGAACTCCCACAATAATGTCATGTAGGGATTTCCAGGTTTCTTAAGATTGTTATCGCAAGGGGATTGTAGGAAGCTACTAAATGCTCTCAGTGGCATGTGTCTCAAATAGCCTCTGACAACCAAGTCCAGCTCCTGGTCTTCATGTGTGGCTTAGCTACTAAGCCCAGTTGAATCATTTTTATTAACAGGAGAAGGGGCAAAGGCAGATTACTGGTGCCTTAAAACCAGTTGTTTTGTGCATTTGGGGCTTTCAACTGTGGTTAGCAGCTCATCCAGGAGAAAGGAAGCTCTGATCTCAAACTTCAACAGCAGAATGGTGTAGTTTGTAGATCTCAGCTGCTGTTTTGCTAAACGGTCAATAGAAGCAGAGTTATCAAAAGAACATCTGTTACTAAAGGCAAGAACTGTCAACTGAACAGCAGTATCTGGAACAACATGTGTCAAGATCTTACTACTTTCTGTACTTAATCCTTAAAGGATCCTTTTCACTTGTACACACATGGGTGGTATGTCACTTGAAGCATAACCTGCAGATAGGGTGGTCCCACCGTGTTTGCGCCAACATTGTTTGCATCTTAAAACTTATTCTGAATTATGCCACAATTGACCCTGTTTCCTTTTCTATCAGCAAGAAGTCAAAACATTGGGACTTGAAGGTACCTGATCCGTGGTTGAGGATAGCTCTACATCTTTTGACTATTAAGTAATTTTGGGACAGTCTTATCAAAATGCAGGGTATACTGTATTCAGCAAGCATGAGGAAATCTGCAGATGCTGGAACAACAGACCCAAAATGCTGGTGGAACGCAACAGGCCAAGCAACATCTATAGGGAGAAGCACTTTCAACGTTTCGGGCCAAGACCCTTCGTCAGGACTAACTGAAAGGAAAGATAGCAAGAGATTTGAAGGTAGGAGGGGGAGGGGAAAATGCGAAATTATACGAGGACTGGAGGGGGTGGGGTTAAGCTGAGAGCTGGCAAGGTGATTGACAAAAGGGATACAGAGCTACAGAAGGGAAAGGATCATGGGACGGGAAGCCTAGGGAGAAAGAAAGGGGGAGGGGAGCACCAGGAGGAGATGGAGAACAGGCAGGATGATGTTTGCCCATCATTCTGATGAGAGAGACAAGTGAGAAAAAAAAGGAGGAGGGGGAAAAAGTTAAATAAATCAGGGATGGGGTAAGAAGGGGAGGAGGGGCATTAACAGGAGTTAGAGAAGTCAATGTTCATGCCATCAGGTTGGAGACTACCCAGCCAGTATATAAGATGTTGTTCCTCCAACCTGAGTGTGGCTTCATTTTGACAGTAGAGGAGGCCATGGATTGACATATCAGAATGGGAATGGGACATGGAATTAAAATATGTGGCCACTGGGAGATCCTGCTTTCTCTGCCGGACAGAGCATAGATGTTCAGCGAAACAGTTTTCCAGTCTGCTTCAGGTCTCACCAATATATAAAAGGCCACACCGGGAGCACCGGATACAGTATACCACACCAGCCGACTCACAGGTGAAGTATTGCCTAGGGCCCAGAATGGTGGCAAGGGAGGAGGTGTAAGGGCAGGTGTAGCACTTGTTCCGCTTGCAAGGATAAGTGCCAGGAGGGAGATCGGTGGGAAGAGATGGGGGGGATGAATGGACAAGGGAGCCACGTAGGGAGTGATCCCTGTGGAAAGCAGAAAGGGGGGGGGGGGAGGGAAAGATGTGCTTCGTAGTGGGATCCCATTGGAGGTGGCGGAAGTTACAAAGAGTTATACATTGGACCCGGAGGCTGGTGGGGTGGTAGGCGAGGACTAGGGGAACCCCATTCTGAGTGGGGTGGTGGGGGGATGGGGTGAGGGCAGAAGCGTGGGAAATGGGAGAGATGGTGGAAGAAGGTAAGCCCCTTTGTTTAATAAAGGAAGGCATCTCCTTCGTCCTGGGATGAAGCAGGATGAGGTAGATGTGGTGGAGGCGGAGGAATTGTGAGAAGGGGATAACATTTTTACAAGAGACAGGGTAGGAAGAGGAATAGTCCAGGTAGCTGTGAGAGTCTGTAGGCTTATAGTAGATATCAGTAGGTAGGCCATCTCCAGAGAAAGATACAGAAAGATCAAGAAAGGGGAGGGAGGAGTTAGAAATGGACCAGGTAAATTTGAGGGCAGGGTGAAAGTTGGAGGCAGAGTTAATGAAGTCAACGAGCTCAGCATACGTGCAGGAGGCAGCGCCAATGCAGTCATCAATGTAGCAAAGGAAAAGAGGGGGACGGATGCCCGTGTGGACTTGGAACATGGACTGTTCCACATAGCCAACAAAAAGGCAGGCATAACTGGGACCCATGCAGGTGCTCATGGCTCCACCTTTGGTTTGGAGGAAGTGGGAGGAGCCAAAGGAGAAATTATTGAGAGTAAGAACTAATTCTGCTAGACGGAGGAGAGTGGTGGTAGAGGGGAATTCGTTAGGCCTGGAATCCAAAAAGAAGCGAAGAGCTTTGAGACCGTCTGGGTGGAGGATGGAGGTACATAGGGACTGAACGTCCATGGTGAAAGTAAGGCCGTGGGACCAGGGAACTTAAAATCATTGAAAAAATTCAAAGTGTGAGAAATGCCACAAACATAGAGATTGAACAAGGGGGGGATAAAACAGTGTCAAGGTATGCAGAAGTGAGTTTGATGGGGCAGGAGCAAGCTGAGAGTCTACTTGGACAGGCAAGTTTGTGGATCTTGGGTAGGAGGTAGAAACAAGAAGTGCGGGGTGTGAGAACTATGAGGTTGGTGGCAGTGGATGGGAGATCCCCAGAGTTGATAAAGCTGGTGATGGTACAGTGGTCTGGTGCTCCTTAGTGGGGTCATGATCAAGGGGTAAATAAGAGGAGGTATCAGAGAGTTGTCACTGTGTTTCGGCCAGGTAGAGGTCAGTAGGCCAGACAACAACAGTTCCCCCCTTATCAGTGGGTTTTATAGTGAGGTTGGGATTGGTGCGGAGGGAGCGGAGAGCAGAGCATTCGGAAGGAGTGAGGTTGGAATTGGAACACGGTGTGGTGAAGTTGAGTTTACTGTATTCAGATAAAATTGCCTCAATACCCTGTGGGTCAAATTATAAAAGTTAGGAATAGATCTTGAACTCCAGTGAAGGGACTGATTCATCCAATCTGTACAAAAGATTGCCAGGATGATGGAAAAGAAAGGCAGAGTTAGAAGTGGGGTAGAGGTTGGAGTGTGTGTATATCTTTTATTTAAGAAATATTGTGTATTTTTTACATGGGATATATTCAGTGGCCACTTTATTAGGTATTTATTGTATCTAAGTAAATGCCACTAGATGCATTTTCATGGTCTTCTTCTCCTGTAGCCCATTCTCTTCAAGGTTTGATGTGTTGTGTGTTCAGAGGTGCTCTTCTGCACCTCTGAACATGTGGTTGTAAGATGTGGTTATCTGACTGACTGCTACCTTTCTATCAGTTTGATCCATTCTGGCCTCTCTCATTAAGAAGACATTTTTGTCCACAGAACTGCCACCTGCTGAATATTTTTTTGGTTTTCACGCCATTCTGCAAACTCTATAGACTGCTGTGAATGAAAATCCAAGGATATCTGCAGTTTCTGGCACCACAACTTAATCATCCATTTCATTTTCCTTTTATTGTCAAAGTATGCATGTACAATACCACTCTGATACTTGTCTTAGAACATAGAAATCCATACCACATTGCAGGCCCTTCGGCCCCCAAAGTTGTGCCGACCACTCTAGAAACTGCCTAGAATTTCCCTACCGCATTGCCCTATATTTTAGCTAAGCTCCATGTACCTATCTAAGAGTCGGTTAACAGATCCTATCATATCCGCCTCTACCACCATGCTGGCAGTGCATTCCATGTATCCACCACTCTCTGTGTGAAAAAATCATCTCTGGCATCCCCTTGTACCTACTTCGAAACACCTTAAAACTATGCCCTGTCATATTAGGCATTCCAGCCCTGGGGAAAACCTCTGGCTATCTACATTATCAATGCCCCTCGTCATCTTACGTCTTCTCCAGACAGCCATGAAATACAGAAAGAAAAGACATCAACACCCCCTTCATGCATGAACAGGAAAAAGAATCAAAACTTGCAAACCACAAAACATCTTGATTGCATAAAAAAGCTAAAAAAAAAAAATCACTCACACGGAAAATGGCAGCGGGAACACCTAACCACCCCCCACCCCTCCCTGGCACAAAAGCTAACAGACCGCCCATAGAAAATGACAGCTGGAACACCAAACTACAACCCCACAAACCCCTCTCTAGCACAAAAACTAACAGACAACGCATAGAAAGTGACAGCTGAAACAGCCCCACTCCCCGGCACAAAAGGTAACAGACCGCCCATAGAAAATGGCAGCTGGAACAGCCACCTCAACCCCTCCCTGGCATGAAAACTTACAGAGTCCATCCACCTGGAAAACATAGCCAGAACACCAGAAAGCCCGAACCCCTAACCCCTTCTCTCACAAAGGAAACGAGAACAGCACCAAATCCCCAACCCCCTCCCCACACACAGAAACCAAAAGATTGCTCACACAGAGAATTTAACAAGAATATCAAACCCCAAAACCCCAAACCCTCCCTCGAACAAAAACCAACAGATTGCCCACCTGAAACCCCAACCTACCAATCAGCAACAAGAAAGAAAGCACAGAAAATTGAAAGAGGGCCTATAAATTACAGTCCTATAAGTACAGGGAATCTCAGGGAACATCTTCCCGCCAGAACCGCTCAAACTCAGTCCTTCCACAAAGAGCAACCAGCACACCACTCATCTGTGTCCTTCTGAATACCACTGACCTAGTTACCAACTACTGTAACCTGTGGCCTCAGTGCAGAGTAACCACTGACCTTTGCATTTGCCTTGATGCTTCAGGTTTTCTCAGTGCTTCAAAATGGAGTCAATCATGGCTGCACGTCCTCTGCACGAGGCAGCCTGTGCTCGCAATCCTCTCCAGAGATGGAGCACCAGATCACTCAATTGAACTCCAAACTGCATGTCACAGACTCCAAACAGTCTCCCAAACACAATCAAGCCAAAAGTCCAAGCAGAAGACATAGAAAATGTGAAATAATTGAAGAGATTCTCGCTTGAAATGGACATTGAAGAATGCAGTAGAACAGAGTGATCTAGGAATAATGGTGCATAGTTCCCTGGAGGTGTACAAAACATTGGTAAGGCCAAATTTGGAGTATTATGTACAGTTTTGGTCACCAAGTTATGGGAAAGATGTCAACAAAATAGAGAGAGTACAGAGAAGATTTACTAGAATGTTACCTGGGTTTCAGCATCTAAGTTACAGGGAAAGATTGAACAAGTTAGGTCTTTATTCTTTGGAGCGTAGAAGGTTGAGGGGGGACTTGATAGGGGTATTTAAAATTATGAAGGGGATAGATAGAGTTGACGTGGATAGGCTTTTTCCATTGAGAGTAGGGGAGATTCAAACAAGAGGACTTGAGTTGAGAGTTAGGGGGCAAATGTTTAGAGGTAACACGAGGGGGAATTTCTTTACTCAGAGAGTGGTAGCTGTGTGGAACGAGCTTCCAATAGAAGTGGCGGAGGCAGGTTTGATATTATCATTTAAAGTAAAATTGGATAGGTATATGGACAGGATAGGAATGGAGGGTTAAGGGCTGAGTGCAGGTCGGCGGGACTAGGCGAGAGTAAGCGTTCAGCACGGACTAGAAGGGCTGAGATGGCCTGTTTCCGTGCATATGGTTATATGGTTATTCACAGTCTGGAAGATGTCACTTGAAAAATTGTTGTTCGCTGACACCATCTCGACCAGAGGTCTAGAGTTGAAGTCACTTAGATCACATTTCTGATGTTTGATCTGAACAATAATCAAACCTCTTGACAATCTCAGAATGCTTTTATGCATTGAGAAGCTGTTACATGACAAACAGGTGTAGCTAACAGTCTAGCCACTGAGTGATTCTGGGCATTCTGGGCCTGGTGTTGAGTCATTTGGAATTAGATGCATATGGTGAAGTAAACGATTGTCATATTCATTGTTCCATGCCCTATCTGTGACATTCAGTGAGAAATCAGCCTCTTGAATGTGCCAGAAAACTGCAGTTGTGTGGTGCTTTGGAAGAGAAGAAAATTGTTATTTTATGTGTAAGCTGTCTTTCAGGAATTGCCAGGCCATTAGCGAGCTGGTGAGTTAGAAATACATAAATTCTACCTTTTCAGTTTCACTGAATATTCTGCTGTCCACCAGCATGTGCTCTGAGAATTCAGTCATACAACTTCAATGATAATGCATGCTGTGCAAGTGAAGCAATAATCATCCCACAGCAGTGACACAAAACTCAGTGGATCTAAAGAAATAACAGCTTGTTTACATTGCAGCTTGTATGTCACTCCCATCTGCTGGGTTTATTTTGGGGAGGGGAGAAAAGAGTTGAAGGCTACATAAATACTAATCAGAAGACTATCACTTTATGTATGAAGCATTCAATTCTAGTTGATTTCTATTCTGAAATGATCCATTAAATACTGGCCACAGTAATAGTTAGCGGGTAGCTATGGCAGTTTGAGGTGTTGGAGTTCGGCGTTCGGTCCAGGTGTTCCTCCATTGAATATATGAGTTTTCTCTGGGTGCTTCAGTTTCCTCCCAGAGTCCAAAAATGTACCAGTTAATTGATTAATTGGTTATTGTTAACTGTTGCAAGATTAGGTTAGGGTTAAATCGGGGTTTGCTGGTGGGTTGGCTTGAATGGCTGGAGGAGTTAATTCCTCGCTATCTCTAAATAAAGGGAAATAAAATGATTTAGTATTGATAACCTTGCAGAACAGATGCAGAACAGTCAGGCTGAAATTTAAAAATGGATGTGTTGGTTGAAAGCACACCTCGTACTTCATTCAGGTTGCCTTCAAACTGATGGTAAGAACAAAGATTTCCCTGAAATCTGGTAAGCTCTCCTCTAACCCTTTCTCTCCTCCATTCCTCATTCTGGCTCCCCTCTTACCGCTTCTCTTTTCCTTGCATTTCCATTGCCTCCCTCTGGTTTCCCTTCTCCTCCCTGTCTCCCATTATTTGCTCCTCACTCCTATCAGATTCCTTCTCCTTCTGCCTTTCACCATTTGGCATCTATTACCTCCCAGCTTCTCGCTTCATTTCCCCCCTCCCCCATTCACCCACTTCCCCCTCATCTGGCTTCTCCTATCACCTGCCAGCTTGTATTCCTCCTCCTCCTCCCTCCACCTCCTTATTCTGGCTTCCCTTCCAGTCCCGATAAAGGGTCATGGCATGAAACAACAGCTGTTTATTCATCTGCATAGATGCTACTTGACCTGCTGAGTTTCTTCAACATTTTGTTCGTGTAGCTTTGAATTCCACAATAATTATTGGTACCATCAACCAATGGATTGCTAATGTCAATTCCGAGAAAGCATCAGGATATGTTCAGTTTGAACCTTAACTTGGCTCATTTACTTCTAAGTGCACTGGGGAGTGGGAGTGAGACTGAACAGAACAGGCGGAATAGAAGCTACAAGAAATAGTCTTGGTATCATAGGGGACCATTTGAAGTCCTTGTGTTATCAGAAACAGGAAATATCTATGTTGAGGCCTTTGAATTTAATTAATTAACAATGTGGAAAACAAACGTTTCTGCAAGATGTTAGGGATAAATTTGTCCCGGTGAGGATGATAAAGAATGGTAGGGTGAAGGAACCATGGGTGACAAGTGAGGTGGAAAATCTAGTCAGGTGGATGAAGGCAGCATACATGAGGTTTAGGCAGCAAGGATCAGATGGGTCTATTGAGGAATATAGGGTAGCAAGAAAGGAGCTTAAGAAGGGGCTGAGAAGAGCAAGAAGGGAGCAAGTAGGGTAAAGGAAAACCCCAAGGCATTCTTCAATTATGTGAAGAACAAAAGGATGACAGGAGTAAAGGTAGGACCGATTAGAGATAAAAGTGGGAAGATGTGCCTGGAGGCTGTGGAAGTGAGCGAGGTCCTCAATGAATACTTCTCTTCGGTATTCACCACTGAGAGGGAACTTGATGACGGTGAGGACAATATGAGTGAGGTTGATGTTCTGGAGCATGTTGATATTAAGTGAGAGGAGGTGTTGGAGTTGTTAAAATACATTAGGACGGATAAGTCCCAGGGGCCTGACGGAATATTCCCCAGTCTGCTCCACGAGGCAAGGGAAGAGATTGCTGAGCCTCTGGCTGGGATCTTTATGTCCTCGTTGTCCATGGGAATGGTATCGGAGGATTGGAGAGAGGCAACTATTGTCCCCTTGTTCAAAAAGATAGTAGGGATAGTCCAGGTAATTATAGACCAGTGAGCCTTACGTCTGTGGTGGGAAAGCTGTTGGAAAAGATTCTTAGAGATAGGATCTATGGGCATTTAGAGAATCATGGTCTGATCAGGGACAGTCAGCATGGTTTTGTGAAGGGCAGATCATGCCTAACAAGCCTGATAGAGTTCTTTGAGGAGGTGACCAGGCATATAGATGAGGGTAGTGCAGTGGATGTGATCTACATGGATTTTAGTAAGATATTTGACAAGGTTCCACATGGTAGGCTTATTCAGAAAGTCAGAAGGCATGGGATCCAGGGAAATTTGTTCAGGTGGATTCAGAATTGGCTTGCCTGCAGAAGGCAGAGGTTCGTGGTGGAGGGAGTACATTCAGATTGGAGGGTTGTGACTAGTGGTGTCCCACAAGGATCTGTTCTGGGACCACTACTTTTTGTGATATTTTTTGATGACCTGGATGTGGGGATAGAAGGATGGGTTGGCAAGTTTGCAGATGACACAAAGGTTGGTGGTGTTGTAGATAGTGTAGAGGATTGTCAAAGATTGCAGAGAGACATTGATAGGATGCAGAAGTGGGCTGAGAAGTGGCAGATGGAATTCAACCCGGAGAAGTGTGAGGTGGTACACCTTGGAAGGACAAACTCCAAGGCAGAGTACAAAGTAAATGGCAAGATACTTGGTAGTGCGGAGGAGCGGAGGGATCTACGGGTACATGTCCACAGATCCCTGAAAGTTGCCTCACAGGTAGGTATGGTAGTTAAGAAAGCTTATGGGCTGTCAGCTTTCATAAGTGGAGGGATAGAGTTTAAGAGACGCGATGTAATGCTGCAGCTCTATAAAACTCTAGTTAGGCCACACTTGGAATACTGCGTCCAGTTCTGGTCACCTCAGTATAGGAAGGATGTGGAAGCATTGGAAAGGGTACAGAGGAGATTTACCAGGATGCTGCCTGGTTTAGAGAGTATGGATTATGATCAGAGATTAAGGGAGCTAGAGCTTTACTCTTTGGAGAGAAGAAGGATGAGAGGAGACATAATAGAGGTATACAAGATATTAAGAGGAATAAACAGAGTAGACAGCCAGCACCTCTTCCCCAGGGCACCACTGCTCAGTACAAGAGGACATGGCTTTAAGTTAAGGGGAGGGAAGTTCAAGGGGGATATTAGAGGAAGATTTTTCACTCAGAGAGTGGTTGGTGCGTGGAATGCACTGCCTGAGTCAGTAATGGAGGCAGATACACTAGTGAAGTTTAAGAGACTACTAGACAGGTATATGGAGGAATTTAAGGTGGGGGGTTATATGGGAGGCAGGGTTTGAGGGTTGGCACAACATTGTGGGCCAAAGGGCCTGTAATGTGCTGTACTGTTCTATGTTCTATGTTCTGATAGAATAATGTTAGCTGTATCTCTGCAGCTACAGAAGAAATCCAGAACATGGCCTTTTGGAGACGATGTCATAGAATTAAACCATCTTATGGAAATAGATAAAATTAAATTTATTTTAAACACAGGGGGGTTTGTATGTCAAAAATGCTGCCTCCTTTCTCAGCAGCTAAATACTTGATTTATCTCCTCCATTTTCCAACACTAATGGCCTAAATCTTTAGCTCTTAAGGTCAAGTGCAAGTTTATTATTCAACTCTACACATGTATACCACCAAACAAAACAACATTCCTCCAGACCAAGGTGCTCAACCCAGTACATGTAACTCACACACATAACACATAAAGTAATATTACCACAAATAAATTAACAAATAATAAGGTGCATACATGATACAAGTTAAAAAGTAAACTGTATAAAGCTATTGGCACTTTATACATGATGAGACCTGGGTGACAGCAGAGAGTTCGGTAGTCTTATGGTCTGGGGGAAGAAGCTGTTTCCCATTCAAACAGTCCTTGTTCTAATGCTATGGTACCTCCTGCTTCATGGCAGAGGTTCAAGGAGATTGTTAGACAAATGGGACCTTCAGATACACACCTTCTGATGAGTGTGCCCAGTCTTCTGTTTTCATTCCCTGCTTCAGACAAATGTTCTGAAGCCAGATCCAACTTTGATTGTTTTGACATTAATATTCTGATGAAGAGGCAATACCTTGCTGCTTTTTGTCTCTGGGTCAATAAATATGTCTTTTCTGGTACTGTGATCAGTTCACTGTACTCCACAGTGCAGGCCCTCTGGCCCACAATGTTGTGCTGACCTTTTAACCTACCCATAGATCAATCTAACCCTTCTCTCCCACAAAGCCCTCCATTTTCTTTCATTCATGTGTCCACCTAAGAGTTTTCTAGCTGTCCCAAATCTGCCTGCCCTGCTGGAGAGGCAGTCAAATCAGAGATATTGTTTCATTCTTTGAAGTGAATGGGAATGTAGTGGACATCACACATGGTGAAAGTGTACAAGGCAATGGGAAATACATTTAGTTATCAGGTAAGTCTTCTGTGTTAAAGTGTAAAATGATATTGGTTCCTCTAATAGTTTTTCCTAAAACTTCATTATTCTTAACCCTGGTTTTAGTTTAAAACAAATAGTCCAACAGGGGCACTAGAAAAGACAACATTTACTCCATTAGAAAATAGAGTATTCAGTTATATAGCACTGAAATACTCCCTTTGGCCTAACTTGTCCATGCCAAATAAGTTGTCAACCCAAGCTAGTCCCATTTTGTTTAGGCAGCACACACAAAATGCTGGAGGAATTCTGCAGGCCAGGCAGCATCTCTGGAAAGGAATGCAGTTGACATTTTGGGCTGAGGCCCTTTTGGGCTTGAGTCCTGCTGAAAGGTCTTGCTCTGAAACGTCGACCGCACTTTTTTCCATAGATGTTGCCTGACCTGCTGAATTCCACCAGTATTTTTTGCTCAGATTTCCAGCATCTGCAGATTTTCTTCTTTAGAATATTTGTCATGTTTTTAGATTAACTGCAGGTTTTAGCCCCCAAAACTTGAGGGAAATGAGATCTCATTAGCCAGACTTTCAGCATAGCTCAACCCTAGTAGGTGATCTGTCTGCAATCTGTGTCCCCATGTTGGAGTCCCAGGATCTGATGCTGCATTTATTTCAGATGATGTGGTTGAAGTGGTAGGTTATGGGTTTGACAGGTATTACTGGGTAATTGATGTAGTTTATCTTCTGGAGGTGATATAAAGTAACTTCAACCGTAGAGGCAGCGAATGTTAAACAAATGGGGCACTTTGATCTCTGCGTTGGTCTTCCTGGGTGTTGATCTTGTTAGGCCAGTGGACAATATTATATCATAGTCTTGATCAGTCCCTTGTAGATGCAGGTCGACCTTCACTAATCTGGCACCATTGGGAACTGAGAGTGCCAGATTAGTGAAAATGCTGAATTACAGAAGGATCACATTAAGCAATAGTTAACCACCTCATCATACCTTTAAAATATCATGTAAATCAGTACAAGTTAGATAATAATGGAACAGAAATATTAAATGAGTAGCAAGTGAAATTTTAATAAAGTAATATACTGTACGGGCACAGATAAAATAAAGGGTACAGGTAAATGTACAGGAATTAACTTATACAGAACAGCTGAACACTTCTGCTTCTAAAGTGCGACGTTTAATATACCTTCAGGCAGAGTTACATGTCTGCAAGTGTGGGGTTGTCAGGATCATCAACGTCTTCATCTTGAAAAATGAGTGAAGCATCAGGAACTGGTGCTGAAACTGGCACAAGTTTCTTCAGTCTGGGTGAGCAGAAACAGAAGTTGGAGAAAGGAGGTCTTCTTTATGACATATTTCACGGGATCGCCAGGCGGCTGGGGATTCAGCACTGGGCTCTTCCCTCTTCACTCGTTGTTACTGAGGAAATTAGTTTCTTTTCCACCGCTTAGTAATATGCTTAAATTCAGTGGGTTACCACATTTGATCTGAGGTCGTAGGCAGAAGAGAATGGAGCACCAGCCAGGGGATGCCGGAGGGCAGTTTGCGACGGCCAGCAGGCGGGCTGACCCAGCGCGTGCCCCCCGCTGCTGGGGGGGGCGGGGGGGGGGTGAAATGGGCGGGTGTCGGGCTGCTGCGCCTCACACAAAATGATATTAATAAATGCAGGAAAACAATGAGGAATCGCTTGTCTTTGCTTACAAGAGCGCACCAACACGTGAACAGATCTAGCGCAACCAAAACAATGCACAGCAGATTGGTACGGTGGCCCAAGTTGCACAGAAATTTTGAAATCAGTGCCAGATTATTGAAGGAACTGGATTATAGGTAGTCGGATTAGTGAATGTTGACCATAATACAATTGCTTTAGGCATTGAGTGAATGAATTATTGGCTACAAAATTGGGTGCATTGGTAGTGCTACACTATTACAGTTTGGGGCGTTGAATTTCAAAGTTCAATCTGAAAATCCTCTGAGAAGTCCGTATGTTTTCTCTGTGAAATACTTGTGTTTTCTCTGGGTGCTCTGGTTTCCTTCCAAAGTCCAAGGACATTCTGGTTAATTGGTTATCGTAAATTGTCCTGTGAATAGGTTAGGTTCAAATCGGTTGGGGGGGTGGGGTTGCTAGCTGGCACAGCTTGAGGGGGGGCCTATTCAGTGATGTATCACTAAATAAAATAAAATGTTCAACATCTGAACTCCTCTTGCAAACATAGTTTGTATGGGTGAATTTCAGGACGGGCTGTGTACTCCCAGGACAGTAAACACTATAGTCCATAAGGGACAATGTGGTTTATTGTAACTGCCATTCTGGCATCTGTCTTTACATACTTGGGTGAAGGTCAGTTTCTTCAGCTGTTTATTATAATTGCATGTGTGAGCTGCATCTTAGCTTGTCACCGAATTATGCCTGGTTCTACAATAGTGAATCTGCAGAGTGGATGATGCAGTAGTCCAAGAGCTTGTTAAATAAGAAACGAATCCCTCAGCACAAAACTAAAAATACTTGTGTCTTTGTGAAATTACAGATTTCTCTCTGCAAAGGAAGGAATGTTAAGTTCTGAACTTCAGCTGTAACTGTATTCAATGGCATTTTCAACTGATAAATGACATTAATGCAACTAGATATTTACTTAAATCTGAGTCACGGCTATATACTAATGTGATTGCACATTCATTCTTATGTCACTGTACAAATGTACAGTAGAGAGCATTCTAACAGGCTTGTTGTGGAAACTGCACTGCAGTGGACAAGGAGGCTCTACACCAGGTAGTCAAAATGCCTACCTGCCTACCTGCCATCAAGAACATACATACAGAAAGGTGCCAGAAATGAATGATCCCACCAATCCCTCTCATAGACTGTTCGTCCAACTCCCATCAGGGAGGAGGCTAAATAGCATCCATGCTAGGACCACCAGACTCAAAATCAGTTACTTTCCCCAAGCTGTAAGGCTGATCAACACCTACATCCCCCATCAGTCACCTTATATACAGACTAGTGTCACATTACAGACATGTAATCATTCTATGTATAAAAGCAATCTTATGTATTTACGTATATTTGTTTTGTGGTTTTTATTATTATTTGCTCATTATCTTGTGATTTATTTTTTGTGCTGTTTTGGACCCGGAGTAACAATTATTTTGTTTCTGTACACTTACATACAGAATCTGACATCAAACAATCTTGAATCTTGAAAGAATTTTCCCCAGAACTCTTTAGTAATGTTGAATCATTCAGTGGAGTACCCTATTATTTGCTTTTAAGTTCACAAGTTCTAACTCAGAATTTGAAAGGGTACTGTGCATCCAAGAATAATCTAATTCAGAAATGCAATGAACCCAATGTAGGGAAGTATAACAGCTTGTCAAATGATTTGCTGCCTGTCAGATTTGTATCAGATATGAATACACAGCTGCTGACTGACAGGAAGGTTCAGGTTGTGATGTTCCTGCAACTTTCTTCCTGGCAGTGGTGATCCTGACTTTGGAAGATAATGATAAAAGATCCTTGGGTTATGAATACTGTTCATTATATGGATGGTTAATACTGCATATAGATCTTGGTGGGGACAGGAATGAATGCTTATGACAGCAGACAGGCTGTTAATCACACGTGTATTGAGGCTCTTGAAGGTTGTTGAGCTGCAATCATCACACTGCCTTTTTTACAGAACTACTATCGACAGGGCAAAGATTTCAGATGGCAGAAAGATACAAGTGGGAGCCCACCTAACTTAACCATTCTCTCCTCATTACAGAACTCCATGCTGTACCCAAGTTATGGCCTAATTAGTGTTGTATGTAGTTTGAGCATAACCTTCTCGTACTCAAAATTCTCAGCTAATAAGACCATGACCAAAGGAGCAGAATTAGATCATTCAGCCTGTCGCATCTGCTTCACCCCTCTCAACCCCTTGCCGCTGCCTTCTTCTCATAACCTTTGACACCTTAACTAATCAAGAACCTATTAACCTCCGCTTTTTATTTATGTGATTCTTTATTTATTGAGATACAACATGGAACAGGCCTTTCCAGCCAATGAGCCATACCACCCAGCTACCCTCCATTTAGCCCTACCCTAATCATAGGACAATTTCCAATGACAGAATAACCTACTAACCAGTATTTGTTTGGAATACGGGAAGAAGCCAGTGTAGCTGGAGGAAACCCACATGGTAATGAGGAGGACGTACAAACTCTTTACAGACAGCGCCGGAATTGAATTCCAAGCTCCGGTACCACATACTGCAATAGTGTTATGCTAACCGCTACACGACCGTGGCTCTTTAAATATACCTTGGCCTCCCCAGCCATAAGTAGCAATGTATTTTCAGATTCACCACCCTCTGGCTAAAGAAATATGTCGTATTTCTGATCTAAAAGGACATCCTTCTATTCTGAGGCTGTGTCCTCTGGTGCTAGCCTCCCCCACCATTGGAAACATCCTCTCCACATCCACTTTAGATAGACCTTTCAATATTTGATAGGTTTCTATAAGATTTCCCCCTTGGCTTAACATTGTAACATTGTTCTCATAGGTCTCGGTAAAAGGTGACTCAGACAGCTGCTGCTCGTTCAGAACACAGCTGCTGGAGTCCTCACTAAGACCAAGAGAGTTGAACATATCTCTCCAGTTCTCAGACTGCTACACTGGCTTCCTGTCCATTAGAAGAGTGACTTTAAAATATAACCACTGGCTTCTAAAGCACAGAATAGTCTAGGGCCAAAATACATCTCCAATCTTTTGCTGCATTATGGACCTTCCGGAGCTCCCAGGTCATCTGGGGTGAGTCTACTTACTGTCCCCAGGATCAAACATAAACATGCTGAAGAAGCTTTTAGTTACTATGCTCCACATATCTGGAATAACCTTCCAGATGACCTGAAGTCTGCCCCAACTTTAAGCTCTTTTAAATTGAGGCTTAAAACTTTTCTTTACATTGTTGCTTTTAATTAGGATCACCTGCACTGTAACTTCTATTTATTATATTTTTTGTGTGATTTTATTGTCTTATATATTGTCCAAAACTTAATGTCTGATTTTCATATCTTATTCTATGTGAAGTATTTTGAACTTGTCTTTGAAAAGTGCCTTACAAATAAACTTGCTTGCAAGAGGCTGATTCTGCTAAACTCAAATGATTACTGCCCCAGAGCCATCAAACACTTTAACTTGACTATGGTCTAATGAGGGTTGGACATATTTCAATCAAATAAACCCAATGTAGAGCAGCAAAATATCTTGTCAAACAATTGGCTGCTCTTAGACCTTGCATTAGATAGTAGCTCACAGCTGTTGACTGACAGGAAGGTGCAAGTTCTGATGCTGTTGCAACATTCTGTTAAGGATCCAGCCTGAACACTGGGTCAGAGGGGCTCTGCTGATAGCTCTGGACCATAACAGCTCTTAAATTCTACCTTCTTTCACCTGGCCATGTGGGCTCTGAACCAGCCCCCTTCCTTATTGGACTCTCACCAATTACCCACTTATCTCCTCAATAGCACCCACCTGTTTCTGCTCATTACCCGGTCCATTTAAACCCTGCCTCAACTGTTCATCCCAGTCTGCTATAGTGTCTACTGCCAATGGAAATTGTTGAATTCTGTGTTTCCAGATTCTGCCTATTTGGAACCCAATTCTTGCCTGAAGCACCTGTAATTGTATGCCCTTGCCGGACAGCCTTTCCCAGGTAAGACCTTGGCCTGCCATTCTGGCTTTGTGCCTGCCTCCTGGTGTTGAAAGACTGTTGCCCCTGTGGCCACTAAGAAAAACCTGGTAAAAGAACATTCATTGGTCTACACTTGAGTCCTACAGCAACTGGCCCCTCCTGACACATTCTTCTTGAGCTTCAAAGCTGCTGATAAAGAATAGTTGGATTATGAACACTGTTCATTATATAGATGGTTAATACTGCAGCTAGATCTTGAGTGGGAGGGGCTGTCAATCACATGTGTACTGAGGCTCTCAAATGTTGTTGAGTTGCAATCATCACATTGTTTTACAAAACTACTGATTGACCAGGTGTAAGTTTTAGATAGCAGAAAGATTAAATTGTTGGTTGGAGAGCTATCTCACTTATTCCATCTCTGCTCAAGGATACAATTTTGCAGAACTCTATGCTGTACTCAATTATCTGTCTAATTAGTGTTGTATTTAGTTTGTGCATAACCTTCTCGTACTCAAAATTTTCTGTTAATGAAGGAAAGTGCAACAGATTCCCTAACAAAATGTCTTCTACCCAAAACATTCACTGTTTCTTTCCACTAATGTGCCCTGATCTACCAAACTTTCCCAAGAACTTCTATCTTAAATTCAGATTTCTAGCATCTGCATTCATTTACTGTCACTTTAAATCTTTACCTTGGTCACTGTCCTCTCTGCTAAGAAATACACTCAATGGCCAATTTATCAAGTACCTCCATTGCCTAATAAAGTGGCCACTAAGTGTATGTTTGCAATCTTCTGTTGCTGTAACCTATCTACTTATTTTGACGTGTTGTGCATTCAGAAATGCTCAATGCACTCCACTGTTGTAACATATGGTTATTTGAGCTATTGTCACATTCCTGTCAGCTTGAACTAGTCTGGCCATTTTCCTCTGAACACTCTCATTAACAAAGCCCACAGAAATGCCACTCACTAGATTTTTTTTTTGGTTTTCACACCATTTTCTAAAGATGATTGAGTTTGAAAATCTTAGGACACCAACACTTTCTGAAAGAGACAACCATCCCTTCTGACACCTACAATAATTCCATGGTAAAATCAGTTAGATCACATTCCATTCCCATTCTGGTGTTTGGTCTGAACAACTGAACCTCTTGACCATGCTTGCATGCTTTTATGCATCAAGTTCTGCCACATGATTAGCTGATATATTTACACTAAAGAGCAGGTGTATAGGTGTTAACCTGCTTTGATTAAATCTCTCCTTGGTCTTTGTCAAAAGAAAATAAGGCATCCTGATCAGTTTCATTTCAGGTCAGTTTCACTCTCCTAATCTGATTACACTCTCTCTATGTCCCTCCTGCAGTATGTGTGACCAGGAGTTTATAGAGGACTTGGCTGCTGTGTGTATACACTTCCAGCATGATTTCCCTGCTCTTGACATTACTGGCTGGAGCAAGTTTACTATTTATTTTCTCAAGGACCCCTCCTCCCTCCCTACCATATCATTTATTATAAAGGTGATATGACTGTGAGAGTTGCTTCTGTATTTTGACAATAATTTGAATAGAATGATACAAGAAAGGGCTTAGCATATATGGGTACATGGAGGGCTGTGAGAGGTTACAACAGGACATTGATAGGATGCAAAACTGGGCAGAGAAGAGGTAGATGGAGTTCAACCCAGATAAGTGAGAGGTGGTTCATTTTGGTAGGTCAAATATGATGTCAGAATATAGTACTAATGGCAAGATTCTTGGCAGTGTGGGTGATCAGAGGGATCTTGGGTTCTGAGTCCTTAGGACACTCAAAGCTACTACGTAGTTTGACTCTGATTAAGAAGGCATATGGTGCATTGGCCTTCATCAATTGTTGGATTGAGTTTAAGAGCTGAGAGATAATGTTACAGCTATATAGGAACCTGGTCAAACCCCACTTGCAGTACTGTGCTCAATTCTGTTCACCTCACTGCAGGAAGGACGTGGAAACCATAGAAAGGGTCCAGAGGAGATTTACAAGGATGTTGCCTGGATTGGGGAGCATGCCTTATGAGAATAGGTTGAGTGAACTCAGCCTTTTTTCCTTGGAGTGACAGAGGAATAAGAGGTGACCTGATAGAGGTGTATAAGATGAAAGGCATTGATCGTGTGGCTAGTCAGAGGCTTTTTCCCAGGGATGAAATGGCTAGCACAAGAGGGCATAGTTTTAAGGTGCTTGGAAGTAGGTACAGAGGAGATGTCAGGGGTAAGTTTTTTAATGCAGTGAGTGCTGAGTGCATGGAATGGGCTGCTGGTGGTGATGGTGTAGATGGAAATGATAGTCTTTTAAGAGACTCCTGGATGGATACATGGAGCTTAGGAAAAATAGACAGCTAGGGGTAACCCTAGGTAGTTCTAAGGTAAGGACATGTTCAGTACAGCTTTGTGGGCTGAAGGGCCTGTATTGTGCTGTAGGTTTTCTATGTTTCTATAATATTGCATCAATTTGGGGGCTGTGGCTCATTCAAGGACTAGAGGAAAAGAGGTGGCTGGAGATGAATAGTATTGAATGCTTAAGGAATTTTAGAAGGAAGAGGGATGTTGTGGCAGACCTGATGCAAAACAAGGTAGTACCCAAGTATTGAAAGCCACAGTAGTGACAACTAACTGGAAGGGGAATTGAAAAGTCAGCAGTTTACTGAGAACAGGTAGGAGATTTCCTGGATGAGGTTGATCTTGAGAGGGTATTGGGAGAGAAATTGGAGAAACAGAATATCAGCAGCATCTCTGGAAGGAGAAACAGTTTGCCTTTCAGTTCAGACACTTGCCTAGTTCTGATTAAGATAACTCTGTTTCTTTCTTCATAAATGCTGATGATCTGTTAATTATTTTTATAATTTCCTGCATAATTATAGATGCAGAAAGGACTAGAGAAAATAGGAATATTAAAATAAAATGCTGATGAAGGGTCTCAGCCTGAAACGTTGACTTTCTATTGATGCTGCCAGTCTTGCTGAGTTTCTCAAGCATCTTGTGTCACTCAAGAATGATTAACTCTCTAGACATTGGCCACTATTAATAGAATGTTATTTTTTCAATATTTGAATTCAAATGTCCACCTCTGCTACAATCTGAAATCAAATTCATTCATCTGATCACAGACAGTCTGCTTTACTGCAATTACTGGATTGATTACCATGCCACTGAAGTTCTGGTTACAATACAGTTCAACCATAATCTGAATGGCACCGCAACTTCAAGGTCTAAATATCTTGCTCTTGTTTCATTCTTTCACTCCGGAGCACTGAAAGATGTCAGGGCAACTTTTAACTTTGCTTAAATATACATGACACTATTCCTTTAAGGGACAGCTACAGATAATTTATCAATATATAAATTTAATGACCAGTTTTGATAAAGTTAGTTTTGCTTGCTTTGTTTTTTAACTCTATTTCTCTCTGCCTCCTCCATTCTCTCTTCCTGGGTCTTTCTTTTCTCTTTGCTCTCTTTCTACCTATTTCCTCTTTGTTTTTTTTCTTTATTTCTCTCCCTTGTTCTCCATCTGCCTTAGCCTCTAGGATAGTTGGTCTATCGTTCGTGAAATACAGTGGAACATAATTTCAAAACTTAAGTACATCAAGGTAGTTTTAAGGGAAAAGCAATAAATATTTGTTAGCAGAGACATTTCCCTGATCAAGTAGATGAGAAATGCTTTTTCAAACGTAAGGTTTATATAGTCTGCATTTGAAAGAAGCATTTTTCATTAAATGGAGTGAAAATTTGTCAATTTCCCCTTTTAGGCTTCTGATACGTGAATACAAAACTTCTCTGATACATGGGGTGATGTGCATCAGGTCTAAACACATGCCTGGATGCACCCTCGGTCCTGTGTATGGCCCACAAACGAGTAGTCACTCATCCTGTAGAAAACATCAATATTCATTGTCTGTGATTCTCTCATTGAACCTCACACTGCTCAGCTCGAGCATTACAATATAGCAACTATATATTCAAGCATAGCAACTGTTAGAATCATAGTTATGCCTGTGCTGACCAAAGTGTCGTCTTGAGTCCATCCCACTTGCCTGCATTTGATTCTTATCTCTAAGCCTTTTCTATTCATCTATCTGTCCAAATATAATAATTTTTCCTACCTCTACGGTGCTGTTACGTGTGCATAGTAAAGAACTTCATTTCCCTGTGGGCAATGCAAAGGGTTCACCCAAAATCAGAAGCTATATTGCCCATGTAAAAGGTTGAGTAACAGTTCAGTAATAAAAGGTTCTAACATAAGCCCCTGCCAAGTTCTTGTTAAGAACATAACAAGGTGTCGGAGGACGGCGTGAGGTCTAGATATGGAGAGTAAATTAATACCATGTGCAACTGAGAAGGAGACTGCATGAGTATGAAAGGTGCTAGCAGCAAGTAAGGTGAGAAAGCATGTTGTTCCTGAAGTTCAGCAGTCGCTGGATTCACCAACAGAGATTCAAGTCAGAGGCAGACAGTTCCTATCATGAATAAGCTAAGTCCTCTCACACCTATGCAGTTTACCTTCAGTCTAACTGATAACTGGAAATGCTTCAGACAGCAATTCAGTATATAGTTAGCTGCTAGCAATGTGGGGGGGGGGGGGGGAGAGAAACCAACCAAAAATTGAAAGCATGTATTCGGCCAAGATGCTTCAGATATCTGTAACAGCTTGAGGAATATTTTGTCCGAAGTGAAATCTTCATGTTTGAGAGGTTTTTTCTTCCCTGTGACCATAAACAAGGTGTTAGCTTTGATCAATACTTAGCTGAGTTTCACACACTGAGTTAGTCCTGTGAATTTGGAGATCTGAGAAACTCACTAGTTAGAGACAGAACAGAGAGGAAGATTGTTGCGTGAAAAAAATTTGATATTGGAAAAGGCTGTGAATACATGTAGGGCAGCAGAGATCACATGAGTGCAAGCTAAGGCACTCTACAAATTTGACATAACAGTGCATGCTGTGAAAACAAGACCAGGGCACAAGGCATTTTACAGAGCAACAACAATGCGAAGGGGAATGCTCAAACAGCAAATGCAGCAAATGTGGAGGTTGTCACATTCCAAAAATGTGTCCTGCTTATGGAAAATCCTGCAATAAACAAGGGAAGAATCATTTTGCTAAATGCTTCAAAGCTGGGGCTACCAAGAGTAAGGTGCACACGAATGAAGAGGAAATGGAGGAATTCTTTGTGGATTCTCTTCAGAAATCATCAGCTGTAAGTCAGAATGGATCATTCCAGTGACTGTGAATGAGACAGTAGTTCCATTCAAGCTTGACACAGGAGCCCAGGTAAATCTGTTATCCATGGATGACTGCAAGACTCTAAGTGAAGAGTAAGATTTACCCAGTGAAGTAAATGTGACAGACAAAACTGAAGAAAATCCTCCAGTAAAAGGAGGCAGTATAGTAACCTTCAAGCACAAAGGGCAGCACCTAAAGACAGTTATTGATTGTGGAAAAGAGTACAGTAAATATTAGGTCTGAGTGCATGTAAAAAGATTTCACAATGGCTTCACAGACCAAAAATGACCACACAACACTCATGGAAGAGTACACAGGTGTTTTGAGGGCCTTGGATGCTTTTCTGGTGTACACAAAATCCATACATGTGAGACAATGGTGACTGTAGTCCATACATGCAGGAAAGTTCCATTTCCATTCAGAGACAAACTTGAACAAGAGCTAGCACATATGGAGTGGATAAATGTCATAGAAAATTGAAGAACCAACAGATTAGGTGTGCTCACTGGTCATTGTGAAAGAAATTTGGCACTTTGTGGATATGCCTAGACCCAAGAGATCTCAATAAAGCCATCAAGCGAGAGGATTTTAAATTGCTAACATGGGAGGAGATCATGTCCTGGTTTGCAGGTGCCAAGTGGTTTAGACATCTCAATGCTTCATCTGGGTTTTGGTAGATGAAGGTTGAGGCAAGTTTGAGACTGTACTTTTAACCCACTACAGGGAAGATATCACCTTCGGCTACTGTATGGGATTCTGTCTGCACTGGGTCGACCATAAAACTGTCCACATGATCTTTGAGGGCATACCTGGTGTCAAGACCATGAGGAATAACATCATTGTCTGGGGATCCACCAAAAATGACCATGATATATAAATGAGAAAAATGTTTGACATGACACGGAATGTCAATTTGAAATTAAATAAAGAGAAATGTGAGTTTGGTGTTACAACACTGATCTTCATAGGAGATGTCATATCTGAAGAAGGAATGAAGCCTGACCCAAGAAAGATGTCGTCTGTTGAAAACATGGAGAGGCCCCAAAACAAAGGAGGTGAGATTTCTTGGGGATGGTGACTTATCTGGTTAAGTTCATCCCTCAAACTGACAACTGTCAGTGCCATTTTGGTCATATCTTGAGCAATAAATGAGTGAATTTGGTCTCATGAACAAGAGTTTCCATTTGCTGAAGAGTCTTATCTGAAGAGTGCATACTGTAGGTGTGCTAGAATCTGGACTGATGCTTCTTGGCATGGCCATGGGGCAGTACCATGGGGCATGATGACACAGGGCAACCTTATCCTGTGGGGGTGTGCCTCATTCTTATTTCAAAAGTCACTTCCATTGTGATTGGTTCATTTAAAAGCTGTAACTGCTTGATGTTTCAAAAATCCTCTGTATATAAAATAGCACATAGGAGCCTGATTTCTTCCTTTGTTTTTGGGCAAGGATGCACATGATGATGCACTTAACATAGAAACATAGAAAACCTACAGAACAGCACAGGACCTTCAGCCCACAATACTGTGCTGAACAATTCCTTACCTTAGCAATTACCTAGGGTTACTAATAACCCTCTATTTTTCTGAGCTCCATGTACCTGTCAAGGAGTCCCTTAAAAGACCCTATTGTATCTGCTTCCACTACTGTTGCCAGCAGCCCATTCCACACACTCTGTAAAAAGCTTACCCCTGACATCTCCTCTGTACCTGCTTCCAAGCACCTTAAATCTGCGTCCTCTCAAGCTAGCCACTTCAGCCATGGGAAAAAGCCTCTGACTATCCACACGATCAATGCGCCTCATCATCTTGTACACCTCCATCAGGTCACCCCACATTGTCTATCGCTCTAAGGAAAAAAGGCAGAGTTCACTCAACCTACTCTCAAGGCATGCTCCCCAATCCAGGCAACACTCTTATTAATCCCCTCGGCACCCTTTTATGGTTCCACATCCTTCCTGTAGTGAGGCGACCAGAACTGAGCACCGTACTCCTAGTGGGGTCTGACCAGGGTCCTATATAGTTGCAATATTACCTCTCAACTCCTAAATTCAATTCCACGATTGATGAGGGCCAATTCACCATATACCTTCTTAACCACAGTCAACCTGCGCAGCTGCTTTGAGAGTCCTATGGACTCAGACCCCAGGATCCCTCTGATCCTCCACACCGCCAAGAGTCTTGCCATTAATATTATATTCTGCCTATTAATATTATATTTCTGCCTATTATATTTGACCTACCAAAATGAACCACCTCACACTTATCTGGGTTGAACTCCATCTGCCACTTCTCAGCCCAGTTTTGCATCCGATCAATGTCCCAGTGTAATCTCTGACAGCCCTCCACACTATCCACAACACCCCCAAATCTTAGTGTCATCAGCAAATTTACTAACCCATTTCTCCACTTCTTCATCCAGGTCATTTATAAAAATCAGAGTAGGGATTCCTGAACAGATCCCTGAGGCGCACCACAGGTGACCGACTTGCGTGCAGATTATATCTACAACCACTCTTTGCCTTCTGTGGGCAAGCCAGTTCTGGATCCACAACGCAATGTCCCCTTGGATCCCATGCCTCCTTACTTTCTCAATAAGCCTTACATGGGATACCTTGTACTTAACCAAGTACTTTTGTTGAATATGTATGTTTGTTGAATATTCTCCTTTGTAGTGTCTGTAACTTGGGGGACATATATGTTTGGTCAAATTTAATGTTTGTAAATAAATGATGAATATAGCTATTTTCATAGAGTACTTTCTGTATTACTTGCCAGACCCACAAGACTGATTTAACATTACATTGGAGCTGCAAGCAGGTATGGCTTTTTGAGCAAAAATGCATTCTTATGTGTTTCTCATACTGAAGATCCTCTCTGAAAGAAATGCATTTCTCTGAGAGGTTATTTAAAAGAAAGGACCCTCAGGATGAGAGACAGAGCCCTAGAGTGCACAGAGAATAGCACAGGCTTTGGAAGTCTCGGTAACTTGCGTATGCGTTGTGATTGGTCAGACCTGTTAGTTTTATCCAGTGTTGAAATAAGACATTCTTTCAATATTTATGTTGTAATTTCTCAAAAGAAAAGATAGTCAGCTGGATGTTTTCTGGCTTGTTGCAGCAAATGAATGACATCAGTATAAAATGATAGCGAGTCTTTAGAATGAATTGGAGGATCTCAGTCAGTGCTGTGTTATTCTGAGAGAATCAATAATGATGGCTCAAATTAGGGCTATGAGTGAGAAGATACAAATATACAAATCTCTCCCATTTCACACACATCTGCTGTCATCCCATCCTCCTACCACCCCACTTGGGATAGGGTTCCCCTTGTCCTCACCTACCACCCCACCAGCCTCCAGATCCAACATATAATTCTCCATAACTTCCATTTCCAACAGGATCCCACTACCAAGCACATCTTCCTCCCCCCCCCCCCCCCCCCACTTTCTGCTTTCAGCAGGGATTGCTCCCTACGCGACTCCCTTGTCAATTCGTCCTCCCTCATCCCTTCCCACCGATCTCCCTCCTGGCACTTATCCTTGTAAACAGAACAAGTGCTACACCTGCCCTTACACTTCCTCCCTCACCACCTTTCAGGACCCCAGACAGTCCTTCCAGGTGAGGCGACACTTCACCTGTGAGTCAGTTGGTGTGATATACTGTGTCCGATGCTCCTGGTGCAGCCTTCTATACATTGGTGAGACCCAACGCAGACTGGGAGACCATTTCACTGAACACCTATGCTCTGTTCGCCAGAGAAAGCAGGATCTCCCAGTGGCCACTCATTTTAATTCCATGTCCCATTCCCATTCTGATATCCATGGCCTCTTCTACTGTCAAGATGAGTCCACACTCAGGTTGGAGGAACAACATCTTATATTCCATCTGGGTAGCCTCCAACCTGATGGCATGAACATTGATTTCTCTAACATCTGTTAATGTCCCTCATTCCCTTCTTACCCCATCTTTTATTTATTTATTATTCCCCTTTTTCTCCTTTTTTCCTCTCTACCCCTCTCACAATCACTTACTCTTTGCCTGTTCTTCATCTCCCTCTGGTGCTCCCCTCCCCTTTTTCTCCCTAGGCCTCCAGTCCCATGATCCTTTCCCTTCTCCAGCTGTGCATCTCTTTTGCCAATCAACTTTCCAGCTCCTCCCCCTCCTGTCTTCTCCTATCATTTCAGATTTCCCCCTCCCCCTCAAATCTCTTACTATCTTTTCTTTCAGCTATTCCTGATGAAGGGTCTCGGCCCAAAATATCAACTGTACTTCCTCCAATAAATGCTGCCTGGCCTGCTGCGTTCCACCAGCATTTTGTGTGTGTTTCTTGAATTTCCAACACCTGCAGATTTCCTCATGTTTAGCCAACACACAATCCGTATATTTGTGTAATGAAAGTACAGAATTTAGAGGTGGCTTGAAGAGCCTATTGGGGGACCTGATCCCATTAAGGTTCAAGCCATGTTGAGACAGGGTGATGATCCTTTTGTCTGGCTGGGAGATGGAGACATCTAGCTGGATGTTGAAAATGAGAGAGTAGAGTGGAACCCTTGGTTTAATCCTCATAAAGATTGCCTCCTTGACTGTATGAAAGAATGTTCAGGCCAGTGATTATGCTTTCACACACCCACTGTGGGGGTTGTTGGCTTGCAGCTTCTACCTACATTTAACTGCTGGAGGGAGAGGGGAGGAGGCTCAGGAATGTGAGGTTGGTGTAATGGACACCTTCAACACAGAGCTCACAGAATTCTCCACTGAGGAATTAACAAGTTTAGGGGATAGCTACAGACAAAAGGCTGGGAATCTTTGGCTACATGGTTATTGAGGATATGGGATGTTGGGGGGATGGGTGCCTTTAGGAGCCTATCATCTCAATATGCAATCAATAATGCCCTGAGAACACTGCTTGCTTCCCCTGAGTGTAATTAATCACTATGGATTTGTGTAACGGCAGCAGTTAAATGTAGGTATCCCATATTTACTGAATGGGACTTAAAACCCAAGTGGAGTTGAGCTCAGTAGAGGAGGGACTAAAGTTCTATGCCAGTGGGTTCTTGTCACAAATGTACTGCATTTGTGGTATCCCACCGGAGGATATTGAATTAGCCTGGAATGGTGGGACACATGGGTCAGGGAGGCATTTTTCCCAATACAAGGTAGTGCTGTCTTTAATAGTACCAGCTGTTGGTCATCCTAGAAGTACAGCAATTCAGTTCAAAGGTCTAATTTAACGTCAGAGAAATGTATACAATATACATCCTGAAATGCTTTTTCTTTGCAAACATCCATAAAAACAGAAGTGTTTCAAAGAATGAACAATAGTTAAACGTGAGAACCCCAAAGTCCCCCATCTACCCCTCCCGTGTGTAAACAGCAGCAAGCAATGATCCCCCCTCCCCCAGCAAAAAAAGCGCACAGACCTTGCAGTTACCCCAAAGACTATCGCATTTCATCTGGCATTTGACAACCACAGGTTCTCTCTCCCTAATGAGGGAGAGGGAGGTGCTCCCATTTTCACAGTGAGCAGGAGACATAAGAAAATGGTTTACAATGATAAAAAGTCTGTTGCTTTTTACAAGCTCTGTACCTGAAGATCGCAAAGATTTTGGGTTTTCAGGCCAACTGCGAAGGATTTTCCGGCCTCCCCGGCAACACATGGGTCTCTTCTCATTATTACAATGTTTAGAGTATATAGCAGAGGGTACCCGTTGTCAAGTATGGAAGTTAGATAAGCAGGGGGAGAGTGGGGGACCCACATGTCCTGTAAAGAAGTGTTCCTAGCGTTGCTTAAAGCTGTGGTTCTGGAGGAGCCAGTAAGTTAGGTTCCTACTCTCATCCCAATGTGGATATTCTGTCGAGAGGAGCAAAAAAGGAGACTGTTGAGGGGGAAGGGTCATTTTTCAAGCTCTCTGCAGATGAGGGTTCCTTTTGCTCTCTGCCAGATTCTTGGCATTTCATTTAGGGTACCTTGCAAAGGATAATAGCTAACAACCCGCACCAATGGGATTTAGTGGGTGGTTGGTGCCTCTTTGCTGTAGAGAAGGGGCCGTTCAACCTGCACCCGTCTTCACTGTAATTGATTTGAATGTGGTGAAACGTGGCCACACGCGTGCATGTGTGCACGCATGGACTTTGTGTTTAAGAGAGTGTGAATGTGTTGGGCTATAGATGCTGCCTGGCCTGCTGTGTTCCACCAGCATTTTGTGTGTGTTGTTTGAATTTCCTGCATCTGCAGATTTCCTCGTGTTTGTACTTCACACTTATCTGGGTTGAACTCCATCTGCCACTTCTCAACCCAGTTTTGCATCCTATCAATGTCCCACTGTAACCTCCGACAGCCCTCCACACTATCCACAACACCCCCAACCTTTGTGTCATTGGCAAATTTACTAACCCATTCCTCCACTTCCTCATCCAGGCCATTTATAAAAAATCACAAAGAGTAAGGATTCCAGAACAGATCCCTGAGGCACACCACTGGTCACTGACCTCCATGCAGAATATGACCCATCTACAACCACTCTTTTCCTTTGTGGACAAGTCAATTCTGGATCCACAAAGCAAGGTCCCCTGGGATCCCATGCCTCCTTAGTTTCTCAATAAGCCTTGCATGGGGTACCTTATCAAATACCTTATTGAAATCCATCTGCACTACATCTACTGCTCTTCCTTCATCAATGCGTTTAGTCATATCCTCAAAAAATTCAATCAGGCTTGCAAAGCATGACCTGCCCTTGACAAAGCCATGCTGACTACTCCTAATCATATTATACCTCTTCAAATGTTCATAAATCCTGCCTCTCAGGGTCTTCTCCATCAACTTAACAACAGCTAAGCCTCACTGGTCTATAATTTCCTGGGTTATCTCTACTCCCTTTCTTGAATAAAGGAACAACATTCACAATCCTCCAATCCTCCAGAACCTCTCCTGTCCCCATTGATGATGCAAACATCATTGCCAGAGGCTCAGTAATATCCTCCCTCATCTCCCACTATAGCCTGGGGTACATCTCGTGTGGTCCGGTGATTTATCCAACTTGATGCTTTCCACAAGCTCCACCACAACCTCTTTCTTAATATCTACGTGCTAAAGCTTTTCAGTCTGCTGCAAGTCATCACTACAATCACCAAGATCCTTTTCCATAGTGAATACTGAAGCAAAGTATTAAGTACCTCTGCGATTTCCTCCGGTTCCATACACACTTTCCCACTGTCACACTTGATAGGTCCTATTCTTTCACATCTTATCCTTTTGCTCTTCACATACTTATAGAATGCCTTGGAGTTTTCCTTAACTCTACCCATCAAGGTCTTCTCATGGCCCCTTCTGGCTCTCCTAATTTCCTTAAGCTTCTTCCTATTAGTCTTATAATCTTCTGGATCTCTAACATTACCTAGCAGTCTGAACCTTTTGTAAGCTTTTCTTGACTAGATTTATTACAGCCTTTGTACACCATAACTTCACTGTCTCATTGGAATGTACCTATACAGAACTCCACACAGATATCCCCTGAATATTTGCTACATTTCTTCTGTACTTTTCCCTGAAAACATCTCCTAATTTAAACCTCCAGTTCCCTGCCTGATAGCCTCATAATTCCCCTTACTCCAATTAAGCGCTTTTCTAACTTGTCTGTTCCTATCTCTCTCCAATGCTATTGTAAAGGAGACAGAATTATGATCACTATCTCCAAAATGCTCTCCCACTGAGGGATCTGACACCTGACCAGGTTCATTTTCCAATACCAAATCAAGTAGTCTCTCCTCTTGGAGGCTTATCTATATATTGTGTCAAGAAACCTTCCTGAACATACCTAACAATCTCTACCCCATCTAATCCCCTTGCTCTAGGGAGATGCCAGTCGATATTTGGGAAATTAAAATTTCCTATCACGACAACTCTGTTATTATTACACCTTTTCAGGATCTGTTTCCCTATCTGTTTTTCAATATTCCTATTACTATTAGGTGGCCTTTAAAAAGCACCCAGTAAAGTTATTGAATGCTTCCTGTTTCTGGCATCCACCTTTTCTGCAGCTGTGACATTATCTCTGATCATCAGTGCCACGCCCTGCCTCTTTTGCCTCCCTCCCTGTCCTTTCTGAAGCATTGAAAACCCGGCATTTGAAGTAACCATTTCTGTCCCTGAGCCATCCAAGTCTCTGTAATGGCCACCACATCATAGCTCCAAGTACTGATCCACACTCTAAGCTCATCCATTTTGTTCACAACACTTCTTGCGTTAAAATAGACACATCTCAAACCTTCAGTCTGAGCATGTCCCTGCTCTATCACCTGCCTATCCTCCCTCTTGCACTGTCTGCAAGCTTTCTCGATTTGTGAGCCAACCTCCTCTTCTCCAGTCTCTTCAGTTTGGTTCCTACCCCCCCCCAACAATTCTAGTTTAAACTCTCCCCAGCGGCCTTAGCAAATCTCCCCACCAGAATTTTGGTCCTGCTGGGATTCCAGTCCAAACCATCCTTTTTGTACAGGTCACACCTGCCCCAAAAGAGGTCCCATTGATCCAGAAACTTAAATCCCTGCCCCCTGCTCCAATCCCTCAGCCACGCATTTATCCTCCACCTCATTCCATTCCTATTCTCACTGTCGTGTGGCACAGGCAGTAATCCCGAGATTGTTACCTTTGTGGTCCTGCTTGTCAACTTCCTTCCTAACTGCCTGTAGTCTTTTTTTCAAGACCTCTTTCCTTTTCCTACCTATGTCATTGGTACCAATATGTTCCACAACTGTTGGCTGTTCTCCCTCCCACCACAGGATATCTTGGGTGCAATCTGAAACATGCCAGACCCTGGCACCTGGGAGGCAAACTACCATTTGAGTTTCTTTCCTTCATCCACAGAATCCCCTGTCTAACCCCCTAACTATAGAGTCCCCTATCACTACTGCCTTCCTCTTCCCTTCCCTACTTTTCTCAGCCACAGGGCCAAACTCTGTGCCAGAGGCACAACCACTGTTGCTTCCCCCAGGAAGGCTGTTCCCCCACCCCCCAACAGTACTCACAGGAATACTTATTGTCAAGGGTACAACCACAGGGCTACTTTCTAGTACCTGACTCTTCCCCTTCCCTCTCCTGACTGTGACCCACCTGTGTCTCCCATGGCCCCAGTGTGACCACTATAATTCCTTTCTGTCACCTCCTCTAGGCTACATCACACTGAGCCAGTGGATTTTGAAAATGCTGTTGTGCAAAAACAATAGGCGTCCACACCAGGTGTTTCCGAAAATACCTCCATCCACATTAAAATAGTATTTGGGCACATGTGCAGGACACAGCTACAGAAAACAAGCAAAAATGAAATGGTATACTATTTCTGTTTCCTCCTTAGTTCCAGAACACTATGAAATGCTGCGCTGCCGCCATCACCTACCGGCACATCATGACAGCATTTTTTTTTTAAAGCTCCAGTTACCCCGTACACACTACACTGCCCAGCCGGCATTTTCAGATTTACACACTCTGGAGAGCGTTTTAGAAAAGCTCCATCTTTGGGGTAGAAAAACGTTTCAGTGTGAACGGAGGGTCAAAATGAAGTGAAAAGGCTTCGGTTACAGATTTACCCAGTCTAGTGTGGACAAGGCCTGAGTATGTTTATTGAATATTCAGTTTTGTAGTGTCTGTAACTTGGGGAACATGAATGTTTGGTTGAATTTTTACTGTTTGTAAATATATGATTACTATACAGTACCTAGTAGCAAAGAATGCTTTCTGTATCACTTGCCAGACTGATTCAACATTACAAACCTGTGGCCTATGCTTGCGGAAGCCATCTATGCACAGATAGAAAAAGAGCTAATCACCAGCACACATGCATGTGAAAGGTTCCATCAGTATATCTAATGACAATCTTTTGAAGTGGAGTCCGACTGTAAAACCACTGGTCTCTATTATATTTAAACCACAATGTCTGGCCTATGAGGATACAGCGCTTGTTGATAAGGCTGCAAAAATATGATGTGAAGATGATTTACCCACCAAGAAAGACAGGAGTGATCAAGAGATTAATGCTGATATACACGCCTATGTTGACATGATTGTCACCTTCCTTCCAGTATGTCCCAATAGAACAGTGAAGTAGGATCAAACAGTAGTCCATATTTATTGAGCTGTGAATTTGAGTCCTTTGCTAATGCCTGGGGGTGGTTTCCACATTACTTCGAGCCTGGATCATCCAATATCTAATGGTCTAGCAGAGTTCAGTCAAGATAGTGAAGTGTCTTGTGAAGAAAGTACAAGATGAACAAGAAGATTACCACAAAAGTCACTGCAGAATGGCCTTTCACTAGCCCAAATGCTGATGGGTCAATGCATATGCACTAACCTCCCAATGCATGAAAACCTGCTGCCACCTAAAGGAGCATACAAAGTCAAATTGGTTAAAGTGAAAGATAAAGAAAAATAAAAACAGTATCACAAGACTGTGTGAAGCCTATCAGCCCTGAAGCCTGGATATTGTGCAAATCTGAGATTACGATTCTGGCATATGGTCTATGCAAGGATATGTACAAAAGGAAGTAACTCCATATTCCTACCATATCCAGACAGAGCAAGGGATACCTTTGAGGAACCATGTGGATCTACAGCAAGCTCCAAACCATTGCTGTGACACCTTCCTTCTCAGTACAGCAATGGGGCCAGCACGTATAGAAAAAAGACTGTTAATCAGAGGTCTCAAAGACACAAATATTAACACAGCAAATACTGGCAATACACCTGTAGAAATAAATAACAGACCAGAAAGAATCATTAAGCCACCTCAGACTTATTGAAAATTGAGTTATAAGGGACTGCAGTTGCTCATTACAATTGAAGTTGAAATGCTGAACAGTTGAAAATTCAAAAAATAAAAAATAGACTGGTTACAGAATGCACATAGATCTTTGTTGGACAAGATTTTTGTTCCTTGCAGGCTTATGAGAACATCATATTGTGTTTGTTTTTCTTTCAAGGTTAAAGAGACTGGGCTTGTACATGCTGGAATTGAGGAGATTGAGAGGGGATCTGATTGCAACAGATAGCATTATTAAGGGATTGGACAAGATAGAGGCAGGAAATATGTTCCAGATGCTGGGAGAGTCCAGTACCAGAGGGCATGGTTTGAGAACAAGGGGTCGGTCATTTAGGACAGAGTTAAGGAAAAACTTCTTCTCCCGGAGAGTTGGGGGGGTCTGGAATGCCCAGCCTCGGAAGGCAGTGGAGGCCAATTCTCTGGATGCTTTCAAGAAGGAGCTAGATAGGTATCTTGGGGATAGGGGAATCAATGGATATGAGGACAAGGCAGGAACTGGGTATTGATAGTAGATGATCAGCCATGATCTCAAAAAGGTGGTGCAGGCTCGAAGGGCCAAATGGTCTATTTCTGCACCTATTGTCCAAGATGTTTTATAATGTGTACATAAAGAACTTCAGTTCCCAGTGTGCATTGTGAGGGGTTCACTTAGGCCTGGAAGCTGTGATGGTGACCCGGTTGCTGTTGCAGCCTGTTGCACTGTTGCAGTTCAGTAATAAAATATTCTATTGTAAACCCAGGCCAAATTTGTCTTTATTAAAAACAAACATAACATCTACCACTTCTAGCAGCTTGCTCCATCTACCCACCATCCTCTCTGTGCAAAACCTGCCTTTCATTACCCTTTTAAAATGTTCCTTTGTCACCTAAACCCATGCCTGTTAGTCATATTATTTAAAGATACAGCATGGAGTAGACCTGTCCTTTGAGCTATGCCATATAGCAAATACCAATTTAAACTTGCCTAGCCTAATTATAGGAAATTTAAATGTGGGTTTATGTTTTTACTTTTTTTAAATTTTATTACTGAATCTACTCTCTGGATATCCATCCCATAGGGTGATGATGGTTCCTTTGTCAGTTAGTGGGGTTTGATATGTGCATCCTGGAGTGCTGCTTGCTACATACCTGGCAGGTGAGGCCTGGAGGAGCAGCAGGGGCAGAAGCTATGTTGTGGCTCTTCCTGTGCCTTTTCTCTGTTGCTTCTGAGTTTGTTCTCAGCAGCGTCCACAGCTTTTCCAATGGCTTGCCTCCACTGTGAGCGACCTTGAGCCGGATCCTCCCATGTTGATGGGGCAATGTCAGCTTTCTTGAGGCTCCTGTGCAGAATATCCTTGTACTGTAGTCACTAGCCCCCTCGTTTTTGGGTACCTCTGGACAGTTGGCCTTGCAAGATGTCCTTGGGCAGTCCCCCATCAGGTATTCTGACAACATGTCCTGCTCAGCGCAGTTGGGCTGACATCACCAAGGATGAAACTCCTGGCATTCTGGCTCGAGAGAGGACCTCAGTATTGGAGACCTTGTCTCGCCAGGTGATCTTCATCAGAGAACGTAGGTGACGCTGCTGCAGTTGGTCAAGCTGGCGTAAGTGACTCTATGGGCACCACGTCTCATATCTGTACAGTAAGGCTGATATGACAACAGCACTGATATCTTGCACTTGGTGGCCAACCTGATGTTCTGTGACCAAACTCTATCTTTAAACTGACCAAAGGTAAGCAAGCTTTTCTGGTTCCTGACCCAATCTCCATATCCAGAGAAGCTGAGGATGTTATTATGCTGCCCAGGTGCAAAACTTGTTGACAGGATTGAGACGAGTGTCATCAATGAGGACGGTTGGTTCTTTGTAGCTTGAGCCAGGAGCCAGTTGGTACAAAACTTCAGTCTTTTTCAGGCTGATTGTCAGTCCAAAGTTTTTGGCTGCACTGGCAAAGTGACTGGTGATCTCCTTTAAGTCTTGAAGAGAGCTGGAAACCAGTGCACAGCTATTTGTAGCACACCCTCATTTGTAGAAAGACCCCTGACTTCAGGTCTGGTGTGGCATCCTGAAGAACAGCAGCAAAGAATAGTCCAAACAGTCGGAGCCAAAACACAACCCTGTTTTATACTGTTGCTGATGGGAAATGGGTCTGACAACTCATCACACATGTTGATGTAGCCTTCCATGCCTTCGGGGTACTGATGGATGATGTTGGTTAGGCGTGGGGGGGCAACCAAATTTTGGTAGGAGCTTCCACAGGCCATCTCTACCAACAGTGGTTAGATCAACAAATGTGACAGAGAGACTTCTCTGCTGCTCAACACGTTTCTCTTGGAACTGCCTCAGTGAGTAGATCATGTCCACTGTACTACGGCCTGCTCAAAAACCACACTGGCTTTCTGGAAGGATATTGTAACTGATGTTGGACACCAAGTGTCTAACTATCTTCGAGAGGCATTTTCCCATAACTGACAGAAGAGAGATGCCACGGTAATTGTTGCAGTCTCTCTTGTCTCCTTTGTTCTTGTAGATGGTCACGATTGATGCGTCTTTGAAGTCTTGTGGTAGTTCTGCAGCTCCCCACAACTTTCTGAACAGTTGGTGCAGGCATGATGTCAGTGTGTTACCACCATACTGGTAGATCTCGGCTACGATACCGTCAGGGCCTGGTGCTTTGTTGGGTTTTAGCTGTTTGATGACCTCAGAGTAGGGGGAGCATCTAGCTTGAACAGTGGGTCGAGGTTTACTCTGCCCAGTGCTTCATCGGTGATGGTTTCTGGTCTGTTCAGCAGCACGTAGAAGTGATCTTGCCACCTTTTCATGTGCTCTGACTTCTCAGTGAAAATGGATGTACGGTCCTTGCTCAGGAGTTGAGGTGCTTTGTTTGATGGACCATACACAACATTGATTGCTTCATAGAAGCTTCTTGAGTCATTAGTCAGCGAAGGCTTGTAACTCCTTGTCCTTGTTTGCCCACTAATGTTTCATAGCTCTGAGCTGCCTCTGCAAAGTTGGTTTTGCACTCAAAGGCATGTTTTTTGGAAGTTGAGTTTGGGTGTGGAAGAAGAGCCTGGTGTGCAGCTGCCTTAGCTCTTAGAAGGTCTTGCACAGATTGGTTTCTCTCATCAAACTGGTCCTGATGCTTGTGCTTGACTTTCCCCAGGGTGTCCAGGGCAGCACTGCAGACAGTTTCTTTGAAGGCATTCCAGTGCTCAGTAATATTGTCTAGTGGATTCTCAACCAGTCTGAGCAGTTTCCATAGAGGATTTCAGGGTGTCAGCACACTCAGTGTTTCAGTTTGGTGTTCAGCTGTTTGGGTGGTTTGGCAGCATTCAGTCTGTGTGGAGGTTTGATTGATAGACATAGATCTGACCACACCATTTGGTGATCACTCAGCTCCATGCTTAACTCTGGTGATATGAATGTCAGATGTCTCGTTGTTGGATGATGACATAGTCCATGAGGTGCCAGCCTTTAGATTGTGGATGCATCCATGTGCACTTGAGCTTGTCTGGCAATCTGAACAGTGTGTTAGTAATGCACAGTTTGAATTCTGTGCACAGAATTCAGAGGAGCAGTAGGCCGTTACTGTTGCCAACCCCTTGGCATCCAATCACACCAGGCCATACAGTGGACTCCTTGTCAACCCCGGCATTAAAGTCTCCCAGCAACGGCAGCTTATCGGAAGTTGCCACACTATGATGGTGGTTTTTAGCTCACTGTGGAATGCCTCCTTGAATTCACTGGGATTAGTCAGAGTTGGGGCGTAAACGTTGACTATGGTGAGATGGCGCTTTCCTTGCAGAGGTGTATGCAAGGTCTGGATTCAGTCACTTACAGCAACAGGCAGGGTTGGTAGCTTTGCTGTGAGGCAGTTCTTGATAGCCAAGCCGACACCAGATTCTTTGTTCTTCTTCGGGCCTGCCAGACCAGAAGAATGTGTCCCCTCCTTTCCCTTCACGAAGCACACACTCTCCAGTGAATCGGGACTCCTGGAGAGCTGCAGTGTCCACTTTGTAGTCCTTGAGCACACAAGCAACAAATGCAGTGCGTCTCTCTGGGCAATCAGAGTTACCGTTGTCCAACAGAGTTCATATGTTCCATGAGGCGATGATCAGATTCTGCTTCTTATTCTTACTGCTAAGAGTTGGACATACTGGCCAGGTTGGTGTGAGCGGGCTTTGTTTGAGCCACCTTTTCTAGGCCCTTCCCTAATTGTAGGGTGAGCAGTGCCTCCCTAACAGGGCTGCTCAGACACAGGGTGCTGCCTCACTGGATCTCTGCTCTGTAATCCATGTGCGACCACTCTCTCCCTACCCCCTGCATGCAGACTTGTTGCCACGGCTCCCAGCTGGTCAAGCCTATCGCTTCGTCACTTGTCTGTCGCTACAGGACTTGGGTGTGTTGAGGATACCCCACTCCTCAGAAAGGAACAGCATGTACGTGAATGGATTTTAGGTGAGTAGGGGGTTGCACAGGTCCAGACCCGCCCTCTCAACATCCCCTCCTGGATCCAGCAGTATGGTGGGGTCCAAGACAGCTGCAGTGAATGGCCAGACCAAGCTTTGATGCAAGGGATGCCCCTTCCGTGCTTCACAACACGTGTTTACTAGATGGCCGTTGGCCCTATGAGAGGGTTCATCCGCCCTTTGACTGTTCTTGTTTTTCATCCTGCAGGATGCCTTGCCTCTGCCTCATCAGCAGGAAAGCCTGGTGGGAGAGCCGGTTTAGTCGCTAACCGCTCGACCATGCAACAGGCAGTACTGGATTACATGGTACCAGTAGCACTCAGACGAGAGACTCGAATCTACTAACTGTGTGAGGAAACAGGACCACCTGGAAAAACCCACTCATTCCATGGGGAGGACGTACAGAGCAGATGTTGGAATTAAACTCTGATGTTCTGAGCTGCAATAGCATCGCTCCAACCTCTGTGCTACCATGATGCCCTCATCAGGTTTAAGTACCTTCTTCCTGAGAATAAGACTGTGACCACCTACTTTTCAGTATGTATATTCTCCATGATTTTATAAATCAAAATAAAGTACGCCCTCAGGCACTTTCATTCCCGAGATAACAGATCTAACAGCCGCAACCTATCCAGCCTCTCCATTTTTGTGTTCTAATTAATTGTAAATCACTTTGTAGCACCCTGACATCCTCTTCCATGTTTGGCACAGAATCCAGTTGGAATTGTGGAACAGTCAGTGGAAGTGGAGTTTATTGTCATATGCACAACTACATACATTCACAAGTACAATGTAAAGCCTGCCACAACATTATCAACACGTAACATTATATAGCCCATCCCCAGGAGTGTCACCTTGTCATGGCGGGGAGCCTTGTGAGTCCCTGCGATGAGATAAGATCAATGCCATCTGGAGCTTAGCTCCTGGTACAGGCACCCATGGCAGTAAGGTTAAGGAGCGGTTCCAGACAAAGTGATCTAACCAAGAATTCAGCTGTGGAGCTGGCAAAAGATGATGACATATCACAACAGCAGTGAAGGGACTACAGTTACCTTGCATTCCATGCCTTTGGACCCTGACCCTGATCTGTCAAGGACCATGTGGTGGCTGCCTACACATCAGCCTCCCCACTTTAAACAGGCATTCTCCGTTAAGGGAGTAACCCCTGAGGAAGATATCATACTCAACGTGTGATGTCACTACTACTATGACTATGTAACAGCATTCATAAGCAAAGCATCAATTATAAACAATTTTTGCAAGAAAATTAAATTAGAACAAAGAATTCTATTGTAGAGCAAAGTGTTACCAGTGTTCATGATATTGTGAAATTCTACTGAATAGGGTTTTGCTGGTAAGTTCAAGAAACAAACGGTTGAAGGGAAATAGCTGGTCCTGAACCTGCTGGTGTGGGACTTTACATTTCTGTATTTCCTACTCAATGGTAGCTGTGAAAAGATGGCATGACCCAGATGGAGGGGATCCTTAATGACAGATGTTCCCTTCCTGAGGCAGTACCTCCTGTAGATACTATCAGTTGTGGTGAGGGATGTGCCCATAATGTTTTGGGCAGAATCCATACCCCCAGCAGCTTGGTCACAACCCTGGGCTGATTTTTTTTTAACCTCAAACTAATGTACATTTAAATTGCTATGATACAGAAGTCTTTAAACCAAGAGCTGGTTAAAAACATAGATGGCAAATTGACGGATGGCATGGTACAATGGGCCAAAAGATGTGTATGTGTTGTATGACTTTATATTTCAATGAATATTTAAAAAAACAAAAAATGCTGGAAGTATTTTCAAGGAACATGTCTGGGGAGAGAAAAAACGTTGTGTTAAGGTTGGCATTCAACAAAAGCTGGAGAGATTGGTTATCTAAAGCTAATTAGAAGTTATGGAACATTGACCACTGAGAAACTGGGAGAGCAAGGTACATTATTTCCCATGCAGAGGCCTTGAAATTCTTCGCCATTGTGAATTAGAATCAGGTTTAATATCAATGGCATATATCAGCTGCAGTAGATTGCGATACACAATCAAATCTGTAAATTATAAGAAGTGTGTGTATATATATATAAATTAAATTAAATATGTAGAACATAAAAGAAAATAATACTGAGGTAGTGTTCATAAGGTTATCTGGTGGAGTTTCAAGATGGCGACGTAAACATCTGCCTTTAGGCGCTCTTCATTTTTTCAACTATAATCACCCCTTAATTAAATCTTTTTGAATTTAATCACATGGGTTGATACTTTTGATTAACTTTTTCTTCCTAAAATAATATTTGATCTAATCTCGACAAACTTAAAATGGCTACAAGCAAGAAATCGTCTAAGGAACCTGTATCCATCGACGCAATCTCTACTCTTTTGGACGCTAAACTGGATATTAAACTTTCGAGTCTGGAAGGCAGATTGGATGGTAGATTGGGAAGCAGACTGACAAGTTTGGAAAATAAACTTACCAGGAAAATATCCGAACTTGAAGAAGCTGATAGATCGCTTGAAATTAAACTTCAATCGCAGGCATCGGACATTCAGCGGCATGAAGATAAGATTGCGACTCTTGAAAAATCCATTTGTGCAAAAGTACGTACAATTGAAGCGTTGGAGAAGAAGGTAGAGTCGAATGCTAAAACTATGGATCAGTGTAAGTTTAAAATTACTGATCTCAAAAATCGATCTCGTAGACAGAATTTGCGTATCATCGGGTTTCCCGAAAAAGTTGAGTCCGGTGATTTAACTGAATTTTTCTCTAAATTACTATGGGAAACTTTCAGTGCTGAAGGTTTGCAATCCAAACCTGTTATCGATCGTGTTCACAGAGTTGCGAGATTTTCGGCTCTGTCTGATAAACCACGAGCGGTGATTGTTCGCCTTCATTATCCTTGTGAGAAAGAGCTTTTAATTTGATTAGCTCATAAAAAAGGCATGGTTTCTTATAACACCAATTCATTCCGAATTGTTGAAGATTATTCTTATGATGTAATGAAATCAAGAATCGCTTTTAAACCAGTGATGGCAGAGATTTATTCAATTGGCCTTAAACAAGCTTTAATGTATCCAGCGAAGCTCAGAATTATGTTAAACGACAACAGTCAGCAATTTTTCAAAACACCGGAAGAAGCGAAAAAATTTGTTGAAGAATATAGATCTTCTAGTGCAACTTGAACTATGTGTCATGTTGAAGATTCCTCGGAGAGAGGGTGCCATCTCATTTTAAGTAACCTACGAAGTTGGGTTATAACTTTCTATCCCGTTCTACGGGTCTGGCTCTTATTTTTCACTATTATCACTGTTTTATGGATGCTTTTATAATATTGTTTTTTATTCTTTTTTCTGTTTCAGATATATACATCTATGTCTTGTAATAATGATTTATTTTTTTTCAAGATGTTGTTTCTTCCCATAAGACTCTGCTTTTTATAAACATTTATTTGTTTGCCTGTACTTAGAAATGGGACGAATGTTTTGAATTTTTTTTAGTTTTTTTATATATATTGTAGTGTTTATTGAATCTTTTTTGATCCTATTTTGGTATTTTTTTATTAAACTTTTTTAATAGATTGTTGAATCTACATTTATATTTTGTAAGATGGCTTTTTCAAAATGTTGTTTCTTCTTCCCATAAGTCTTTGCTTTTGAAACGTCATCTTTCTTGCATTTATATATGAAATTTTTTTAAAGGTATATTACACTCTTAAATTTTAATGTTTATTTTTTTTTGTTAAAGATTGTTTGTTTTATTATATTAGTTTTCTCATTCTGATTGACATATATTTTCTTTTTGCAACCCTATATTTAAATATGGGTGTTACATAGTTTTTTTTTAAAGCTTTTTATGGAGCTGCCATCTTGAAATGGGGGTAAGGTTAGTGTTAGATTATGTGCCTGCCGCTTGGCTTTTCTTCGAAGGGTGGGGGAGGGGGTGGGGATCTTTTTTCACGCTTTTGCGTTTTTTTTTCTACTTTTAGTTTATGGGCCAACTTTAAATTATTAATATTGTTGAGGTGTCATGTTCTTCGGTTGCTCCTGAATCTATTTTCCTTTTTCCTAAATTATGGGTTATGTGTCTTTTTAACCTATTATGATATACACAACTAATATTGGCATGATGGATAAATCTATTAATTTTATCTCTTGGAATACTAATGGTTTAAATCATCCGATTAAATGTAAAAAAATATTTAAGGTATTCCATAGATTGAACGCTAATATTATTTTTGCACAGGAAACCCATATTAGGAGGGAGGATAATCAACATTTTTTTAGGTTCTGGAAGGGTCAACAATTTCATTCGAATTGTACCGCTAAAATTAGGGGTGTGTCTATTTTTATAGACCCCTCAATTTTGTTTACACATCACGAAATTATTTCTGATCCACAGGGCAGATTTGTGTTGATAACTGGTTCACTTTTCAATCGGAAAGTGGTTCTAGTTAATATTTATGCCCCAAATTTTGACTGCCCTGAATTTTTTAAACATTTATTTACTTCCCTTCCTAATCTGAATGAATATATGTTGATAATGGGTGGAGATTTTAATTGTTGTTTGAATCCTTTGATGGATAGATCTAAACCTATTCGAACTCTTCCGAATAGATCAGCTTTACTTATTAATTCTTTTATGGTTGATTCGGGAATTACAGAAATATGGCAGTTTTTGAACCCTAAAGATAAAGAATTTTCATTTTTTTCACATGTATATCATAGTTATTCTAGAATTGATTACTTTCTTATTGATCATCAGTTATTAACGGATGTTATTGATTGTAAATATGATTCTATTACTATTTCGGATCATGCACCTTTGAAGTTATCTATTAAGATTCCAGACTTTTCCAATAATGTTAGATCTTGGAGACTTAATGCTACTCTGCTTCAAGACCCAGAATTTGTCACCTATATAAAACAGCAAATTGATTTGTTTTTCTCAACAAACTATACTGAAGAAATTGACAGAGGAATACTTTGGGACTCTTTTAAGGCTTTTATCCGTGGACAAATTATTTCGTATTCCGCTGGTAAAAGGAAACAAAGATATTTAGATATTGCTTTATTAGTGGATAAAATTAAGGAAATTGATAAGATTTATTCCGTGACTCCTACCATAGAACTTTATAAGAAGAGAGTTGAGCTTCAAATGGAACATAGTTTATTATTATCATCTTCAATTGAAAATCAATTAATTAGGACTAGAGCTCAATTCTATATTCACAGTGATCAAACTGGTAAACTTTTAGCCAATCAATTAAAAGCTATTTCGACCAGGCGACAAATTATTAAAATTCGTAAACAAGATGGTAATTTAACCACTGATCATAAAGAAATCAATAATACTTTTCAAGATTTTTATAAATCTTTATATCAATCAGAATTTGATGGTGATCTGTCCATGATGGATAATTTTTTTTAACAATTTGAATATTCCTAAACTGATTGGTGAAGATCATAGCTTGTTTGATGCTCCTATCTCTATGGCCGAAATAGGTGAGGCTGTCTCATCAATGAATTCAGGGAAAGCTCCTGGCCCTGATGGTTATATTGTAGAATTTTTCAAAACTTTTTCTTCTTTGCTTTCCCCGTGGTTATGTGAAATCTTTAACGATGCATTTGCTAAGAAGAGATTACCTCAGTCTTTTTATGAAGCTACTATCTCTCTAATTCTTAAAAAAGATAAAGATCCTACTTTATGTACATCTTATCGCCCTATATCACTATTAAATGTAGATTCTAAGATTCTTACAAAAATTTTAGCCACTAGATTAGAAAAGGTACTACCACAGATTATTTCAGAAGATCAAACTGGTTTCATTAAGAATCGGTATTCTTTTTTTTAATGTTAGAAAATTGATTAATATAATTCATACTTCATCACCCACAGTCCCAGAATGTGTTATTTCATTAGATGCTGAAAAAGCCTTTGATAGAGTTGAATGGACATATTTATTTAATGCATTGAGAAATTTTAATTTTAGTCCTAATTTTATATCATGGATTAAACTAATATACTATAAACCTGTTGCTTCTGTTCTTACAAATAATTATAGATCCTCCTTTTTTCAATTATCTCGTGGTACGAGACAAGGTTGTCCTTTAAATCCTTTATTATTTAATATTGCGTTAGAACCTTTAGCCATTGCTATTCGTGAATCTCCTAATATTTTTGGTATTACCCGTAATGAGAAATTATATAAATTATCACTTTATGCTGATGATTTGCTGTTATATATTTCTGATCTTGATAGATCTATTCCCACTATTTTATCCTTGTTGGCTCAATTTGGTAGTTTTTCTGGTTATAAATTAAACTTAGATAAGAGTGAATTATTCCCTTTAAACGTGCAAACTTTATTGAATGACAGGATTCCATTTAAAGTTGTTACTGATAATTTTACCTATTTAGGTATAAAAATTACCAAGAAATATAAAGATTTATTTAGACTGAATTTTTTACCTATGCTTCTTCAAATACAACATCTTACTACAAGATGGTCTCCCTTATTCCTATCATTAGTTGGTTGGATTAATGCTATTAAAATGATGATTTTACCATAATTTTTATATTTATTTCAAGCCTTACCAATTTTTATTCCTAAATCCTTTTTTGACAACATTGATTCAAAAATTTCCTCATTTGTGTGGCAAAACAAAAACCCCAGGTTAAGTAAAAGGCAATTACAAAAATCTAAAAAAGATGGTGGTTTAGCTTTGCCTAACTTTAGATTTTATTATTGGGCGAATAATATTCGTAACCTAACGTATTGGAAATTAGATTTGGACTCATTATTGTGTCCGCAGTGGGTAAATTTGGAATGCAATGAAGTAAAGGGATATTCTTTATTCTCTGTTCTTGGTTCTTCTCTTCCTGCTGATTTAGTTAAATTTAATAAACAGATATCTAATCCTGTTATTAAACACACATTATGAATTTGGTTTCAATTTTGGAAATTTTTTACTTTGAAAAACTTTGTGCTTGATAGCCCTATTTTATTTAATTTTTTCTTTAAACCTTCCTTGACAGATCAAGCCTTTAGCATATGGAAAAGGAAAGGTATAAAATGTTTTCGTGACCTTTTTTTTTGAAGGTACTTTGATGGCTTTTGACCAACTTTCCAATAAATTTAAATTACCTAAATCTAATTTCTTGAGATATTTACAAATCAGAAATTTTTACATAAAGTTTTACCATCTTTTCCCAACTCAACTTCAACGGATTTCTCAGATTTGATTTTTACCTTAAATCCTTGTCAGAAGGGATTAGTTGCTTTTATTTATAACATGATTATGAAGATACAACCAAAGATGTCTGATAGAATTAAACAACAATGGGAAAAAGAACTTCGATACAATATACCAACAGATAAATGGGAAAAAAATTTACAAATGGTTAATTCTTCTTCTATATGTGCTAAGCATGCTTTAATACAATTTAAAATTGTACATAGAGCTTATATGTCTAAAGATAAACTTGCTCGATTTTATTCTCATATTAACCCTCAATGTGATAGATGTCATTCAGAAGTGGCTTCACTGACCCACATGTTTTGGTCATGTCCCACTTTACATAATTATAGGAAGGACATATTCGTTACCATTTCCTTAATTTGGAACATCGATTTACAACCTAACTTTATTACTGCAATCTTTGGATGAGAATGAGGATGAGGATGGTAATCAGTTTTCTCCTTCAATCAGACGAATGATTGCTTTTGTAACATTAATGGCCAGAAGGTCTATATTACAAAATTGGAAAGAAGTAAACCCTCCTACCACATCTCAGTGGCTTTTTCAAACTATTTCTTATCTGAGTTAGGAAAAAATTAGAAGCACTATTTTTGACTCTTCAATTAAATTTGAAGAAACTTGGGGACCGTTCATCTGACATTTTCATATGAATTAATTTGGCTTTTCCCAGACCTTCTCTCTGTTTATTCTTGTTCAGGTATGGAGTTCCGGAGTTCTTTGACACTATCATATACTTATAAAATGTTATTATTGCCCATGTTAGTTTTAGTTTAGTGTTTGTTTCATATATATATTTTCTTTTACACATCTTTAATTTTTTTTTCTTTTTCTTTTGATGATTAGTTTTGTTTTTTTTTCATATAATTATATAGACTTGATTGATTAATGTACTTTTTTGTTGTTGATGTTTAATAGGATATCATTATCCTATTAATGTAATCTTAAGTCTATTGTATTCATAACCTATTCATTATTATGTTATGTTTTTTTTATATTTATATGAAACTCAATAAAAAGATTGAAAAAGAAAAGAAAGATAAGGTTATCTATTCAGAAATTTACTAGCAGAGGGAAAGAAATTTTTCACAAAACACTGTGTGTCTTCAAGCTCCTGTACCACCCCCTTACTGGTGACGATGAGAAGTTAGCATATCCTAGGTGATGGGGGTCCTTAACGATGGTTGTCACCTTTCTGAGGCATTGCCCTTTGAAGGCGGCCTCAGTACTGGGGAGAGTAGTGCCCATTGTGGGGCTGACCGAGTTTGCAAATTTCTGCAGCTTTTTCTGATCTTGTGCTGTGGTCCATTCTACCAGTTGGTGCTTCAACTAGTTAGAATGCTCTCCAGAGAAAAGTATACTAAATTTTTCCCTTTAGACCATGCCATAGCAGGGTCTTTTGTATACTGTTATTGATGGGGTTTCCACAGTAAAATCCCTGAAACATTATTGTTGATGATTGGTGCTACTGTTTGAGTGTGGTCTCTTTTCCTGAAGATGAGCATAACTGCATGCTCCTTGAATAGAGGTGGACATGGAGATAGTTCATGTCTGTACAAGATGCTACCTTTGTCTGCCACGTCACTGCAGTATCAACCAAGACTTTGTGCATTAGTCTTAGGGTGTGGCCAGTTCAGCTAAATAGGCATGATGAAAGCATGGTAATTCAGGTACCATAGTGTTGTAAAGGTTAGCATGATGCTATTACGCCTTGGAGCATCAGAGTACAATTGAATGTCCTCAAAGGAGTCTCTGTATGTCTTTGCCACGGAATGTGTATGTTTTCCCTGGCTGCTCCAGTTTCCTCCCACACTCCAAAGACATACAGGTTAGTAGGTTAATTGGTTATTGTAAATTTCACTGTGATTATGTTAGGGTTAAATCAGGAGTTGCTGGGGCAGCACGTCTTGAAGAGCCGTAATGGCCTACTCTCCACTCTATCACTAAATAAGTAACTAAATTAGACCACATAACATTACAGGATGTAAAGAATAATGAAGGATGATATTTAGCAGTAAATGTATGGACCCACGCTCATCAGAGGTGAATGTCAGCAATAACGTTCCAGCAGGGTGTCCTCCACTCATCTCTGCTAGAGTCCTTATGTAAGGGGTTTCTTCATGTTATTGCATGTGGTGAACTATGTGCCTGTCTGGACATGCCCCCTGCTGACTGCTCCTGTGGCTCCTCCCACAGGCCCCTGTATAAAGGCGATCGAGGCCTGATGCTCGGCCTCAGTCTCCAGGACGTAGTATGATGGTCACTCACTCCTAGTTCCTTCTTCCAGTCAATAAAAGCCGATATCTTGCCTTACGTCTCAGAGTGAGTTATTGATGGTGCATCACTGCATATGTTAATCAAAATGGCTTCTTTGTTATGTTAATCTTATGTTACTGTGTATGTTAATTAAAATGGCTGCTTGGTTATGTTAAATGCTGAGAAGGCTCTCTTGCTGCCAGTTGTTAGGTTCATTCACTCTTATCAATAGGATAAACCAATGAGTATCCATGTTATTCTTTTGGGGTGATATGCTGTCTCATATGGCTGGGAAACAGGTTTTGGCGGGGAGTCAGAGGGGAGATCGAGAGGAAGACAGACATGCTGGGAGTGCTCTGGTTGATCACTTCGGGTGGTCCCGAACTTGAGCCACTGGGGGTGATCCTCAGCGGTATCGAAAGTGGTGGCCGGGTTGAGGACCGAGAAATCCAAGGAGTCCCAGGAGAATAGGGATCCCCCGATTGAGGGGATGGACAGGCGGAGGGATTGTGAGAGACAAGGCGCCCCGCAGAGGGCAAGCCCCCGGGTGACTAAGAAAGGAGAGGTGTCGGGAAACTTAGGGGAGACTCAGTGAGGGAACGGACTGCAGTCTCTGGAGGAAAATGTTCCCAGAAATCAGCCAGAGGACCACTGAAAGCCCAAGCCTTTATTCTGACTGGGCTGGTGGGACCCTGTTCCAGTGTGTGCCTATAGATAGAGGGAATTTATGCAAAAGTCATCCTTGACACATGATCTCAGGCTACCTTATTGTAGTGGTCATTCTACAACAAATATCTAAACACTTGCCAGTAAACCCATTTGACACACTGGAGATTTGGGGTGTAAGTGAGGGTGATTATCCATACAATGGGTACCTAGCAGTGAGATTGGAATTCTCGGAGGGCGATGTGGGAGTGTCTGAAGCTATTGAGACATTGGTGTTGGTTTGTCCGGACCCGGTAGAAACCGGTGGCACTGCCCTTCTGGTGGGGACTAACCCCCCCCTTGTGCGATGGCTCCAGGGAGCCTGTAAGGAGAAGGCGGGGGAGAACTTTCTAGAGACCCTCTCAGTACACCCAGTGTTTCAAGCGGAGTTCAAAGAAGTGGGTGACCCCCAAAGGCTGTATCCTGAGTGTAAACGAGGGACGGTGTGGTGTACTCAGGCGAGGCCTAAAGTGGTACCACCAGGGAAGGTGGCACTAGTGATGGGGACCCCCAGATTTTCCGGAGTGCTGGCGGGTGAGGCCCTGTTAGTAGACAGGCCCTGGAAGACCTTGAGGGGGAGTCCCGGTTCCCAGCTGGGGTGCTGGTGAGACCTGAATTGCAGAGGCCCTCAGTTCTACAGGCATGCTGGATGGGGATGATTGTAAGGAACACAATGGAGAGAGAGATCACCTTTAAGCGCGGGATGCCTCTCGCACACTTGTTCCCGGTGACGGTGATGTCTAGCGCCCCTGTGAGGCCCACTGGAGGAAAACTATTGGAGAACTGGGGGCGGCTGGCCGAGGAGGCCTTTAATTTTGAGGATTCCCCCATACCGCCGGAGTATAAGAGCAGGCTGGTGGAGAAGATGCTGAAGCTAGGGGATGTCTTTTCTCAGGGTGAGTTCGATGTGGGCTGTTCCAAGAGCACTCGTCACACTATCCGGGTGACCAATGACACCCCATTTAGAGAAAGGTTGCAGCGGTTGGCCCCAGCAGATGTGGAAGATGTGCGGCAGCAGTTGAAGGACGCAGGGATTATCGAGGAGTCCCGGAGCCCCTATGTGTCCCCCATAGTCGTGGCCAGGAAGGAAAACAGGAAGATATGCATGTGTGTTGACTATAGGACCCTGAACTGTCCCCGGTCAGTATACGGTCCCGAGGGTTGAAGACGCATTGGCCTGTCTGAGCAGTGCGCAGTGGTTTACTGTTTTGGACTTGCAGAGTGGGTATTACCAGATTCTAATGAGTGAGGCTGATAAAGAGAAGACGGCCTTTATCTGCCCGCTGGGGTTCTTTCAGTTCGAACGAATGCCCCAAGGCATATCGGGGGCCGCAGCCACCTTCCAGAGGCTCAAGGAGAGGACTGTAGGGGATATGAACCTGCTCGAGGTGTTGGTGTATCTGGATGATCTGATAGCGTTTGGATCTACTTTGGAGAAACATGAGGAGAGGCTGCTGAAGGTGTTAAGCCGGCTTAAGGAGGAAGGGTTGAAACATCCCCTGGACAAATGCCAGTTCTGTAAGCCGTCGGTCGGCTATGTTGGCCACATAATGTCACGAGAAGGAGTGGCTACTGATCCGGCTAAGATAGACACAGTGACCACCTGGCCAAGACTGCAGAAGGTGAGCACCCTACGCTCATTTTTGGGGTTCTGTGGGTACTACCGGCATTTCATGAAAGGATATGCTAAAATGAGTCACCCGTTGACCCAGCTATTGCGTAGCTATCCACCTGTGGGGAAGAAAAGGAAGGGGGACCAAGAGCAGCAAGCAGGAGAATACTTGAACTGGGCGGAACCTTTTGGATCGAGATGGGATGCTCAATGTGAGAAGGCGTTCCAGTCTCTGAAAAGGGTGCTGACCCAGGCCCCGGTGTTGGCTTTTGCCGATCTCCAGAAGCCCTATGTGCTGCACATGGATGCCAGCTGAGAGGGTCTAGGGGCTGTCCTGTACCAGGAACAGGGCAACGAATTGAGGCTGGTGGCATTTGTCAGCTGAAGTTTGTCACCATCTGAGAGAAACTATCCCACTCACAATTTGGAGTTCCTGGCGCTGAAATGGGCAGTGGTGGACAAGTTGAGTGAATACCTATAGGGGGCCAAGTTTGAGGTGAGAACGGATAACAATCCTCTCACTTATATTCTGACCTCGGCAAAGCTGGACATTACTGGGCATCGATGGTTGGTGGCCTTGTCTGTCTACGAGTTCAGCCTGAGGTACCGGCCGGGAAGTCGGAACATCGATGCAGATGCTTTATCTCGTCAGGTGCATGAGGAGTGGGAGAGTGTCCCTGCCCTGGGAGTGAAGGCCAGTGACATTTTGTGAGCAACGCTGATGCAGGAGTCCCGATGGGGCCAGATCGGGCAGTGGTTCAATTGGGGGCTGATGAAGACGCACTACCCACTGTGTACTGTAATTTGACTGCTCTGAGGAACAGGCAGCTGCCGGAGGTGAGCCCCCAGGAAGTGGGGGCGGCTCAGCGTGACGACCCGAGCATCGGCACTATCTGGTACGCGGTTAGAAAAGGGGATATGGCCCAGGTGGAGAAGGCGAAGCACGCCTCCGTGTCCTTACTACTGAAGGAGTGGCCTCGGTTAAAGTTGAACAACCAAGTCTTGTACCGGGTCACATCGCCCCCTGACCACCCCCGGCGATGGCAGCTGGTCATGCCTGAGAAATATCGAAAGCCTGTGCTCCAGGCACTGCATGATGATTCCGGGCACTTGGGGGTGGAAAAGACCTAGGGATTACTCAAAGATCAGTTTTACTGGCCCCGGATGAGGGGGGAGGTTGAAGAATATTGTAGAAAGTGCAGTCGTTGCATCAGGAGGAAGACCCTGCCAGCATTGAAGGCTCGTTTGTCACACTTGCAGAGTGCGGGACCCTTGAACCTGGTGTGTATGGATTTCCTGTCGATTGAGCCGGACACCAACAACACCGTGAATATCTTAGTCATCATGGGTCACTACACTCGATATGCTCAGGCGTTTCCCACTAAGGATCAGAAAGTGACTACAGTGGTGAAGGTGTTATGGGAGAAGCATTTTGTTCATTATGGCCTCCCCAGGCGGATCCATAGTGATCAGGGACGGGACTTTGTGAGCCGGCTTATCCATGAATAACTGACTATGCTTGGGGTTGAGAAATCCAGGACTACCCGCAGGGTGATCCTCAGCCCTGGAGGTTTAACTGGACCCTGCTGGATAAGCTTGGGACTCTGGAGATTGGTCAGAAAAGTAAGTGGAGTCAGCACGTCAGGCATTTGGTTCACTGTTACAATTGTACTCGCAATGATGCTACATGGTACTCGCCTTATTATCTGATGTTTGGGCGGGACTTGTGTTTTGGGACTGAAGTGGGTGAATTACCTTCAAAGCCATATCTAAAGTATGTGTCCGCTATGAGGAGAGGGTTGAAAAGAGCGTACAAGTTGGGTGAGGCAGCGGCCACCAAGCAGAATCAGAGGAATAAGAGGAGGTATGATCAGAAAGTGAAGTTCGCCCAACTATTGCCAGGAGTCTGGGTCCTTATACGAAATTTAGGACTCCCTGGTAAGCAGAAGTTGGCAGATCGATGGGCGGCCACCCCCTATGTGGTAGAGAGTCAGATGCCAAATCTACTGATTCACCGGGTGAGACCAGAGGATGGGGAGGGGCCTGCCAAGGTCCTCCATCGGAATCACCTGTTCCCCCTGGGTCAAGAACTGCAGGTGGATCAAGAGTCCGAGTGGGAGGTCGCGCCTAGTATGAGGTGTGAGGACTTTGCAAGGGCACAGAGCGAGAGAAGAGCCTGCTGCGGAAGAGACGGGACTGGTCCACACTTCGGAAACGATACTGCTTTGGAAGACGACAATTCAGATGTGTGACACCTGTTTCCGTTCACTAATTCCCCAGTACTGGAAGAAGAAGCTCCTGGCCCCTCCCCCACTGAGTTAGGTGAGAGGAGGGAGGGTGCTGAGGGGAAGACTGAGATACAGCCGGCATTGGGGTGAGAGAGGGTGAGACAGAGGGCTCTCAGGTGAAGAGGGATCCCAGTGAGGGAGAGGGTGAGGGTCCAACAGGTAGACACAAGGTGTCCCCAGTGCGGTCTGAGCCGGAAGGGTCAGCAGAGAAGGTACGGAGGTCTCAGAAGTAGGCAACCCCCGGAGCAGTTGACATATGCAGTGTCGGGAGAACTGAGTGTGATCTCTACCACCCTGGGCAGTTATGTTACTGCTTTCTGCACTTGGGTTGGATTTTGTGTCTTGCAAGGAGCATTGGGGAACTCTGTTAACGTCATGAGGGCATGACTTTTGTTGACTGGGGGGAGAGTGTAAGGGATTTCTTCTTTACGTTATTGTGTATGTTAATCAAAATGGTTTTTGTTGTGTTAATCATTTATGTTACTGCGTATGTTAATTAAAATGGTTTCTTGGTTATGTTAAATGCTGAGAAGGCTCTCTCGCTGCTGCTTGTTTGGGTTATCCTATTGATAAGAGAGCAAATGAACCAATGGGTATCCATGTTATTCTTCTTTTGGGGTGATACACTTTCTCATATGGCTGGGAAACAGGGGTTTTGGCGGGGAGTCGGAAGGGAGATCGAGAGGAAGACAGACGTGCTGGGAGTGCTCTGTTTGATCACTTCTGGTGGTCCCGAGCTACGAGTCGTGGGGTCGGAGCGGATCGCAGGGGAAGAAGGAAGGTCCCGAGCTCCAACACTGTGTGCACGAAGAAACTGAACTTTGATAGGTCTGGTGCCATTTTTTTTGTTTCCATTCATTCCTTTTTTTTATTGTATCTTTATTAATCTCATAGTCCAAGTAAGATTTATAAAGTGTAATTTGTAAAATGTACATTGTGTGCCGGCTGATGATTGATGTTTGAGGCCGTATCAGGTGGCATTGCACAGCAACGGTGAGACAAGGTTGGGTGGGGGACAGGGTCTCGCCTAGATACATACGAGCCAATACAGCTGAGCGTTACACTTACGTTACCTCTGTTAAATTGAACACACCATGACTCACGAGCTCAAACGTGAGAAAGTTTGCAGATGTTGGAAGTACAAAACAATACAACCCAGCAGGCCAGGCAGCATCCATGGAAAAGAGCTAACAGTCAGTTTCAGACAGAGAGCATTCATCAGGACAGGAAAGAAAGAGGAGTAAGAAGGTGGTGGGAGGGGAGGAAAACGTACAAGGTGGTAGGTGATTGGTGAAACTGGGAGAAGGGGAGGGGGTGAAGTAAAGAACTTGGAAGTTGATTGGTGAGAGATAAAGGGCTGGAAAAGAAAGAATCTAGTACGAGACAGAGACAGAAAACCATGGAAGAAAGGGAAGTAGGAGAAGCACCAGTGGGAAGTGATAGGCAGGTAAGGAGATCAGGTAAGAGGGGGAAACGGGCATGGAGAATGATGGAGAGGACCAGGTGCAATTAACAGAAATTCAAGAAATTAACTCATGAGCTGACAGTTGTGCACCCTGCTCTGGTGTGCCAGCAACAAGATGAACTATCAATCCCCTGAAGGAATTGTGTACAATCCACCTTCCCACTTCCATAACCTCCTCCAGCCACACAACCCTCTGAGTTACCTGTCCCACTCTATTTCTGGTCAGCTAATCCACTTCAGTTTAAAGTTTGTTTCCATTGGTGCTCATGCCTTCAGCTATCTGGGCCATTAGTTCTAAAATTCTGTCACCAACCTCTCTACCTTCCTTTATTCCAAACATATAGTCCTTAACCCAGGTAATCTGTTCCTATTCTATACCTTCACAGTATGGTTCAGGTCAATTTTGACCCAGCCCAAGAATCCCCTCATAACAAGTGTCTATACCAAATTTTGAACCACAGATCTATTTTGAATGTATAAGTTGCCTATCTGAAAATAAATGGGTGATTAATCCTTAATTAATGTTTCAGAGATCTAAAACCCATTTCAATAGATACGGGTCAAATTTGACTCCAAACAGCCTCAATGTACAAAAATTTGTAGCACCTGTACAAAAGTGTAAGATTTTTAAGTATTTTCATTTTTGCACATTTTGGGTCACTTTAAGAAAAATCATCAAATTTCAGCTAAAAAAAATGGCATTTAGGGTGTTTTTACAGCTGTCAAATCGGGTCAAATTTGACTCTAACAGTATGTAAGGTTAAAGCTGATATCTTTACCTGTCTGTCCTCATGTAACTTACACCTCCGATCTCCTGACGAAGACTGGCTCATGGACCTCCAGTTTCTTTCTCCTGTAGTCAATAATGTAAGTCTTGGCCCAAAATATCAACTGTTTATTTCCCTCCATAAATACTGAGTTCCTCCAGCAATTTGTAAGTATTGCTCGAGAGTTCTTGTGTATGCATGCCTTGCAAACATTGTCATTTTACTTGCTTCTACAGTTCCTCTAGCACCTCATTGCATGTATCCACCACCCACTGTGTGAAAAATTCTAACTGTACTTGCCTTTACAGTTTCTATAGTGCAGGGGTTCTCAACATTTTTTATGCCATGGACTGTTACAATTAGCCGAGCGGTCTGTGCACCACAAGGTGGGAACCCCTGCTCTAATGTTATGTTTTGTTCACTACTTTAATGAAGTTGCTTTGGGATATTTTGCCACATAGAAACACAGCACTTCAGGGCACTTGCTTTACCTTCTCCTCTTCATGAAGAGAGGGCAAAAATATATAAAAGAAAGGTGAGAGGATAAAAAATTACAAAGGAACTGAGAGGAATCTTTCACACAGAGGGTGGTAGGACACACAATGAGCTATAGGAGGAACTAACTAAAGAGGGAGGAAACCATGAGCCAGTCTTCATCAGGGGCTGAGAGGTGGAGAAGGGCAGGAATTTTAAATTACTTCAAATGATCATTTCAAAGGATCTGTCCTGGGTCTACCATGTAAGTGCCATTGCAAAGAAAGCACAGCAGTGCCTCTACTTCCTTATAAATTTGCGAAGATTCAGTATGTCATCTAAAACTTCATCAAACTTCTATAGATCCATGGTGGAGAGAATACTGACTGGTTGCATCACAGCCAGGTATGGAAATATAAATGCCTTTGAACAGAAAAGCCCACAATAAATAGTGGATACAGTCCTCTCCATCACAGGTAAAGCCCTCCCCACCATTGAGCACATCTACATGGAGTGCTGTTGCAGAAAAGCAACGTCCACCATCATGGATATGCACCATATGGACCATGCTTTCTTCTCACTGCTGCCACCAGGAAGGAAGAACAGGAGCCTCAGGACCCACACCACCAAGTTCAAGAACCGTTATTACTGTTCATTTCACTCACCACAACACTTAACTGTTCCCACAACTAACGGATGCATTTTCAAGGTTTTGACATCTCATGTTCTCAATATCTATCATATTTATCAGTACTATTTTGATTTATTCTTTTTGTATTTGCAGTGTGTTGTCTTTTGTACCTTGATTGTTTGTCCATTTTGTTGTGTGTGGATTTTTTCATTGCTTCTATTGTGTTTCTTTGTATTTACTGTGAATGCCCACAAAAAACAAATCTAGGGGTAGTATATATGTGACGTACATGTATTTAAGTAATTAATTTACTTTGAACTTTGAAGAAGTCAGGTGCACAGATAGAAAATATGGGTTAAACCTAGCACATAGTACTAGCTCAATTAGACTTCTTGGTTTGCATTGATGAGTTGGGCCGATGGATCTATTTCTATGCATATATTAAGATCTTTTTCTTTGACCATAGTATTAAAATGTGGTATATTCTTTGTAGTGAAGTGTGCTTTGAGAGAATTAACTCCTACTTGAGCAAGGACCTGGATCCACTGCAGTTTGCTTCCTACTACAACGGGTCTATAGTGATGCAACCGCACTGGATCTGCATTCGGCTTTAGGGCACCTGTACAACAACAATACATGTGTCAGTGGGCTGTTCATTGGTTACAGCTCACTGTTTAACACCATCACCCCTCAGTATGAAGCAAGAAACTTCAAAACTGAGCTTCTATAACTTCCCCTGCAACTGGATTCCTGACTTCCTGATCAGGAGACCATAGTCAGGTATGTAATGTATAGATCTATTTCATTTAGAGCTAAGACCACCCCCGCCCCCCCCCCACAAAGCAGGTATTGATCTGTTGTCTATGCATGCACATTGTTCTCTCTCTCTCTCGTTCGCTGCAATGTGAGCACACCAGCTAAAGCCATCTCCTGTGTGCGTGCAGTCGCAACAATCTGAGGATATCACAAATAGCACCGACAGTTACTGGACAAAGCAGTGAGAGTTAAACAGCACGAGAAGGCTGTCACAGACGCCAACAAACATGTGAGTACAGTGCACAGCAACAGTGAAAGACACACTGAATTTAAAGTGAAAATAATGGGGTGATGGCTTCATTCGAGAAAGTTGACTAGTTTCACAGTGCTAATGAAGGCTGGAAGTTGTATATCAAGAGGGTTGAACTGCATTGTAACATGAACAATGTGGAGGAACAAAAGAAAGCCCTACATTTGTTAGCTTAATGGACCCAAGAACATAGTCTTTTACACAACTTCATAACCCCTGAAAAGCCAGCTGGCAAGACATTAGAAGAATTTGTTATGATTTTACAAAATCACTTGAACCTTAAACTACTGGCAATAGCTGAGAGATTTAGATTTTACAAAAGGAACCAGTCAAAAGATGAAAGTACTTCTGAATACATTGCAGAACTGCACAAACTTTCCTAGTACTGTGACTTTAGAGATGGACTTTTTGATGCATTAACAGACAGGCTTTTATGAGGTAGGCATAGTTAAAGCACTCAAATGAGGCTACTGTCCGAAAGGGACCTAGCCTTAGAACAAGTATTGACCACTGCAATGTTGTTAGACACTGCAGCAAAGGATGCAGCAGTACTACAGAAAAGGCTAGAATGTGAAATGTACAAAATGTACCTGAAAGGAGCAAAAAGCCAAAAATGTTATTGATGTAGCAAATCCTCCCATGATGCAAATTACTGTTGGTTCAAAGAAAAGCCTGCAGGATGTGTCACAGACAAGGTCACGTAGAGGGAATGTGCAAGTCAGATAAAAAGCACAACAGAGTGAAAAGTCTCAAACACAAAACTAATCAAATGCGTAAAGTTACCAAAGGTAAAACAGACTCAGACAACGTAGAGTCTGACAAAGGTGAACTGTCATGCCTAGAACCGCATAGAATAACTGAAGCAGATCACAAAATCATCTGGTGTAAAACTGAAAATGGTGCTGGATACAGGGTCAGCTTTGTCCATAATCCCAGAGGCTAACTACATCAGACTGTTTTCTAAAATAACATTAGAGAAGACCTCCGTGATACTAAAGACTTACATAGTCTCCCAAAGGCAAACTGAAAGTAAATGTAACGTATAGAGCCCAAACATAGCAGTTAGATCTTTATGTATTGGAAAAGGAGAGCCAGCACTCTTCATACATGAATGGTTGAGAAAAGTCCAACTAGACTGTCACTCAATCAAAGCTCTCAATGTGATACCAACATGCAACCGCAGCCCAAATGGTAGCACTAACCAGAGAATGTCACAGCTGCTTATTGCTAATCAGAAGGTGTTTGAAAATGGAATAGATAAACAGATCAAAGACTTGATCAGAAGTTGTTCAGGATGCCTAGAAGTTCAAAATGTACCCCCACAGGCACCTGTAACTTTTAGTAATGTTTACGTTTTGCACTCTTCCGTTGCTGCAAAGCAACAAATGTTACGGCATTTGTTAGCGATAATAAATCTGATTTTGATGTAATACAATATGATGATCACAACCAGTGAAGGACACTTCAAATTAAAATACTGTTCCGTCTGCCAGAAGAAGCAGGATCTCCCAATGGACACACTTTAATTCCACTTCCATTTCCCATTCCAATATGTTAATCCATGGCCTCCTCTACTGTTGCAATCAAGCCACACTCAGGTTGGAAAAACAACACCTTATGTTTTGCCTGGGTAGCCTCTAACCTGATGGCATGAACATCAATTTCTTGAACTTCCAGTAATGCCCCCTCCCCCTTCACCATTCCCCATCCCCTTTTCCCTCTCTCACCTTATCTCCTTGCCCGCCCATCACCTCCACCTTTTTCTTTCTTCCATGGGCTTCTGTCCTCTCCTATCAATCCCCCTTCTCCAGCCCTGTATCTCTTCTCACCAACTTCGCAGCTCTTTAATTCATCCCTCCCCCTCTCAATTTCATCTATCACAAGGATAGGCAACCTCTGGCCCATGATCTGGCCCGCAAAGGTATTTTGACCATCCCACAAACAAATATTGGGATACTATGCTTATCCAGTCTGCGAGCGATTTTTCCTTGTTCTGAGTGTTTCACGCGACCATATTGATGGACATGCATGGCGTCTTGTTACACTGGCCCCAGGTTCTGTTTTGTTCCAAACCAAACACAGGTATATATGATGACAGGAAGGCCTTATTAATATGTATTAGATACTCTTTGTGCACGCAAAGGTTTTCAAATGGGATCGTTCAAATTTGTAAACAGAAACAACGTCACCGTGTTTTAATAAATCCACGCTAAATATCCAGATATTTACATGTGTTATGATACTTGTTGAATAACTCGCATTTCGAAATAAAATCAAAGAAAAAAATTCCAATGGCAATGAATGCAAAGCACAGGAAGGTAGACATTGAGTGCGGAAATTTTAACAAGTTTACTGGGCAAGCAAGGAAAGATGAAGTTGAACGAATGAAGGCTAGTTTCGGAAAACAAACATCATTTTTTGGCCAAGAAAAACAGTGAAAATGAAGGAAATAGACATGCCAGCTACGAAGTCTCAAAACATATTGCAGAAAAGATGAAGCCTTTTACAGATGGAGAGTTAGTCAAAGAATGTTTTCTGGCAGTGGTGGATTTTGGTTGTCCTGAAAAGAAATCTTAATTTGCATCTATCAGCCTATCAGCAAGAATGATCACACAGTGATTTGAAGAAATGTCAGCAGATGTTAAAAGTTGTTTAAGGGATGCCTGCAATGAATTGCAATGTTTTTTCAATTGTGCTTGATGAGAGCACAGACTTGAGAGACATTCCTCAACTTGCAATGTTTGTGCGAGGAGTGACCTCAATTTTACAAATTTTTGAAGAGTTTATTCAATTTATTCTTATGAAGGACATGGTTACTGGAGCAGACATTTTTTTGAAGCTTTGTTGAAAATGATGTCAGAAATTAAACTTAATGTGTTGAAGCTAATTAGCATCACAACTGATGGGGCACCAGCAATGGTGGGACAGAAAAAAGGCATCATCGGATTGCTGCAAGGACAAATGGAAGACCTGGTTACACAGAAACTGGCTACAATTCATTGCATTATCCACCAAGAGGCATTATGTGCCAAGTCTTTGAAATTAAAGGATGTTATGGACATTGTTGTGAAGGCAGTGAATCTGATCCTGTCTCGTGCATTGAATCATCGCCAGTTTCAGCAGTTTTTGTTGTATATGGAGTCAGAATAGGACCTGGCTTATTTCTGCAATGTATGCTGGCTTAGCCAAGGGTCAATGCTAGAAAGAGCGTTTGCATTGCATGAAGAGGTGGCAATATTCCTTGAAAACGAAAATGAAGATGCTTCACAATTTCGTGATCCTGATTGGCTTGCAACCTTGGAATTTCTTGTGGACATTACATCTAATTTAAGTAACTTGAATTTACAACTTCAAGGAAAAAAATCAGCTGATACACGAGATGTATGGTCATACTGTGGTCTTTGAAAGAAAGCTGCAATTGTGGGAGTACCAGCTTCAAAAAGGAAATCGTGCACATTTTCCCACTTTTCAAAAAAGTAAAACACAAGATCCAGGTATTTTTGTGAATATGTTTCCAAGAATTGAGAAAAGAGTTTTCATCTCATTTTGCTGATTTTCACTTGCATGCAAATGAGTTCAAGCTGTTTGCTACTCCATTAGATGTGGAAGTGGACACTGCATCAGAAATTTTTCAAATGGAATTGATTGAGATTCACTGTGACGACATATTGAGATCAACATTTCATTCCGAAGATGTGTCAGTGCTTGACTTCTATAGAAAATATATTCATCCAAGTGGGAAGTATCCTAACTTTGTGGACCATGTGAAAAAGATGGCATCATTGTCTGGCAACACTTATCTGTGTGAGCAATTATTTTCAAAAATGAAGCACACCAAGAACCATTTGAGAACAAGATTGACTGATGCCCATCTGGATAATGTCTTGCTCTTGGCATCAACAAGTCTGACACCCAATATTGAGAAGCTTTCAAGCAACAAACAGCATCAAGTTTAACATTGATTTATTGACTGTTTGTATTAAAAATTTCTCTATTATTATACCTAATTTACCACCATTCAATGCATCATGTTTATGTGTTTTATGTTTAAAGATTCTTTGTGTCCTTTTAATAGATTCAAAAGATGCCTTGATTAAAATAAATTGCAAATAAACTGAGTTCTTTGATTACTAATTGGCATACTTGGTTAAGCACAAATTATTTTCTAGCATGCGTTATTCATTAATTTGAGGCAAAACATAACTAGATGGGTATTTCCCATATTTCAAGTTTTTTACAGCATTTTTCTGGCCCACTGTCTGCTCATTAATACGCGATCCGACCCACAGAGGCAAAAAGGTTGCCTGATCTATCACCTTGTGTTTCTCCCTCCCTTCCCCCCACCTTCGAAATCTATTTCTCATCTTTTTTTTCTCCAATCCCGAAACATCAACTGTATTCTTTTCCACAGGTGCTGCCTGGCCTGCTGAGTTCCTCCAGCATTTTGTGTATGTTGCTTTAAAAAAAGCTCCTAATTTTGAGCAAATGCTCCCAGTTAAGCAAATCAAATGTACAGAAAGCTGTAAAAAATACCTGAAGCAAATTATACCCTCTTACCATTTTAGTCTTTCTGCTTAATAGAAGAGATTTAAAATTGCAAAGAAAACTACTTAATGAAGCACACTGCCTTAAAAACGAATCTGTTTTAGTTCATCCCACAAGAGAGGATCAATTATTTGAGTTGATTTAACCAGAAAACTACAATGTGTATTCAATCTCAGTCACTATCTGCTACCAATTAATTAAAATTTGCAAATCACCAGAATTCACAGCTCATCTGGTCAAAAGAAAAATGACAAAGTGTAAATGTTATTTAAGCACCCATAGTGTTTAAGTATCAACTCTGGCATAAAAACCAAGACCAGCAAAAAGCCTGGCACTTGCTGCTTCAGACAAAAGCTGGATAACTGCTCTGTGAGACACAGTTCACTTTTGGTCTTAAATAAATATGAATGTTTACAACCAAAGAAAATTTCAGTTGATGGGTCAAGAAATTTGTCAGTGCAGTGAGTCAGTAAAGTGGCATGGTAGTGTAGTTTTTGGTAGATCGCTTCAGTGATCAATATTCGATTCCTGCTGCTGGCTGTAAGGAGTTTGCATGTTTTTCCCATGGCTGTATGGATATCCTTCAGGTGCTCCAATTTCCTCCCATATTCCAAGTGTGCTAACAACTTGATGAGGGGTACATCAGCTGGTAGATTATTCCTTCAGGAAGTATTCACTTACTATTTGTCACTTTCATTGCTTGAAAGCCAGAACTCAATCAGGTTTCGAACATACATGAGATTTGACAGATGCTGGAAATCCAGAACAGCACACAAAAATGCTGGAGGATCTCAACAGGTTAGGTAGCATCTAAGCAGAGAAATAAACAGTTGAGGTTTTGAGCTGAGACCCTTCATCTCTGCTTCTCATACTCTAATTCACACACACCAAACACATCCATCTCTGTCTTGCTCATGATCTGCACCCTCTGACCCTTTTGCTGCCATTTAAGTGACAGAGATGTTCACTAACACCAACAAAATGGTAGAGGAACTCCTCAGGTAAAGCATGAAGTATGGAGAGTTATTCCTTTCATGGAGTTCGCCGGTGCATGATCTCATTTCATGTGGGGAGGCTGATGCACAGGCAGCCAACATGTGATCCTTGACAGGGTTCTGCATGATGTCATCATCTTCTGCCAACTCCACCACTGAGGTCTTGGTTTGATCATTTTTTGTCTGAGGCCTCACCCTTACTGATATTGGTGATCTTACCAGGAGCTAAGCATCAGGTGGCTAAACTCCAGATGGGATCACTCTCTGGATCTCAGAAGTTCAAAAACCTCTCCAGCGTGATAAGGTGATGATCTTGGAGAAGGACCACCGGAAAATTTTCCAGGACATCCACACTCCTCCACTTCTGGCCTCAGGACCATCTCTAAATCTGATCATTCAACAAATGGTGATTTGAAATTCCATCCGTAAGCTTCATTGAACCTCTAATATTTTTTTCTTTATTTGAAAATATTCAAATCTCTCCTCTTGAACAGATATTTGATCACTTACCATGGTATGTGAAATTCCAGATGCAGGGGACATTCATCATGCCAGGCAGCATCTAAGCTAAGATGGACTTGGGAGTCCTTGTACAGGATACCCTAAAGGTTAACCTCCAGGTTGAGTCGGCGGTGAAGAAGATGAATGCAATGTTGGCATTCAGTTCTAGAGGCATAGAATATAAGAGTAAGGATGTGATGTTGAGGCTCTATAAGGCACTTGTGAGACCACATTTGGCGTATTGTGTGCAGTTTTGGGCTCCTTGTTTTGGATAAGATATTCTGACATTGGAAAAGGTTCTGAGAAGATTCATGAGAATGATTCCAGAAATGAAAGGGTTACTGTATGAGGAACATCTGGCAGCTCTTGGGCTGTATTGCCTGGAAATCAGGAGAATAACCACATAACCATTACAGCATGGAAACAGACCATCTCAGCCCTTCTAGTTCATGCCGAACGCTTACTCTCACCTAGTCCCACAGGCCTGCACTCAGCCCTTAACCCTCCATTCCTTTCTTGTCCATATACCTATCCAATTTTGCTTTAAATGACAATATCGAACCTGCCTCTGCCACTTCAACTGGAAGCACATTCCACACAGCTACCACTCTCTGAGTAAAGAAATTCCCCCTCGTGTTACCCCTAAACTTTGGCCCCTTAACACTCAACTCATGTCCTCTTGTTTGAATCTCCCCTACTCTCAACGGAAAAAGCATATCCACATCAACTCTATCTATCCCCTTCATAATTTTAAACACCTCTATCAAGTCCCCCCTTAACCTTCTACACTCTAAAGAATAAAAACCTAACTTGTTCAACCTTTCTCTGTAACTTAGGTGCTGAAACCCAGGTAAAATTCGAGTAAATCTCCTCTGTACTCTCCGTATTTTGTTGAGATCTTTCCTATAATTCAGTGACCAGAACTGTACACAGTACTCCAAATTTGGCCTCACCAATGCCTTGTACAATTTGAACATTACATCCCAACTCCCATTCTCAATGCTCTGATTTATAAAGGCCAGCATACCAAAAGCTTTCACCACCACCCTAACCACATGGGATTCCACCTTCAGGGAACTATGCACCATTATTCCTAGATCACTCTATTCTACTGCATTCCTCAATGCCCTACCATTTACCATGTATGTCCTATTTTGATTAGTCCTACCAAAATGTAGCACCTCACACTTATCAGCATTAAACTCCATCTGCCATCTTTCAGAATGAAGGAGGATCTCATAGAAACATTTGAAATGTTAAAAGGCCTGAACAGATTAGATATGGCAAAGTTATTTCCATGATAGGGGAGTCCAGGACAAAAGGGCATGACTTCAGAATTGAAGGACATCCATTTAGAATAGAGATGCAGAAAAATTACTTTAGTGAGAGAGTGGTAAATCTGTGGAATTTGTTGCCATGAGCGGCTGAGGAGCCCAAGTCATTGGGTGTATTTGAAGTAGAGATAGATAGGTTCTTGATTAGCCAGGGCATCAAAGGGTATGGGGAGAAGGGAGGGGGAGGGGAGTGGGGATGACCGGAAAAATTGGATCAGCCCATGATTGAATGATGGAGCAGACTCAGTGGACCAAATGGCCTACTTCTGCTCCTATGTCTTACGGTCTTATGGAAGGAAATTAGCTTGCTATTATTATTATTATTATTATTATTATTATTATTATTTTATTATTGTCACATGTACCATGAGTTTGTCTTGCAAACTCATCATAAGAATCAATCACTAAAGTTAAAAAGTACAAAATTCAAACTAAATTTATTGTCAAAGTACATATATGTTACCATATACAACCCTGAAGTTAATTTCCGTTGTGGACATACTCAATAAATCAATAATAGAATAGTAACCACAATGGAATCAATGAAAGACTGCACCAACTTGGAAATTCAACCAGTGTCCAAAAGACAATAACCTGTGCATATACAAAAAGAAAGAAATAAATATCAAGAACATGAGATGAAAAGTCCTTGAAAGTGAGTCCATGGGTTGGTGGGAACATTTCAGTGATGGGACAACTGAAGCTGAGTGAAGTGTTGTTTCAAAAGTCTGATGGTTGAGGGGTAATAACTGTTCCTGAGGCTCCTGTAGCACCTTCCCAATGGCAGCAGTGAGAAGAGAGCATGACCTGGGTGGTACGGGTGCCTGATGATAAATGTTGCTTTTTTGCAACAATGTTTCATGTAGATGTACTCAGTAGTGGGGAGGGTTTATCTGATGTGGACTCGAGCATGTCCACTTCTTTTTGTAGGATTGCACCTTGCACTGATGTAGAACCAAGTAAAACGATGTAGAACAAAGTGTCAAATCTACAGAGAAGGAGCCGTGCAGATAAACAAAGAGCAAGATCATAACAGAGTAGATTGTGAGGTCAACAGCCTATCGTATTGTACACAAGGTCTGTTCAAGAATCTGATAACAGTGGGATAGAAGCTGTCCTTCAGTTTGGTGCTACATGCTTTCAGGGTTTTATATCTTCTGACCAATGGGAGAGAGAAGAAGAGAGAATGTCCAGGATGGGTGGGGTCTTTGATTATGTTGACTTCTTTACTAAGGCATTAAGAAGTAGAGACAGAGTCCATAGAGAGGAGTCTGGTATCCATCATGTAATGAGATGTGTGCACAACTCTGCAATTTCTTGTGGTCATGCACAGACCAACTGCAATGCCAAGCTATAACGTATCCAGACAGAATGCTTTCTATGATGCATTGATTAAAAATTGGTTAGGATAAAGCCTCTTTAGCCTCCTGAGGAAGTAGAGGCATTTAGGAGAGCCAACAGAGCCAAGAGGAGCTCCCTTGGCAGGACTAACATTTCAGGATGCAACTAAATTTCTAATGAAAGGTCTTCAAACTCAAACATTAACTCTGATTCTCTCTTTACAGTTGCTGCCTGACCCATTGTGTGTTTATAGCAATTTCAGTATTTATTTCAAATTTCCAGCATCTGTAGGGACAGTTAGGATGGGAAACAGCTTCTTCTCCCAGGCCATAAGAGTACTGAACTCACTGCCACCACTTAGGTCTCATCACATATGAAATGCAAGTAGTGTTATATTGTTTACTTGTTAATTTGCATTGTGAACACTCCTTATTATTAGTTAATTGATTTGGGAGATTTCACTTTATGTGTTATGTGTGTGTGAGTTATACATACTGTGCTGTGAACCTGAAGGAATGTTGTCATGTTTGGCAGTATACACGTATATGGTTGGATCACAATGAATTTTGAACTTGAACTTCAACTTGAAAGTTACGAGGAGAAGGTGGGAGAACAGGAACAAGTAGGCAAATAAGTCAGCCATGATGGAATGGTCAAGCAAACACAATGGGCCAAATGGCCTAATTCTGTTCATAGGTCTTACAGTCCTATGGTCTTTTGTTTATGCTCATTGTAAAGAATTTAGAAATCTTTTCATTTAAAAAAAAACATAGAAAACCTACAGCACAATACAGGCCCTTCGGCCCACAAAGTTGGGCCGAACATGTCCCTACCTTAGAAATTACTAGACTTACCTTATAGCCCTCTATTTTACTAAGCTCCATGTACCTATCTAAAAACCTCTTAAAAGACCCTATCATACCTGCCTCCACCATCATTGCCGGCAGTCCATTCCACACACTCACCACTCTCTGAGTATAAAACTTACCCCTGACATCTCCTCTGTAAAAAAAGGTTGTTTCAAGTGTAGACATTGCTGCTAAAGGCAGCATTAATTGTCCATCCTAAATTGCTCCTGTGGATGAGTGGTGGCTCAATTTTATTCAACTTACTTAAATCTTCCTCTGGATCTTAGAAAGATGAGATATGACTTAATGGAAAAATGTAAGTTCCCATGTGATCCTGACCATGTCAATGAGGGGAGTTGGAAGAATCCTGAATAAGGGGTCAAGGGTTAAAAAGAAAGGCTTGCTCTTTTAGTGCAGAGTTAAAGTGATATTATATTTCTATCAGAACATCTTGAAGTTTTGGAACACTCTTCCTCAAAGTGGAGTAACACTTACAAAATGCTAGAGGAGCTAAGGAGGTCAGGCAGCATTTATGGATAGAATCAAGAGTAGATGTTTTGGATCAAGACCCTTCATCAGGATTCCTTCCAAGAAAGAAAGTTTTTGAATATTTATAAAGTGATTCTTGATAAGCAAGGGGGTGAATAGCCATAGGCAGGAAGAAGGAGTTGAGATTATATTTAGATTAACCGTGCTCTCACTAAATGGACCACCCCGAATGCCGGCATATTCTTTCTTCAATAAGGTGCCCAAAACTCCTCATAATACTCCAAGTGCAGTCTGACCAAAGCATTGCATCCTTGCTCTGATAATTTTATCTTCTTGAAATGAACGTTAACATTGCCTTCTTTACTACTGAATTAACCTGCAAGTTAATCTTTAGGGAATCCTGCATGAGGACTTCCAAATCCCTTTGAATTTGATGTTGCTTTGGCAGTTTCATTTAATTTTTAATCTGCTCTTCACATAACTTGAACTGGCTGGGCAACTTCAAAAGAGAGTTGAAAATCAACCATATTACTAGTCTGGAGTCACACTTAGACATGACAGGGTAAGGACAGCAGTTCTCCTTTCCTGAAGGGTGTTAACAAACCAGCTAGGTTTAATGATAATCTGATTATTTATCAGTCAGAAGTAATAAAATTTTGAACTATATTATTTTAATTTCAATCTATCTAAGACCCGAGTTCAAATGTAGTATTTAAATTCAGTGATAATTGCAGTACGGTGGTGTAGCTGGTAAAGCAGTGGCCCAGTGACCTTATTTCAACTGTGGGCTTCAGAGTCGTCTCTGTGGAGTTTGCATGTTCTTCCTGTAATCACATGGGTTCTCCTTGGGTACGCTGGTTTTTCTCATATCACAATGATGTGCAGCTTAAGAGGTTAATTGGCCACTGTAAAATGCCCCTCATACAGCAGATTCTGGAAAGAGTTGATGGAAATGTGGGGAGAACTAAATGGGATTAAGTCAGATTAGTATAAGAAATAGGAGCAGGAGTCAGCCAACTGCCATTCAATAAGAACATATGGACCAGGAATAGGAGTGGGCCATCTGACTTGTCAAGCCTATGCCACCATTCAATAAGATCATGTCCATGGACATAGCTCCACCTATGTGCCTTTTCCCCAGAACCCTTAATTCCCCTTCTATGCAAATATCTAACTAACTGAGTAAATATCTAAGTATATTTACTGAAGTAGCCTCTACTTTGGGCAGAGAATTCCACAGATTCATTGCTCTTGGGGAAAATCAGTTTCTCCTCAACTCCATCCTAAATCTATTTCCTCCAATCTTGCAGCATTCCCTGGTGGAAACAACTTTCTTGTCTTTGTCTTAACTATCTATTTCATAATTTTATGTGTTTCTATAAGATGCCCTCTCATTCTTCTGAATTATAGCAATCTCTAGAATAAACCTAGTGAACCTCCTCTGCACTGTCTTTGGAACTAGCAAACAATCTTGAATCTTAAACCATCTTGAATCTTTCCTCAAATAAGAATACCCCTTCTCTTAAATTCAATCCCCCAGTAATGAAAGCCAACATTCCACTTGCTTTCTTGATAACCTGCTGCACCCACAAACCAACATTTTGTGATTCCTGCACAAGCATTCCCAAATCCCGCTGCAAAACGGCATGCTGCGATCTTCCATCATTGTAAATAATACTCTGATCATCCATTTTTCTTTCCAAAGTGGATGGCCTCTCATTTATCAATGTTGTATTCCATCTAATTGACCATTGACCATTCACTTCAGATTCATAATCATTCAGTGAAATGTGTTTGTCACTTTAGCAACTGACATACCCAAGGATGTCCAATCGCAAATAAGAAAAAACCTACTGATGCTGGAAATCCAAGCCCCACGCACAAAATGCTGGAGGAGCTCAGCAGGCCAGGCAGCATCTATGGAAAAAGTACACTTGATATTTTCAAGCCAAGATCCTACAGCAGGACTGGAGGAAAAAAGATGAGGAGAAGATTTAAAAGGTGGGGGGAGGGGAGGGAGAAACACTAGATGATAGGTGAAACTGGGAAGTTGATTGGTGGAAATGATACAGGTCTGGAGAAGGGGGAATCTAATAGGAGAAGACAGAAGGCCATGGAAGAAAGAAAAGGGTGGAGGTGCATCAGAGGAAGACGATGGGCAGGCAAGGAGATAAGGTGAGAGAGGGAAAAGGGGATGGGGAATGGTGAAGGGGGGGCATTACCAAAAGTTTGAGAAATCAATGCTCAAGTCATCAGATTGGAGACTACCCAAACAGTTGTTCCTCCAACCTAAGTGTGGCCACATCATGACAGTAGAGGCATATCGGAATGGTGGATGGAGTATAGGTGCTCAGTGAAGAGGTCTCCAATCTACCTCGTGTCTCACCAATATATAGGAGGCCACACTGGGAGCACCGGACACAGTATATGACCTTATTAGATTCACAGATGAAGTGTCACCTCACCTGGAAGGATTGCTTGGGGCCCTGAATGGTAGTGAGGGAGGTGGTGTGGGGGCAGGTGTAGCACTTGTTTCTATAGAGCTAGGAGGGGCAGGTAAGCACTTGCAATGATAAGAGCTAGGAGGGAGATCAGTGGGGAGGGATAAATGGACAAGGGAGTCACGTAGGGAGCAATCCCTGCAGAAAGCTGAGGGGAGTGAGTTATGTGCTTGGTGGTGGGATCCCATTGGACATGGCGGAGGTTCCAGAGAGTAACGTGCTGGAGGGGTGGCAGGTAAGGATAAGAGGAACCCTATTCCTGGTAGGGTGGCAGGATGATTGGGTGAGAGCAGAAGTGTGTGAAATGGAAGAGATGAGATTGAGGGCAGCGTTGATGATGGAGGAATGAAAAGCCTCATCCTGAGAGCAGATGAGGTGGTGACGGAGGAACTGAGGAAAGGGAATAGTGTTTTTATAAGTGAATGGGAGGGAAGAGGTATAGTCTAGTTAGCTGTGAGAGTCTATGGGTTTATAATAGACATCAGTAGATAAACTGTCTCCAGAGATAGAGACAGTGAGATTGGGAAAGGGGATAGAGGTGTTGGAAATGGACTAGGTAAATTTGAGGGCTTTGTGGAAGTTGGAGGCAAAGTTGATGAAGTTGATGAGCTCTGATGGGTGCAGAAAGCAGCACCAATATGGTCATCAATGTAGCATAGGAAAAGTAGCAAAGGACACCAGCGTAGGCTTGGACCATATACTGTTCCATGCAGCTGACAAAAAGGCAGGCATTGCTGGGACTCAAGTAAGTACCCACGGCTACATCCTTTGTTTGAAGCAAGTGGGAGGAGCAAAAGGAACCAAGAATGTGCTGTGGGCAGCCCTGCAACTGTCATCACACATCCTGGGGCCTTTATAGCAATCCCAAAGTATTCATCAGCAACAGAGCAAAACACTGAAAAGAAAACAAGCATTTTCCTTATAACAATCTCAAAAGAATTATAGGAAAGATGTAAAAAAAATAGAGAGAGTACAGAGGAGATTTACTACAATGTTACCTAGGTTTCAGCACCTAAGTTGCAGAGAAAGGTTGAACAAGTTAGGTCTTTATTCTTTGGAGAGTAGAAGGTTGAGGGGGGACTTTAGAGAGGTATTTAAAATTATGAGGGGGATAGATAGAGTTGACATGGATAAGCTTTTTCCATTGAGTGTAGGGGAGATTCAAACAAGAGAACATGAGTTGAGAGTTGGGGGCAAAAGTTTAGGGGTAACACGAGGGGGAATTTCTTTACTCAGAGAGTGGTAGCTGTGTGGAACGAGCTTCCAGTCGAAGTGGTAGAGGCAGGTTCAATTTTGTCATTTCCAAAAAAATTGGATAGGTATATGGACAGGAAAGGAATGGAGGGTTATGAGCTGAGTGCAGGTTGGTGTGACTAGGTGAGAGTAAGCATTCAGCATGGACTAGAAGGGCCGAGATGGCCTGTTTCTGTGCTGTAATTGTTATATGGTTATATTTTTATCCACAACTCTAAAATCCATGAACTCTGATAAGTTCTCATTAAGGATCCTTCATGTCCTTCAAGTAGGAAACTTGCTGACCTTTCCTGCTCTGGCCAACAGGAATGAATTCTTAAATGTACTCTGAAGTGACCAACAAGCCACACTGTGCAAGATGAATTAGATGAGCAATAAATACAGGCCTTTCCAATAATGCCCACAAACAGAAAATGAATAATAAAACAAAAATGAATGAATAAATCTTTGAAAGGAAACACGAGTGAATCTGCAGATGCTGGAAATAAATAAAAACACAAAATGCTGGCAGAACTCAGCAAGCCAGACAGCATCTATGGGAGGAGGTAGTGACGACGTTACGGGCTGAAACCCTTCATCAGGAGTACAAAATCTTTACATAGGATGCCAGGTTTGAACGTTGAACTCCAAAGCCCAGAGCTATAATAGCATTATGATAATGGCTACACCACCATAGTGTTTGATGCATGAATGTAAAGAAATTGAGCAGGATTTTAGATTCTATTTGAAACAACAATTTGTTGATTTTATGAAATTGTTTTGTTTCCAGGACCTTTACTTTGAGGATCCAGCATTATTTTTAGAAAGAACTATTTTAATTATTTTAACTGTACTTAACATGCGCCATGTGGCTCCCCAGGGGGCCAAACCAGAGTTCATTGGGCCCACACATAAGAAACAAGAAAATGGGGTCCACAAGAGATTCTGAATTGACAGTGGCAAATTTACTGTTTTAGTGACAGTGTTACTGCAGTGGAGTCATCTGTCAGAAACACCTACACTGCAGAAAGTCTACCATTGCATTGCCGTCTACCACTACAACTTCCATTAATTTCCTGATACTTATCATCTTTGAAAGGAATTTAACTTGCTTTTCTTGTTAGTATTGTTGCTTTTGTAAGTGATGAGCAACTTGAAGAACAAATTGTCATTGCTAAGTCTGACATATTTTATCTGAAATTTGAAAAATGGAATTTAATAAACAAACAGTTACAAGAAAAAAACTGCAATCTCATAATCATGCAAAGAGGCTATTACTGCTTTCTTTGGAAAACTCAAACTTTTCAGCAGCAGTATTGGAAGTCACAAATTTATGTTGTTTCCTGCACTGGCCACTCTTATAATAGAATTACAAGATGATGATCTGATTGTATATCCCAATCATTTGAAACAACTGTACACCAATACAGAATTTCAGTTCAGTGACCTGCTGGAAATGCATATTCCAGATTGGGTGGTGGATCCATTTGTGGTAAATATGAATGATGTTGACACCACATTGCAAAAATGTCTTATTGAGCTTGCATAGTGGTAGAACAGCTCAAGCAAAATTCAAATGCAAGAAGAAAACTTTCTGGGTAACTGTGATGATCAAAATAAGTTTCCACAGCTCTGGGAGAAAGAGAAGTTACTTTTAATTGGATTTCCCACCTCTTATCTAGTTGAATGAGGTTTTAGTCAAATTCTTCACCTGCTATCAAAAGTTCATAACCATCCTAGTGTTGTGAAAAGAGGTGATCTTCGATTATCTTTAACCAATTTGCAACCAGATATTCAAAAACCCTATAGTTTGCATTAGCCATAAAGATCTTACTAAATACCCAAAGTAGCAATATTAAGTGCTTTTTCATTGCTGGTTGGAAGGATATTATATATATTATGAATAAAGTATCCTATTCAGAACTTATAACCAGTTAAATCATAAATATTAATTGTATATTAGTTCAGTTGACCAAAAAAAATTTAGCAACTAATGGAGACTATGGATTGCAGGGGCCTCAGAGGTAAATGAAAGTCACAAGTAGGCCACAAGCAGAAAATGATTGAGAACCACTGATCTGTGCTACTCTTTCTCCCTGATTTCCCTCTTTGAAATCAAACTTTGTTGAATGTATTTGGTCATGAATGTTGACCTAATAGTCTGTTTAGTTATCATTTCCCTTAACTCTCACTCAAAACAACTACACACATCTATTAAGACACAAGGGACTGCAGATGGCAGAATCTAAAGCAATAAACAATCCACTGGAGGAACTCAGCAGAGCTGGGAGGAATTCAAGTGTCGATGTTTTGGTTGAAACTCTGCACCAGAACCTGAAACGTCTACAGTTCCTTTCTCCTTACAATTGCTGCTTGGCCTGCTGAGTCCCTTCAGTAGTTCTTCATTACTCCAGGTTCCAGTATTTGCAGTCTCCAGCAGATTGTTTGTTACATGCAACTATTTTTGGCTCCTAAAATTGCAGGTTTTAATCTAAGTCTCAAACCTCCCAGGATATTATCAAAGTGTGGAAAGATATCAGATAAAGATTCTGTCTGTGGCCCTTGCCTAGGCAATCATCTTATTTCAAATTCAGTGATATGCTTATTTAACTGTTTAAGGTAGGCATGTCACAACAGATAAAGTCTACATAATAATATGAATTAGAAACAGAAGTGATCAAACCTACTCCCCCATTTAATATTTATGGTGGTTCAGATTTTAACTTCAATCCTATATTCTTGCTTGTGGTCAGTAAAATTGAACTTGCTCACCTTATCAAGAGTCCATCTACTATGCATTTAAACTATTCTAGGCCTTTGCATCCATAATCCTTTGAGAGAAAGAGTTTGAGGTACCTTGCATCTTCTGAGAGAGGAAAGAACACTCTACTTCTGTTTAAAACTGATGTCCTCTTATGATGTCTAGTTCTAGGCTCTCCCACATATGGAATTGCCCTCTCCATATCCACCCTGGGAAATCAATATTATCTTACAAATAATTTGCCTCTCAGTCTTCTAGCTTAGATCTTTCAATTTAGACTGTTGATAGTTGGCACACACTAACCTAGGGCTCCTGTTCCTTCTTTCCGATGGCAGCAGTAGGAAGAGCATAGCCTGGATGATGGCGGCCCTTGATGCTGACAGTATATGTAGTAGTTTGTTAAAATGTTATTGAAATTCAACCATCAGCCATACCTCATCCACTACCACAGAGGTCCAATCAGGTCTATAGCTTGCAGCCATTCTGAACACCTTCTTCATCAACTTTATATCCTTCATGAGACATAGGAGTAGAATTAGGCCATTTTGGACCGTCAATTCTGCTCTGTCATTTCTTCTGATTTAATATCCTTATTAACCTCCTACCTTCCCCAGTAACCTTGAATGCCCTGAACCCGTCAACCTCCACTTTAAATATACGCAATGAATTGGTCTCCACAGCCATCCATGGCAATTCACCTTAGACTACTAAGCAGGACAGCACTGATCCCAACTAAGCAGACAATTCACTCTTTCTTTCTGCCTTGATCAGCACGGGGCATTTCTGCCAGTGTTCACCAGTGTAATACTCCATGGGTACTTCAGCACTGGCTTCATAGTAGCGTGAAGCTGTTATAGGTTCAGAGCACTGGTGTTCAGGATTCAATTCTGATATACTGAGGTAAGGACTCTGTTTGTCCTCCCCATGGAATGAGTGAATTTTCTCCAGGTGTTCCAGTCCAAATATGTGGCAATTAGTAGTTAATTGGTCATTATAAATTGTCCTGTGATTAGGTCTGGGTTAAACTGGGGTTGGCAGGAGTTGCTGGGGTGGTCTATTCATCGCTGTTGCTAAATAAATAAACAAAGTTTGTGCCGGAGTATCTGTTAATGTTGAGGTGCACAGAACTTCATCTCTCATCATTAGTGTGCCTTGTCTTTCAACAAACATCAAAATAAAATATATTTCTGGACAATATGTGACTTCCATTTCATTGCATGATTGTAACTTACCAGAGTTAGATCTGACTAGCCTGAATGGAACTTGAAAAGGCAAAATTAATTACCAAGTCCAGAGACTAATTCCACAGTCCAAAATCATCTGCTGAACTTTGACGCCAAGGGATTTTAAAGAAAATTGAATTTACTGCACAGAATATTCACTTTTCATGCCAGCTGTCAGATCAGTGTTCAATTCCTGTTGCTGTTTGTGTGTTCTCATTGTGACCATGTAGGTTTCCTCCTACATTCCAAAGACGTATGGCTCAGGGTTAGTGAATTGTGGGTATGCTATGTTGGCACTAGAGCATGGTGACACTTGCTGGCTGCCAAGCACAAATCGATTGATTTGATTTGATGTGATGTAAACAACGTATTCACCATACAAGTGAAGAAAAAGGCTAAAGGTAGTATGAACATTCAAGAGATTCTGCAGATGTTAGAAATGTAGGTCAACTCATACAAAATTCTGGAGGAACTCAGCAAGTCAGACAGCATCCATGGAAATTAATAAACAGTTGATGCTTTGGGTCAAAACCCTTCATCAGGACTGATCCTAACTAAACAGGCAACTAAATCCTGACTAAATAATGCATTGATCCATATTATTATTTATATAGTTGAAAGTTTAAAAAAACTAATCGCATCTGCATGCATGAAGTTCTAACAGCAGGATGGATCTGGAGCTGGGAGATTACTCAATGCCATGATAGTCTAGCAGATAGCGGGACATTATTACAGCTCCAGACATTGGAATTCAGAATTTAGTTCTAATGCTATCCATAAGAAGTTTGTAGTGTGTATGAGAGAGAGAGAGAGAGAGAGAGAGAGAGGAGAGGAGAGGAGAGAGAGAGAGAGAGAGAGAGAGAGAGAGAGAGAGATCCAATTTCCTTCCATCTTACAAAGACTTACTGGTTAGTAGGTAGTCATTAGGCTAGGGTTGAATAGGTAGGTTGCCTGGCAACGTGGCTCATTAGGCCAAAAGGCCTGTTCAGCACTGTATCTCTAAAAGATTGCAGAGTCAATTCTACGATGGATGGTCCCAAACATGGCTGCAAAATGATGATTGGGCATAAGACTAACAACTCCACCCTGTAATAACACCAACAGAAGGTCCAGAGGTTCATTCCTGAAAGGGGAAGGATCATTTCCTAGAAGACACCTGCAGAAAGTTAAAAAGAGGACAGAGGACTCTGGCGAGCTGCTGTCATCAGCCCAATAGGGGTGATGGGCTTAAGTAAGTAAGTAAATTAAATAAGATACTTCCTGCAATATGTCCAGATACCCTAAAGGAGAGCAATCAAAAAACTGTTTCCTAATTAGATGGCAGAAGGACAGCCTAGAATTCTAAGCCTTCTTGCTGATAGTTTGTGATATTAAAATCATCGCTTGCTGCAGTGAGGAAATGGAAAGTAATTAATTCACTGCTGGTGCTAGTCTGCCCAAGGCATTGCTTCACGGATGTTTGCTAAATTGTTCTAGTGAATAATTCCTCACATTTCCAATTCAGGTACATAGATAAAAGGCATGGAGGAATTGCTTAACATTTTAATTTCAAATCACTAGCGTTCACTGCACATTGAATTAAAGTGATTACCAAGAAAAATACCGTGTTGTGCTCTCAAATATCAAAATGCAAGATTAAAGCTCAAACATCTTACCAACATCAGCTGACCTCCAATCTGTTAATGAGTCAAAACAACCTCTGATGTGTTATTCTACAGGTGATGATGTGACACCTGTATAGTTTCCTCTTTCAGCAAAAAGATATTTTAATTGAACCATCAACAGGTGGCAAAATGAGTTTGGCAAGCTGCTGCTGCGATTTGAATTTAACTATTTAATTTCAACAGCATATATTATTTTACTAATATCATTCTTATGAGGAAGAGTGTGTTCTGTTTGCATGACACAGGTAGAACTGTGTTTGGACTCACAAATTGATCATGGCGAACTGTGAGAAAATGTTATTCTTCATTGGATACCAAATGACTGATGTGTCAGACTTTCTTGAAAAAAATCTATACATGAGTCTTATAGGCAATGTTTGTGATTATTAGACATTCCTAAGCAACACACAAAGTGATTTTGGAACTCAGCAAGTCAGGCAGCATGTATGGAGGGAACTAAACGGTCAATGTTTTAGGGTTAGACACTTCATCAGAAGGGCAAAAGAAGGGGGCAGAAGCCAGAACAAGAAGTTGGGGAAAAGGGGAGTTGTACAGACTGCCAGATGATAGGTGAGTCCAGTGAGGGAGAAGGTGACTGCATGGGGGAGGGGAGATGAAATAACAACCTGAGAAGTAATAGATGAAAGAGGTGAAGGGCTGATATAAGCAATCTCACAGAAGAGGACAGTAGACCATGAAAGAAAAGGTTGAAAGAATGCTTACTGTGTTTGCTCAAGAGTTTTGGCATTTGCAGAATATCTTGTGTTTATGATTGGACATTCCTAACTGGCTTTGAACCACAGTATTCCATCTGGTAAAAGGATTGTGGGTAAGGACCTTCGGGATGTATTTGGTGGCAAAGAAAGATGGTTAGCATCTTGGAGGGGATGCATTCCTCTGCACCTGTTGCCTCATCCTTCTTGGTGGTAGACATTACGGGTTCACTACAGGGTGAAAAACTACAGTGCAACTTGTAGATGGTGCACACCTTGGCCACTGTGCACTGGTGGTAGACAGATTCTTCCATGTAACATTCTGCTGGAAGGCTAATGGGAACAGTAATATTACTGAATATCAAGGCAAGATGGTTAGTGTCTCATGCAGCAGAGGATTATGGCTGGGTATTTGCCATGCCTGAATGTTGCCTTCATTTAGCTACAGGCAGAAGAGCTGTAAAAGTACTCGGGTGTTGATGACAACAAAAATGACCAATAAAAGAAACATAGAAACATGGAAAACCAATACAGGCCCTTTGGCCCACAAAGTTGTGCCAAACACGTCCCTACCTTAGAAATTACTAGGCTTACCTATAGCCCTCTATTTTACTAAGCTCCATGTACCTATCCAAAAGCCTCTTAAAAGACCCTATCATATCCACCTCCACCACCATTCCCGGCTGCCCATTCCACACACTCACCACTCTCTGAGTAAAAAACTTACCCCTGACATCTCCTCTGTACCTACTCCCCAGTACCTTAAACCTGCGTCCTCTTGTGGCAATCATTTCAGCCCTGGGAATCTGATCTGGCTGCATCATCGAGCAAACACGAGGAAATCTACAGATGCTGGAAATTCAAACAACACACACAAAACGCTGGTGGAACACAGCAGGCTAAGCAGCATCTATAAGGAGAAGCACTATCGACATTTCGGGCCGAGACCCTTTGTCAGGACTAACTGAAAGGAAAGATAGTAAGAGATTTGAAAGTAATGAGGGGAGGGGGAAATGGGAAATGATAGGAAAAGACCGGAGGGGGTGGGATGAAGCCAAGAGCTGGAAAGGTGATTGGCGAAAGTGATACAGAGCTGGAGAAGGCAAAGGATCATGGGACGGGAGGCCTCGGGAGAAAGAAAGGCGGGGGGTGGGGGGAAGCACCAGAGGGAGATGGAGAACAGGCAAACAACTAAGTATGTCAGGGATGGGGTAACTTCCATTAATGCCCCTCCTCCCCTTCTTAGCCCATATAGACTTTGATAATAAATTTACTTTGAACTTTTCTAAAAGAGATGCTTCATCTGAAAAATTCCATGCAGTTAGATTTATGACTTCAATGATAAGATAATGCCTCAACAATAATACTCTCTCAGAGAGAGTCCTAACCCTCACTTATCATTATGTAGAACTAAACTGGAGTTGATATACCCGTGACCTCAACACAAGGACATAGTTGAAGCTGGGAGCATTGAATATGAGTTGATCAATGCAGAGTACTTCAGAGCTGCAGCATCTGCCAAGCCTGAGACCAAAAGCCTGATGAAATACTTACTACCAGCTTAGTGAGTTTGCCTACAAGAACATTCAAGCATTTTGTTAGCCATGGTTACTCTCAGCAAATTGGCTGTGGGTAACCATATTTTTCATCAAGGAAAATCAGGGTTAAGATGTCAATAATGTTCAGATACGTAATACACACTAAATGCGAGAGGAGCTCAACAGGTCAGGCAATCTCTATGACAATGAGCAAACCATCAACATTTGGGCTGAGACCCTTCTTCAGAATGGGAAAGGAAGAATGAAGAAAATTGAATAAAAAGGCAGGGGGAGGAGAATGAGGATAGGTAGAAGGTGATATGAAGCCAGATGGATAGGAAAGGACAAAGGCTAGAGAGAAACGAATCTAATAAGAGAGGAGAGAGGACCATAGGAGAAAGGGAAGGAGGAGAGTAGCCAAGAGGAGGTGATAGGTGAGAAGATGTAAGGGGCCAGAGTGGGAATAGAAGAAGAGGGGAAGGGGAAGGAATTTTTTTACTGGAAGGAGAAATCAATATTCATGCTATCAGGATGGAGGCTATCGAGACAGAGTATAAGCTGTTGCTCCTCCACCCTGAGGGTGGCCTCATCATGGCACGAGGAGTCCATGGATAGACATGTCAGAACAAAAATGAGAATCTGTATTAAAATGTTTGGCCACTGAGAAGTTCTGTTTTTGGAGGATGGAGCGGGTGCTTGATGAAGTGGTCATCCAATTTACGACGGTTCTCACCAATGTACAGAAGGCCACATCAGGAGCACCAGACGCAATTGACGACGCCAGCAGATTCACGGGTGAATCGTTGCCTCACCTGTAAGGAGTGTTTGGGGTCCTGACTGGGGTTAAGTGAGGAGGTGAATGGGCAGGCATAGCTCTTACCCCACTTGCTGGGTGGGAAGATTAGTGGGGAGGGACGATTGGACAAGGGGATGGTGAGAGCACAATCCCTGCAGAAAGCGGGGGATGGTAGATAAAGATATGTTTGGTGGTAGGAGCCCTTTGGAGATGATGGAACTTGTAAAGAATGATGTGTTGGACACAGAGGAAGGTCAAGAGGAACTCTTTCATTGTTAAAGTGGTGCATGGATGTTCTGGAAATAGAGAAGTTTGGATAGGTGACAGTAAATGAGAATGAATGAGAGATTGAAATTTGTGAGCATGACCATAGGACATAGGAACAGAACTAGGCTATTCTTTCCATCAATTCTGCTCCAACATTTCATCATGCCAAGGTTTGGTTCTGCATTAATGACCTATGCTGACTGTGGACAAGAAAGAACAGATGGATTTTGTGAAAGTGACATTAAAAGCTTGTGTTTTGTGTTGTTTGACAACATCACATGTAAATTGGTTACAGACACTTCAGAAAGACTCAGAATACATTTCACCAAGTGTTCAGCTTGTACACAAGGGACCTATTGCCATTAGATATCAGATTCTATATTAATTCTCTTTGTGTAATCCACTGTGGAAAGGTGTGCTCTGCAAAGTAATAGGCATGGACTTTTAAATGTACACTACCTCAGGTGTTTTTGCTCTCTTTTTGCACTAATTTGTTCTTTTTATATATGCTTCTTACTATAATTTATAGTATATTTTATGATTTGCACAAAACACAAATTTCACAACATATTGTATGTTAACAATAATAAACTTGATTCTGACTCTGAAGTATTGGGGCAGGAAAGGGAATGATGTAAAATGGAGAGCAGAAACCTATGTCTGTCTACCTGAGCCCAAAGAAAGGAATCTGCAAGTCACAACAGAAGGAATTTAATTCTCAGCAACTTTTTGTAGACTTAAAATATCTTGAAACATTATGTTGACTGAGGAATAAAAAAAAATAGGGGCAAATAGGCCATATGCCCCCTCACATCTGATCAACTATTCTACAAGATGAGTGATCCTTTCCCTAAGCACCACTGAATAGGTGGAGGCCGGAAGCACGTGGACCATGTCCTGTTGAAGTTCTTGGCACAAAGTGCTAGCTCCATAGATGCTGCCTGACCTGCAGAGTTCCTAGTGCAGAGTGCGCATCGCTGGATTTTCAACATCTGCAGAATCTCTCATGCTTGTGATACAATGTGAAAACTGAAGGGATTAGTTTAATTTTGCCAGGTTAGCTGAATGATGTATTGAAGGGCATCTTCCTGTTCTCTGCTGTTCTATCTTTTTTTGATCTATGTTCAAAGTCGCAGAATTGATTATATTCACTCATTGACCACTGTATTTGTTACACTTATACACCTACTCATTAATGCAAATATCTAATCAGCCAATTGTGTGGCAGAAAGTCAATGCATAAAAGCATGAAGACATGGTTGTTGTTCAGGCGAAACAATAGAATGTGGAATAAATATAATCCGAGTGACATTGACCATGGAATGATTGTTGGTGCCAGACAGGATGGTCTGACTATCTTAGAAACTGCTCATCTCCTGGGATTTTCATACACAGCAGTCTCTAGAGTTCTCAGAGAATGGTGAAAACAACATCCAGTGAGTAGAAAGTTCCTGAATAATGAGAGAGGTCAGTGGAGAATGGCCCGACTGGTTTAAGCTGATAGGAAGGAAACAGTACCTCAAGTAACCACACATTACAACAGTAATGTGCAGAAGAGCATGCCTGAATGCACAACACATCAAACCTTGAAGTGGATGGACTACGGCAGCAGACATAGAACATTAAAACATAGAACATAGACCAGTACAGCACATTACTGGCCCTTCGGCCCACAATGTTGTGCTGACCCTCAAACCCTGCCTCCCATATAACCCCCCACCTTAAATTCCTCCATATACCTGTCTAGTAGTCTCTTAAACTTCACTAGTGTACCTGCCTCCACCACTGACTCAGGCAGTGTATTCCACACACCAACCACTCTCTGAGTGAAAAACCTTCCTCTAAAATCCCCCTTGAACTTCCCTCCCCTTACCTTAAAGCCACGTCCTCTTGTACTGAGCAGTGGTACCCTGGGGAAGAGGCACTGGCTATCCACTCTATCTATTCCTCTTAATATCTTGTACACCTCTATCATGTCTCATCTCAAAAGAGTAAAGCCCGAGCTTCCTTAATCTCTGATCATAATCCATACTCTCTAAACCAGGCAGCATCCTGGTAAATCTCCTCTGTACCCTTTCCAATGCTTCCACATCCTTCCTATACTGAGGTGACCAGAACTGGATGCAATAATCCAAGTGTGGCCTAACTAGAGTTTTATAGTTCTGCATCAATACATCACGTCTCTTAAACTCTATCTCTCGACTTACGAAAGCTAACACCCCATAAGCTTTCTTAACTACCCAATCTACCTGTAAGGCAACTTTCAGGGATCTGTGGACATATACCCTCAGATCCCTCTGCTCGTCCACACTACCAAGTATTCTGCCATTTACTTTGTATTCTGCCTTGGAGTTTGTCCTTCCAAAGTGTACCACTTCACACTTCTCCGGGTTGAACGCCATCTGCCACTTCTCAGCCCACTTCTGCATCCTATCAATGTCTCTCTGCAATTTTCAACAATCCTCTACACTATCTACAACACCACCAACCTTTGTGTCATCTGCAAACGTCCCAACCCACCCTTCTACCCCCACATCCAGGTCGTTAATAAAAATCACAAACAGTAGAGATCCCAGAACCGATCCTTGTGAGACACCACTAGTCACGACCCTCCAATCTGAATGTACTCCCTCCACCACGACCCTCTGCCTTCTGCAGGCAAGCCAATTCTGAATCCACCTGGCCAAACTTCCCTGAATCCCATGCCTTCTGACTTTCTGAATAAGCCTACCATGTGGAACCTCGTCAAATATCTTACTAAAATCCAGGTAGATCACATCCACTGCACTACCCTCATCTATATGCCTGGTCACCTCCTCAAAGAACTCTATCAGGCTTGTTAGGCACTATCTGCCCTTCACAAAGCCATGCTGACTGTCCCTGATCAGACCATGATTCTCTAAATGCCTATAGATCCTGTCTCTAAGAATCTTTTCCAACAGCTTTCCCACCACAGACGTGAGGCTCACTAGTCTATAATTACCTGGACTATCCCTACTAACTTTTTTGCAAAAGGGGACAACATTCGCCTCTCTCCAATCCTCCAGTACCATTCCCGTGGACAACGAGGACATAAAGATCCCAGCCAGAGGCTCAGCAATCTCTTCCCTTGCCTCGTGGAGCAGCCTGGGGAATATTCCATCAGGCCCCGGGGACTTATCTGTCCTAATGTATTTTAACAACTCCAACACCTCCTCTCACTTAATATCAACATGCTCCAGAACATCAACCTCACTCATATTGTCCTCACCGTCATCAAGTTCCCTCTCAGTGGTGAATACCGAAGAGAAGTATTCATTGAGGACCTCGCTCACTTCCACAGCCTCCAGGCACATCTTCCCACTTTTATCTCTAATTGGTCCTACCTTCACTCCTGTCATCCTTTTGTTCTTCACATAATTGAAGTATGCCTTGGGGTTTTCCTTTACCCTACTCACCAAGGCCTTCTCATGCCCCCTTCTTGCTCTTCTCAGCCCCTTCTTAAGCTCTTTTCTTGCTACCCTATATTCCTCAATAGACCCATTTGATCCTTGCTTCCTAAACCTCATGTATGCTGTCTTCTTCCACCTGACTAGATTTTCCACTTCACTAGTCACTCATGGTTCCTTCACCCTACCATTCTTTATCTTCCTCACTGGGACGAATTTATCCCTAAGAGATCCTTAAACATCGACCACGTGTCCATAGTATATTTCCCTGTAAAAACATCATCCCAATTCACAGCCGCAAGTTCTAGCCTTAGAGCCTCATAATTTGCCTTTCCCAATTAAAAATGTTCCTGTCCTCTCTGCTTCTATCCTTTTTCATGATAATGCTAAAGGCCAGGGAGCGGTGATCACTGTCCCCCAAATGCTCACCCACTGACAGATCTGTGACCTGAGCCAGTTCGTTACCTAATACTAGATCTAGTATGGCATTCCCCCTAGTCGGCCTGTCAACATACTGTGACAGGAATCCGTCCTGGACACACTTAACAAACTCTGCCCCATCTAAATCATTGGAACTAATCAGGTGCCAATCAATATTAAGGAAGTTAAAGTCACCCATGATAACAACCCTGTTACTTTTGCACCTTTCCAAAATCTGCCTCCCAATCTACTCCTCGGTATCTCTGCTGCTACCAGGAGGCCTATAGAATACTCCCGGTAGAGTAACTGTTCCCTTTCTGTTCCTGACTTCCACCCATACTGATTCAAAAGAGGATCCTGCTACATTACCCACCCTTTCTGTAGCTGTGATAGTATCCCTGACCAGTAATGCCACCCTTCCTCTCCTTCTCCCCTCTCTCTATCCCTTTTAAAGCACCGAAATCCAGGAATGCTGAAAATCCATTCCTGCCCTGGTGCCAGCCAAGTCTCTGTAATGGCCACTATATCATAATTCCATGTATGTATCCAAGCTCTCAGTTCATCACCTTTGTTCCTGATGCTTCTTGCATTGAAGTACACACACTGTAACCTTTCTACCTTACTATCTTTACACCCTTTATTCTGCTTCTCTTTCCTCAAAGCCTCTCTATATGTTAGATCTGGCTTTACTCTGTGCACTTCTTTCACTGCTTTATCACTCTAGGTCCCCCTTGCAGACCACCATGAACATATTGAAATACACTCTGTGTCCTCTTTATTATGTACTTCCTGTACCTAATAAAGTAACCACTGAGTATTCTCCTGATTTACTGTGAATGTTACCACAGCAGATATACATAAACAGAAACTAAGAGTAAATAGGAGTGTAAACATTTTTAATCATTGAGGCAGGACATAAGGTGATCTGCCAAAGCTTCCTTGGTAAAAAAATTACAAGGGGAAGTTTTCCACCATGGTGAAATTTGAAACTTCACTCTTGAGTCAGTGCAGAAATTTCACAGATTAGTACTGAAGAGATCAAAGTGAATTATGCATTGAAATAATGGAAAGTATAGAGCCTGCAGAGCTGGCTTGGAACATGGTACCGCTGCCCAAGATGTCACTGATGAAAGTGTCGATGAAGGTTCCAGTAGGAGGTCTTGAGACTTGAGTTGAAAGGCAATAACAATAATGGAGATTATACATAATCTTCATAATATTATTGAAGCCACAGTGTTCCATAATAGCATAGTGGTTTACAGCACCTGTGGTCACCAATCAAGGTTCAATTCCCACCACTGTCTGTAAGGAGTTTCTACGTTCTCCCCATGACCAGGAGGGTTACCTCTGGGTGCTCTGATTTCCTCCCACATTTCAAAGACATACTGTTCTGGTTAGAGTTAGTGAGTTGTGGACATGATATGTTGCTTCCAGGTGTGAGGCGACATTTGCCTCAGACTGTGTAGTCGTTGATGCAAAATGGCATAAAGTTTCAATGTTTTGATGAACACGTGGCAACTAATCTTAATTTATATCAGATATTACTTGCTGGCCAAAGGCCAGCAATTGTTGACCTTTATTACAAAGGGTATTGAGTACCAGAGCCAGGAAATCCTCTTGCATTTGTGCAGGGCCCTGGTGAGAACACACCTGGAGTATTGTGTACAGTTTTGGTCTCCAGGGTTAAGGAGGGACATCCTGGCTGCAGAGGAAGTGCAGCGTAGATTCACAAGGTTAATTCCTAGGATGTCAGGACTGTCTTACGCAGAGAGGTGAGAGAGACTGGGCTTGTACACGCTGGAATTAAGGAGATTGGAAAGGGATCTGATTGCAACATATAAGATTATTAAGGCAGGAAATATGTTCCAGGTGCTGGGAGAGTCCAGTACCAGAGGGCTTGGTTTGAGAATAAGGAGTAGGTCATTTAGGACAGAGTTAAGGAAAAACTTCTTCTCCCAGAGAGTTGTAGGGGTTTGGAATGTCCAGCCTCGGAAGGCAGTGGAGGCCAATTCTCTGGATGCTTTCAAGAAGGAGCCAGATAGGTATCTTATGGACAGGGGAATCAAGGGATATGGGGACAAGGCCGGAACCAGGTATTGATAGTAGATGATCAGCCATGATCTCAAAATGGTGGTGCAGGTTTGAAGGGCCGAATGGTCTACTTCTGCACCTATTGTCTATTGTCTATTGCTCTTGAGTTTTTATGTTGTATTATTGACTCTACATTTAGAGTAATGCATCTATTTCCATGTTAAGAACACTAACCTCCAAAATGAACCTATTAACACTGTTTTATGTGCTTTGCAGCTAAAAAAACTCTTTAAAGGAGAAAGCAAACAATTCAAATCCAGAGCAACATACTCAAAGCACCAGAAGGACTTGGCAAGTCAGACAGCATCTACGAAAATTAATAAACTAGAAAGGAAGGGGGAATCATGAATAAGAAGTTGAAGAGAGGGGAAGGGGTACAAGCTAGAAGGTGATAGGTGAAGCCAGGTGAGTGGGGAAGGAGGGAATGAAATGAGAACCTGGGAGGTGATAGGTGAAAAAGGTAAAGGGCTGAAAAAGAAGGAATCTGATAAGAGACGAAAGTCAACCATGGAAGAGGGGGAAGGAAGGGGGGGCACCAGGAGCAGGTGATACACTGGTGAGAAGAGGAGAAGGGACAAGAGGAGAAGCAGAGTGTGGAATCGAAAAAGAGGGAAGAGGAAGGGGGAAAAATTACTGGAGGTTAGAGATATTGATGTTCATGCCATTAGGCTGGAGTCAATCCAGACGGAATATGAAATGCTGCTCCTTCAACAATGAGAGTGGTCTTACGGAAAATTCAAATCCTGCTCATCATGATAGTGGACCTGGAACTTTGCCTTCATTTTATCAATGCTATTTACATCTCTGATGATACATGAGGCTTACTTCTGCCTTGCCAACTTAACGTGGATCAAAGGTCTGTGAAGCCCACAGTAAATTGGGGAGGAAGCATGAATTAAAGGGTCCTACTGGAATATTGCTGTGTGTCTGTTTGCCTTGCTTGTTAAAGCTCTGCCTGGTCTCACAGTGCTTATTGCTGTTGTATATAGCAGAGAAACACAACAAGATCACTGTGGTGTGATGCTGCTCCGCCTCCCTGCAGTTCAGAGCTTGAGCTGATAATCACAGTGTGACAATGTCCTGAAGACACATTTGTCCTTCCCACCATGGCACCTTTTATACTGCAGTACTGTGGCTGCCATACAGAGAGCCTCATGTCCCAAGATTCCCAGTTCCAGTGACATCCAGTGGTTGTGATCTCAATTATAAACAAAAGAGATTCTGCAGATGTTAAAAATCCAGAACAATACACAGAAAATTCTGGAGGATCTCAGCAGGTCAGGCAGCATCTATGAAAAGGAATAAATAATCTGGCCTCTTACCTCTTCTCCTGACCTGCCCATCACCTCTCTCTGGTGCTCCTCTTACTTTCCTTTCTCCAATGGTCCACTCTCCTCTCCTATCAGATTCCTTCTTCTCCAGCCCTCTACTTTTCCCACTCACCTAGCTTCACCTATCTCTTTGGGTGACCATGTAGACCTGAGACAGTGTGGGGTCCTATCTGGTTTCTTTTTGCATCATATCTGCTGTAATAGCAATATTTTCAATTTGCTTTAGGAAGAATGCATCAAGAGGAGCGTCCTCTTTTGTAAATTTTTCAGGTATTTCCTTTTTGCAAGTGTAAATGGGTCAATACATCATCATTTCCATGATTAGTTGTCCTCTTGAATTCAATCTTGTAATTGTGTCCTCCAAGAATCAGAACCCATCTCTGCAGTGTTAGTGGAATACCTCTGTGGATTGAAAATTCTATCCCATACTGGTTGAAGCATCTTACACCCCAAATCAGACTCAAGGCCTCTCTGTCAATCTGTGCATAACTTTTTCTCTGCATCAGTAAGAGAAAGGAATGTGATGCAAAGGCTATTGTGTGTTCACATCCATCCATGTGAAATGACTGCACCTACACCATAAGGTGAGGCATTACAGGTAAGCTTCACCGGATGCTGTGGATCATAATGTGTGACTATAGTGTCTGACATCACAAATTCCTTTACTTTTTTGAAAGCCATCATATACTGCTTTATCCTTTGCCGTTTCTTCCAGCTCTACAGCAATGAGTTCAAGGGGTGAGCATAGTAGCCAAGCTTGGCAAGAACCTATTGTAATAATTGACAAATCCTAAAAAGGACAACAACTGTAGCACATCCTTTGGTCTTGAGGCATTCACCACTGCTTGAATTTTCTAAAATCCTTCTGCATTCAATGGTGTGACTGCAGTAAGTAATACTTAAAGAATTCACACTTGTTGTGTCATGCTCTACGCCCATAATCTGATATTTTTAATACTGCCTTGAGATTTTTGAGATGCTCATTGTCATCCTTACCAGTAACCATGAGTGCTAGGCAGCCTTACAACACCTTGTCCGTAACTTTCTGCCAGACTGCAGGCGTAGATGCTACTCCAAAAATAAGTCAATTATAGCGATAAATCTCTTTGTGAGTGCTTATGGTGAGAAACACTTCAGACTCTTCCTCCATCTCCATTTGTGAGTAGGCCTCAGCTGTCCACTTTGCTGGTGTTTTCCTCCACAATGGTTTGCAAAAATATCCCCTGTCCTGGGCAGAGACTATTGATATACTCTCTTATATACTCATATACTCTCTTATGAATTGTGTACAGTTACGGTCACCGAATTATAGGAAAGATGTGAACAAAATAGAGAGTACAGAGAAGATTTACTGGAATGTTACCTGGGTTTCAGCACCTAAATTACAGGAAAAGATTGAACAAGTCGGGTCTTTATTCTTTGGAGCATAGAAGGTTGAGCGGGGACTTGATAGAGGTATTTAAAATTATGAGGGGGATAGTGGTTACTTTTTAGCCAATCAAGATTTGAATAGCTCAGACTCAGCAGAAAGCAACTGATTGGGCAATCGAGGTCAGGTGACCAAGCAGTTTGAAAAGCTCAAACAAATAAATAGAGGGTTACCTCAAGTGGAGCAGCCTGTGGAAAGCGGCCAGTGAGTGAGAGGGCCAGTGAAGGAGTGGAGATTTGAGGCTTTGACTCGAGAGATTCTGGCAGTTTTAGCAGTTGGACTGTGCAATCAAGTCAATCAAGATTTGAATAGCTCAGCAGAAAGCCGTTGATTAGACAATCAAAATTTGAATAGCTCAGACTCAGCAGAAAGCAATTGATTGGGCAATCGAGGTCAGGTGACCAAGCAGTTTGAAAAGCTCAAACAAATAAATAGAGGATTACCTCAAGCAGAGCGGCCTGTGGAAAGCGGCCAATGAGTGAGTGGGCCAGTGAAGGAGTGGAGATTTGAGGCTTTGATCGAGAGATTCTGGCAGTTTTGGCAGTTGGACTGTGCAATCAAGTCAATCAAGGTTTGAATAGCTCAGCAGAAAGCCGTTGTTTAGACAATCAAGATTTGAATAGCTCAGACTCAGCAGAAAGCAGTTGATTGGGCAATCGAAGTCAGGTGACCAAGCTCTTTGGAAAAATTCAAACAAATAAATAGAGGGTTACCTCAAGCAGAGTGGCCAGTGAGTGAATGGGCCCGTGAAGAAGTGGAGATTTGAGGCTTTGACTTGAGAGGCTTCAACGAGAAGAGGCGGATGACGAGCTTGTTCCCAGTTAGTCTTTACAATGCCTCCTGAGACGGTGATGTGCTTCTCCTGTGAGATGTGACAGTCTTGGGGGAGCTCCCCTCTCCCGCAAAGTCCCATCTGCCAGAAGTGCTTGCGGCTGGGCGATCTGGAAGACCATGTGAGGAAACTGGAGCAGCAGCTGGATGGCCTTCGAGCCATAAGGGAGAATGAGGCAGTCATAAATGAGAGCTACAGGGAGGTAGTCACACCTAGGCTGCCGGAAGCAGGTCGTTGGGTGACAGTCCGAGGGGGGAAAGCGAAGGAGAGTAGACAGGTAGTGCAGAGCACTCCTGTAGCCATTCCCCTGAATAATAAGTTTGCCATCCTGGATACTGTTGGTGAGGATGACCGACCAGGTGTGAGCCACTGTGGCAGGGCCTCGGGCACTGAATCTGACCCTGTGGTGCAGAAGGATGGGACGGAGAAGAGGAGAGTTGTCGTCATTGGAGACTCTATAGTCAGGGGAGCAGACAGGAGATTTTGTGGATGTGAGAAGGACACCCGCATTGTTTGTTGCCTCCTGGGTGCCAGGGTCTGGGATGTCTCTGACTGGGTGCATGACATCCCGGTATGAGAGGGAAAGCAACCAGAAGTCATGATACATGTTGGAACCAACGACATAGGCAGGAAGAGGGATGAGGTCCTGAAGTGTGAGTTTCGGAAGGCTGAAGAACAGGTCCTCAAAGGTGGCGTTCTCAGGATTGCTGCCAGTACTACGTGATGGTAAGAATTGGAGGAGATGGCAGTTGAATGCGTGGCTGAGCAGTTGGTTTTAAATTTTTAGACCATTTGGATCTGTTCTGGGGAAGATTGGATTTCCTGTACAGATTGGATGGGCTGCACCTGAACTCAAGGGGGAGCAATATCCTTGCAGGTAGGTTTGCTAGCATGGTTCGGGAGGGTTTAAACTAATTTGCAAGGGGGATGGGACCTGGAGCGATAGAGCAGTGAAAGAAGTGCATGGAGTAAAGCCAGATCTAACATATAGAGAGGCATTAAGGAAAGAGAAGCAGAATAAAGGGTATAAAGGTAGAAAGGCTAAAATGTGTGTACTTCAATGCAAGAAGCATCTGGAACAAAGGTGATGAACTGAGAGCTTGGATACATACATGGAATTATGATGTAGTAGCCATTACGGAGACTTGGCTGGCACCAGGGCAGGAATGGATTCTCAATATTCCTGGATTTCAGTGCTTTAAAAGGGATAGAGAGGGGGGGAAAGGGGAGGAAGGGTGGCATTACTGGTCGGGGATACTATTACAGCTACAGAAAGGGTGAGTAATGTAGCAGGATCCTCTTTTGAGTCAGTATGGGTGGAAGTCAGGAACAGGAAGGGAGCAGTTACTCTTTTGGGGGTATTCTATAGGCCTCCTGGTAGCAGCAGAGATACCGAGGAGCAGATTGGGAGACCGATTTTGGAAAGGTGCAAAAGTAACAGGGTTGTTATCATGGGTGACTTTAATTTCCCTAATATTGATTGGCACCTGAATAGTTCCAATGGATTTAGATGGGGCAGAGTGTGTTAAGTGTGTCCAGGATGGATTCCTGTCACAGTATGTTGACAGCCCACTGGGGGAATGCCATACTAGATCTAGTATTAGGTAACGAACTGGGTCAGGTCACAGATCTCTTGGTGGGTGAGCATCTGGGGGACAGTGACCACTGGTCTCTGACCTTTAGCACTATCATGGAAAAGGATAGAATCAGAGAGGACAGGAACATTTTTAATTGGGAAAGGCAAATTATGAGGCTCTAAGGCTAGAACTTATGGGTGTGAATTGGGATGATGTTTTTGCAGGGAAATATACTATGGACACGTGGTCAATGTTTAAGGATCTCTTGCAGGATATTAGGGATAAATTCGTCCCAGTGAGGAAGATAAAGAATGGTAGGGTGAAGGAACCATGAGTGACTAGTGAAGTGGAAAATCTAGTCAGGTGGAAGAAGACAGCATACATGAGGTTTAGGAAGCAAGGATCAGATGGGTCTATTGAGGAATATAGGGTAGCAAGAAGAGAGCTTAAGAAGGGGCTGAGAAGAGCAAGAAGGGGGCATGAGAACGCCTTGGCGAGTAGGGTAAAGGAAAACCCCAAGGCATACTTCAATTATGTGAAGAACAAAAGGATGACAGGAGTGAAGGTAGGACCGATTAGAGATAAAAGTGGGAAGATGTGCCTGGAGGCTGTGGAAGTGAGCGAGGTCCTCAATGAATACTTCTCTTCCGTATTCACCACTGAGAAGGAACTTGATGACGGTGAGGACAATATGAGTGAGGTTGATGTTCTGGAGCATGTTGATATTAGGTGAGAGAAGGTATTGGAGTTGTTAAAATACATTAGGACAGATAAGTCCCAGGGGCCTGACAGAATCTTCCCCCGGCTGCTCCACGAGGCAAGGGAAGAGATTGCTGAACCACTGGCTGGGATCTTTATGTCCTCGTTGTCCACGGGAATGGTACTGGAGGATTGGAGAGAGGCGAATGTTGTCCCCTTTTGCAAAAAAGTTAGTAGGGATAGTCCAGGTAATTATAGACTAGTGAGCCTCTCGTCTGTGGTGGGAAAGCTGTTGGAAAAGATTCTTAGAGATAGGATCTATGGGCATTTAGAGAATCATGGTCTGATCAGGGACAGTCAGCATGGCTTTGTGAAGGGCAGATAGTGCCTAACAAGCCTGATAGAGTTCTTTGAGGAGGTGACCAGGCATATAGATGAGGGTAGTGCAGTGGATGTGATCTACCTGGATTTTAGTAAGATATTTGACAAGGTTCCACATGGTAGGCTTATTCAGAAGGTCAAAAGGCATGGGATTCAGGGACGTTTGGCCAGGTGGATTCAGAATTGGCTTGCCTGCAGAAGGCAGAGGGTCGTGGTGGAGGGAGTACATTCAGATTGGAGGGTTGTGACTAGTGGTGTCTCACAATGATCTGTTCTGGGATCTCTATTGTTTGTGATTTTTATTAACGACCTGGATGTGGGGGTAGAAGGGTGGGTTGGGACGTTTGCAGATGACACAAAGGTTGGTGGTGTTGTAGATAGTGTAGAGGATTGTTGAAAATTGCAGAGAGACATTGATAGGATGCAGAAGTGGGCTGAGAAGTGGCAGATGGCGTTCAACCCGGAGAAGTGTGAAGTGGTACACTTTGGAAGGACAAACTCCAAGGCAGAATACAAAGTAAATGGCAGAATACTTGGTAGTGTGGACGAGCAGAGGGATCTGAGGGTATATGTCCACAGATCCCTGAAAGTTGCCTTACAGGTAGATTGGGTAGTTAAGAAAGCTTATGGGGTGTTAGCTTTCATAAGTCGAGAGATAGAGTTTAAGAGACGTGATGTATTGATGCAGAACTATAAAACTCTAGTTAGGCCACACTTGGATTACTGCGTCCAGTTCTGGTCACCTCAGTATAGGAAGGATGTGGAAGCATTGGAAAGGGTACAGAGGAGATTTACCAGGATGCTGCCTGGTTTAGAGAGTATGGATTATGATCAGAGATTAAGGGAGCTTGGGCTTTACTCTTTGGTGAGAAGGAGGATGAGAGGAGACATGATAGAGGTGTACAAGATATTAAGAGGAATAGATAGATTGGACAGCCAGGGCCTCTTCTCCAGGGCACCACTGCTCAGCACAGGAGGACATGGCTTTAAGGTAAGTGGAGGGAACTTCAAGGGGGATATTAGAGAAAGGTTTTTCACACAGAGAGTGGTTGGTGCGTGGAATGCACTGTCTGAGTCAGTGAAGTTTAAGAGACTATTAGACAGGTATATGGAGGAATTTAAGGTGAGGGGTTATATGTGAGGCAGGGTTTGAGTGTCAGTACAGCATTGTGGGCTGAAGGGCCTGTAATGTGCTGTACTATTCTATGTTCTATAGATAGAGTGGACGTGGATAGGCTTTTTCCATTGAGAGTAGGGGAGATTCAAACAAGAGGACATGAGTTGAGAGTTCGGGGGCATAAGTTTAAGGGTAACACGAGTGGTAATTTCTTTACTCAGAGAGTGGTAGCTGTGTGGAATGAGCTTCCAGTGGAAGTGGTAGAGGCAGGTTTGGTATTGTTATTTAAAGTAAAATTGGATAGGTATATGGACAGGAAAGGAATGGAGGGTTACGGGCTGAGTGTGGGTCAGGGGGCTAGGTGAGAGTAAGCCTTCGGCATGGACTAGAAGGGCCGAGATGGCCTGTTTTCATGCTGTAATTGTTATATGGTTATACTTTTGCTACTGGGTTGATGGTGCTCTTAAGATTACCACAGTTCTTGACCGATCCATTCTTCTTAGATATCAGGAACATTGGTGTTGCCCATGAGTTCCACTCAACCTTGGAAAATATTCTTTCAGGCTCCATGTGATTTAGCTTACTGTCAACTTTATCACAGATGTTATAAGGAACTGGACGGACCTTGTAAAACTTAGGTGTGGCATTTTTATTTAACACTATCTTACCTTTGATAAGTTTGAGTTTTCCAATGTCAACCTTCAACACTATTGTGGCATTCAGTACCTTTCTTAATTCATGTACAATTGACTCTATTGCAGGAGATGTGGCATGCAAAAAGGTAGTTGGATCTCCAATCAAGTTGTAGTTGTTTCAGCCACTCATGACCCAAAATGCTGACCCTCCTGTTTTTATCACAGAAAAGCCTAAAGAGACTTGTTGCTTTTTGAATTTCACTTTTATGAATGTCATTCCCTCAGGAGTTATCTTTTCTCCAGTATAAGATCTTAGTTGGATATCTAGAGTCTTCAGTTCAGTATCTTCGAAATGCCATTCAAACTCATTTTGTGGATTGACCGGAACTGAGCCAGTTTCCAATTCCATTTTAATTCATTTGCTGTTCACTTCTGGCATAAGCCATGTTGCTTGTTTCATTTTAATTTTCATATTTTAAACCTCAAGGCTACTCAGTCCTGAGTCACTCTCAACATTATTAGATCTTTTATCAACATGCAGTTGCATGCTCTTTTTGAAACTGCAACTTGACTTCTTTTCTCTATCTTGTGCAGTCCATTTATTTGTGTCTGCCCGACATGCTCTTCATTGGTGTCTTACTTTGCTGCATGTTTTGCTTTTAAAACTGCATTGATCTGGTGTATGTGAGCCCCGGCTTCAACGGTAACACAGTTTGTACAGCCTGGCAGGTTTCTGTTTAGGCATTGCAATTTTGTTCACGCTCACTTTAATTCCTTGCTCCAACTCAATTGCATCTCTGTCTGCTTTTTACATTGATACAGTGATTTCAACTGTTCATTTAAATATGTGTTGTGCTTCAGTTTTGAATGCTTTCTTGTAAGATTCCACAAACTGAATGATCTCTCAGTGTATCATTAAAACCCATTTCTGAACCAACAATGCTCAGTCAACTACTTCAATTTAGCCACTATAACTGAAATGGACTCCCCTTCCTTTTGGTTCCAATTCTGTAACTTGAAGGATTCTACAAAGCTCATTTTGACTGGTTTTGTTGGAGCAATTGAACTTCTAATCAAACTGTGTGCTTGTTCACCAATTACATTCAGCAAAACTGGCACTTGTTTCTCATTGGCTATTTCATTTGCTTCAAAAACTGCTCAATTCACTTACTATACATCAGCCAGTTTTCTGTTGTGAAATCAAACGTGTCTATCTTTCTAATATAAGGAGCCATTTCTGCTCTTTTTTTTAATTTGTGATTATTCAGAACCCATGAATTTGTCTTTTCACTGTCCTTTTTTTAAACTCAGCCATCCCTGTTCCCCTGAGAAGAAAGGAAACATACCACTGTGTTTGAATAAGTAGGTAGTCATCTTGGGTTAATTGTAATACTTACTCATCACCACTGCTATGTTTTGTAACGCCAAAACTAATTGAAAGAAAAACACTGGAGCCGGGGGATAAAATGTGACTACTTCATTCTTTACTTCAGTGAGGCACCCGCATATGACGTGATGACATAATGACATAGCCATTCATGTACTTTTACAGATAACCCACAATGTATTATATAAACAATTATGTAAACATTTTTTGTGCAAACAATATATTTACAATATTACTCAAGTATTACTGAAATATTAAATATTTTGCACTGAATCCAAAGCAACAGTGTGCATTGATGCATGTAAATGGATACAAGGCAGCAAAAATGCCTCCTTTTTACTGAGCAATAAAGTATGTCTTTATTTAATAACACAGGAATTAATTTGTCAGAGTTTACACTTGCCAGTTTGCAAATGCAAATCAGGATGTTATAATTACCCATTGAACCATTTTGGCATCTCAAATATGAATATAACCAGTAGCAAAGCATCTTAATATAGTAAACTGCTTTCATGACTTTTAGCAAAATTTCAGCATTTAATTGTTGTTAGGACATTTCATGAGATATCTTTTGAAGAATAGAATGTGACTTTTTTTTTGTTTGCCTCAGGTACTTATCTTTATTCTTCTCCTTCAAAAATGTATACTAATTAATGTTGATTGGAATAGTATTCCCTTAATCTTGCAATACCTCAACACTGGTCAATGAAATGATTTATGTTTCTAGCTGCTATTTGTAATGTTCGTGCCTGATGGGAAAAAAACAAATGAGGGTCGATGATAAACTTGGTCAATGAGGCATCCAAGGAGCCTAGGAAGTAAAGTAGATATGGTTGTCAATGGTGAAATGATTAAATACAGCAATTATTAAGAGGGCAAAGCTGGGCTCTCTTGGACGGTTTTAGACCTGGAGGAGAGGACAAAGTTAAGAAAGGTCAATAACATGGAAGTTTTTGAAAATATAGGTAAGAATTTAAAAGATGAGTTGTTCCCTAACAAAATCAAAATGGTGTACACCTCCCCAGGAAGTAGTTTAATGGATTTTCATTGAAGTCCCTCTTGAACAAGTACATCCTTTTTAAGATAAGAAGACTAATAATGGAGGTAATACAATTCTATCCCAGCATCTGGCCAGAGCTTCAGTAATCAGGAATTAGAAAAGATCGACACAAGCATGGGATTATCATATGAAAAACTTAGGTTTTCTTCAAGAATTCCTTAGGTCCCAAGTATGTGGTGTCAGAGTTTAGAGTTCAATTCCAATGTCATCTGTAAGTAGCTTGTATATCCTCTCCATGGAATATGTGAGTGCTCTCCGAGTGCTCTGGTTTCCTCCCACAGCCTCAGGATAGAGGGTTGTCTATTTAAAAATGATATGTGGAGACGTTTCTTTAGCCAGAGAGTCGTGAATTGTGGAATATGGTACAACCGGCAGCTGTAGAGACCAGGTCGTTGGTGTATTTAAGACAGAAATTGATAGGTGCTTGATTGGACACAGCACTAAAGGTTACAGTGAGAAGGCCAGGGATTGGGACTGATGAGGGGAAAAGAAGGATCAGCTATGATTGACACCAAATGGCCTAATTCTGACCTTATGTCTTATGGTCTTATGAAAAATATGTATTAGTTGTGCAAGCTCAATCTGAGTAGGATGATGTTCTTTATTTATTTAGAGGTACCACGTGGAGAAGACCTTCTGGCACTTCAAGCCCAGCAGTTCTTGATTTAAACGTCACTGGATCACAGGACAATTTACAATGACCAATTAATCTACTAACTGGTATGCCTTTGGATTGTGGGAGGAAACCGGAGCACCTGGAGAAGACCATGCACTCATAGGATATATGTTCAAACTTCTTACAGACAGTGTCGGAGATGAATGGCACCCCAAGTTGCAATAGTATGATGTTAACCGTTACACTTCCATGGCCATCCAAAACATTACATACATGTATTCAGCAAGTTGGTATTCAGATTCTCTACTTTCTCTACTTGCTGATCACAATGATACTTAATGGAGATGTTAGGTTGGATTCCTTTAATGGAGAATACCTGTGCTTGACTTTGTTTAATGTAGGAAGGTTGATTCACAGTCAACTATCATACTGTCCTTGACAGATCAGGGTCAAGAAATGCAAGATGACTGGGGACCCTTCACAGCCACAACAATCCTCAACCTTCATACCATTTTTATGTGTCACCATCTTCCACCAGCTCCACCACTGAGCTCTTGGTTGGATCATCCCTGTCATCATGGGTGACCCTACCAGGAGCTAAATTCCAGATGGCATCCCTATTAGGATCTTAGGAACTCACAAGCCTCCCCACCATGACCAGGTGACGATCCTTGCAGAATATTTACAGTGATAGTGGTAATGCAATAACAATACCATAGAAACAGAAAAAACCTACAGCACAATACATGCCCTACAGCCCACAATGCTATGCCGAACATGTACTTACTTTAGAAATTACCTAGGGTTACCAATAGCCCTCTATTTTTCTAAGCTCCGTGTACATATCCAGGAGTCTCCTAAAAGACCCTATCGTATCCACCTCCACCACCATCACTGGCAGCACTCACCACTCTACATAAAAAAACTTACCCCTGACTTCACCTCTGTACCTACTTCCAAGCACCTTAAAACTGTGCACTCTCATGCTAGCCATTTCAGCCCTGGGAAATAGCCTCTGACTATCCACATGATCAATGCCTCTCATCATGTTATATACCTCTATCAGGTCACCTCTCATCCTCTGCCACTTCAAGGAGAAAAGGCTGAGTTCACTCAACCTATTTTCATAAAGCATGCTCCCCAATCCAAGCAACAGGTTTGTAAATCTCCTCTGCATCCTTTCTGTGGTTTCCATATCCTTCCCGCAGTGAGGTGACCAGAACTGATCACAGTGTTGCAAGTGGGGTCTGACCAGGGTCATATATAGCCGTAACATTACCACTCAGCTCTTAAACTGAATCACATAGTTGATGAAGGCCAATGCATCATATGCCTTCTTAACCACACAGTCAACATGCACAGCAACTTTGTGTATCCTATGGACTTGGACCCCAAGATACATCTGAACCTCCACACTGCCCATTACCACACCAACCTTTGTATTATCAGCAAATTTACTAACCCATCCCTCCACTTCCTCTTCCAGGTCATTTATCCTGAAGAGAAGGAGTCCCAGAATAGATCCCTGAGGCACCCCACTGGTCACCAACCTCCATGCAGAACATGATTTGTCTACAACCACTGTTTGCCTTCTATGGGCAAGCCAATTCTGGATCCACACTGCAAGGTCCCCTTGGATCCTATGCCTCCTTACTTTCTCAATAAGCCTTGCATGGGGTACCTTATAAAGTGCCTTGCTGAAATCCATATACACCACATCTACTGCTCTACTTTCATCAATGTGTTTCATCACATCCTCAAAAAATTCAATCAGGCTTGTTAAGGCATGACCTGACTTTGACAAAACCATGCTGACTATTCCTAGTCATATTATGCCTCTTCAAATGTTCATAAATCTTGCCTCAGGATCTATTCTATCAATTTACCAAACACTGAAGTAAGGCTCACTGGTCTATAATTTCCTGGGCTATCTCTACTCCCTTTCCTGAATAAGGAAATAACATCTGCAACCCTCCAATCCCCCAGAACCTTTCCCATCCCCATTGATGATACTAAGATCATTGTCAGAGGCTCAGCAATCTCCTCCCTCACCTCCCACAGTAGACTGGTGTAATCTCATCCAGTCCCAGAGACTTATCTAATCTGATGTTTTTCAAAAGTTCCAGCACACCCTCTTTTTTAATGTCTATATACTCAAGCTTTTCAATCCACTATAAGTCATCCCTACAATCGCCAAGAACCTTTTCTCATGGTCCTGTCTGGCTGTCCCCCATCTTGCTCTTATCAGTTTGTTGGTCGATTCCTGTGTGTTATCCTCATTTCCCGATCACTTAGGACCATTAGTTCTAAGTTCAGCACCAGTCTCCAGATATTCTACGAAAATCTCATCTCCAGGTCAAGACTCCCCTAGTTATCTCTTCCACATTCGCTACTGTACAAGTGCCTCTCAACCCTGTCTCCATGCCTGTGCCCTGCACTCCAGTCACACCTTGTAACAAAAGTATTCATTAAGTACCTCTGCTATCTCCTCCGATTCCATACACACTTTTCCACTATCACACTTGATTGGTCCTATTCTCTCATGTCTTATCCTCTTGCTCTTCACATACTTGTAAAATGCCTTGGGGTTTTCCTTAATCCTGCTCGCCAAAGCATTCTCATGGCCCCTTCTGGCTCTCTGATGCACCATCAATAACTCTCGGAGACGGGAAGTGAACAATAGGCTTTTATTAGCAGCAAAAGGGAGCGCGACATCTGGGAGACTGAGGGAGGAGCAGTGCCCCAATTGCCTTTATACAGGGGTCTGTGGGAGGAGCCACAGGAGCAGTCAGCAGAGGGGCGTGTCCAGACAGGTATACATAGTTTACCACACTCTCCTAATTTCATTCTTAAGCTCCTTCCTGCTAGTCTTATAATCTGCAAGATCTTTATCATTACCTAGTTTTTTGAACCATTGGAAAGCTCTTCATTTCTTCTCAACTACATTTTCAACAGCCTTTGTACACCATGGTTCTTGTACCCTACCATCCTTTCCCTGTCTCATTGCAACATTTCTATGCAGAACTCCACACAAGTATCCCCTGAACATCTGCCACATTTCTGCTGTACATTTCCCTGTGAACATTTGTTCCCAAGTTATGCTTCCAAGTTCCTGCCTGTTAGCTTCATATTTCCCCTTACTCCAATTAAACACTCTCCTAACCTGTCCGTTCCTATCCCTCTCCAATGCTATGGTAAAGGAGATAGAATTGTGAACACTTATCTCCAAAATTCTCTTCCACTCAGAGAACTGACACCTGACCAGATTAATTTCTCATTACCAGATCAAGTACGGCCTCTGTAGACAATCTACCCACAGAGACTCCGTAGACAATCCCTCCATGACTTCCTCCTTTTCTGCAGCTGTGACACTATCTCTGATCAACAGTGCCATGACCCCACCTCTTTTACCAATTAGGAGCAATGTCATCTATATATTGTATTGACCTGGAAGGAGGAATTACCACTAACTAATTCTGCTCCTACAGTATATCTTATTGTCTTATTACAATCTTGTTTAGTCAGGTTGCAAAGGTTACAGGGAGAAGGCAAGAGACTAAGATTGAGAAAGATAATAAATCATCCATGACAAAATAGCAGAGCAGACTCGATGGGCCAAATGGCCTAAATTTGCTCCAATGTCTTCTGGTCTTATTTATTCACAAACCTATGCAAATATCTGAGAAGAGCAGTTTGTAATGTTCTGCTTATAGAGTTTTAGCATATTGCACTGACTCATTACGAGAGTTATTGAATAACTGCAGACAGCTTTTCCACATGCTACAGATATGACTCATACCCTGAGAGATCAGCACTGAAAGGCAAGCCTCTTTGGAAATCTTATTCTCCTTGCACTTAAAGCCATGACATCAGTTCATTATGCCAAACAACCATCAGATCCCTTATATTTAATGGTTCATAAGTTTCTATAGGATCCTTTTGGGATATAATCTTGTACAATGTTAAAATAAAGTTTTTTTTAATCCTTAAGGAATTGAGACAGCTCTTCTCCTAGGGCAATATTAGTTGGATGGAAAATACATCTGTCCTTTTCAATGCTTCACAAATGTGCCTTAATCCAAACATTAGAGGAGCAGATCTTCTGCAGAGACATGCTCTTTCTCTCTCTACCACATCTGCTATTTGGCTGCTTAGAGCACTTCCGCCCACTGAGTCCATGCCATTTCTGCCTAGTTCCATTGAACCACATCCGGACCATAGTTCTTCATACTCTTCCCATCCATGTACTTATCAAAAGTTATCTTAAATGTTGCAATCAAACACCACTTCTGTGGCAGCTTGATCCATACTTGCACCCCACTCTGAAAGAAGAATATCCTCCTCAGTTTCCCCTTAAATATTGCATTTTTCTCCTTAATTTTTGACCTCTATTTCTGGTCAGTGGGAAAAAAAGCCCACTTGTTGCACGAAAGGTGCTAGAAACATAGAACCATATAACATTATAGCACAGGAACAGGCCTTTTGGCCCTTCTTGGCTGTGCCAAACCATTTTTCTGCCTAGTCCCACTGACCTGCACCTGGCCCAAAGAGAGCCCACATTTACAACTTCGTCTGGCAGCTCATTCCACACTCCCACCACTCTGTGTGTGAAGAAGCCCATCCTAATGTTCCCTTTAAACTTTTCCCCCTTCACCCTTGACCCATGATCTCTGTTTTTTTTCTCTCCCCTAGCCTCAGTGAAAAAAAGCTTGAATGCATTCACTCTATCATAATTCCACTTATTCCACCTATCATAATTTTATATACCTCTATCAAGTCTCCCCTCATTCTTCTACGCTCCAGGGAATAAAGTCTAACCTATTCAACCTTTCTCTGTAACTCAGTTTCTCAAGTCCAGGCAACATCCTTGTAAACCTTCTCTACACTCTTTCAACCTTATTAATATCCTTCCTGTAATTTAGTGACCAAAACTGCACACAATACTTCAAATTCAGCCTCACCAATGCCTTATACAACCTCACCATAGCATTCCAACTCTTATACTCACTACTTTGATTTATAAAAGCCAATGTACCAAAAGCTCTTTTTATGACCCTATCTACCTCTGAAGCCACTTTTAGGGAATTTTGTATCTGTATTCCCAGATCCCTCTGTTCTACTGCACTCCTCAGTGCCCTACCATTTACCTTGCATATCCTACCTTGTTTTTTCCTTCCAAAGTGCAATACCTCACTCTTGTCTGTATTAAACTCCATCTGCCATTTTTCAACCCATTTTTCCAGCTGGTCCAGATCCCTCTGCAAGCTTTGAAAACTTCCTCACCGGAAAGAAATAGAGCAGCAGCTCCGTGATATTAAGTCAGAGCTCACCAGCGCCAATCAAAAAATAGCGTTGGCAGAGACTCGAATTGAGAAGATGGAAGATCACGTTCAAAACATGGAACGGATACTGAGTAATTCAATAAAAATATTACATCACCAAGAAGGTAAACTGCTTGACCTGGAGGGAAGATCACGGAGGAAAAATATCAGAATCTACAACGTTCCCGAAGGAGCGGAGGGCTCGTCTATGATGGCGTTTGTCAGAAAGTTACTGCAGGACGCGCTAGATCTTCCCTCAGCTATGGAGCTGGAAGTCAAAAGAGCCCATCATGTGCTCGTCCCGAAACCTACCCAGAACAGAAAGCCACACACAATAATAATTAAATTCCTTCGATACAGCACCAAGGCAGAGATTCTACAAAGGGCCTGGGGTAAGAAGAGAGTGTTTTTCGATGATAAATTAATATATTTCGACCAAGATTACCCCCCCCCCCCCCGCGGTCCTGCAGAAACGCAAAGAATACTCTGAAGTAAAGCGAGTACTAAAGCAAAACAAGATTAGATTTCAAACTCCTGCTAAACTTTGAGTGTTTTATGACAACGGGACACGGTTGTACCAGACAGTGGAAGAGGCGACTACAGACATGAAGGCCAGAGGGTTGCCCATCGGCGTGACCAAAACAAGGGAAAGCCTGACTGAGGAATTATCCCGCTCCGCTTGGGAAATAGTGCGAGAATTGAGAAGGCAGGAGACGGGAGGAAGCCGAGAGAAATATATTAGGAAGAGGCCGGGAGTTTCCTAAAAACAGTCCTCAACCCCTTCAGAAAAGCCACTAACTTTAAAAATGTTGAGAAGCTAAACAAAAGCAAAAGTACACGGTGATATACCTATCTCAAGAAATACTTATTATAATGTGGATCTTATATTACTTAGTTGTTATTCTTTATTCACTCACTTACTCCTTTTTCCCCACCAAAGTGAGAATATATATATGATTGTGTGTGTGTGCATATATGTGTATATATGTAACATATGTATGTGTGCGTGTGTGTGTGTGCATATATGTGTATATATGTAACATATGTATGTGTGTGTGTGCGCATATATGTATATATATATATGTAACATATGTATGTGTGTGTGTGTATATATGTACAAACGTATATATAGGAGGAGTACACAGGGAAATCTTTTCAGTGTAATGGATTTGTTCACTGACTTTTATGAATACTGCAATGGGGGCCCTCAACTCACAAGTAGGAGGGGTTATCCCCCCCACAGCTAGACATTTCCTCTAGCTCAACGCAGGGTCATCTACTAGAGACCTCAGCCTTGGAATCACATGTTCATTGCCATTTTTGTTATTATTTGCGTTTCTTGGTTCTTATTTGTTCAGGGAGCAGATCGATTAAGTTTTATTCTAATTTCAATGGTACATTGACAGATAAATACAGATGGATAAGGACAATATAAAATTAATTTATTTTAATGTCAATGGGCTATTAAACCCAATCAAACATAAGAGAATTTTATCCAAAATGAAAAAAAGAACAAACCCTACAAGACATCTTTAAATGTGAAATACCTTTAGACAGTAAGACCATATATTTTGGATATATACCTCAAGAATGGTTTAAAAAAATAAATATTTAATGAATATACTGTTGGTGTCTGGTAAAAAGACTCTTACTAGGAAATGGTTATCACAGGAGAGCCCAACTTTAAATACATGGATGGAAATTACAATGGACATTTACAAATGGAGAAGATACCAGCATCTGTTAATCATAAGCTGGAACAATTTGATTCATACTGGGAAAAATGTTTTAACTACATAATACCTCATAGGCCTGATTTTATTCTCACAAATCAACAAATCTGTTGTAAAAAATGATCACTCCCTACTTGTACATAGTTCTTTCCTTTTGCTTGTTTTTTCTTTCCACTCTTTTCTATAAGTGTATAGCTCAGATAAATACTTTGTGGAGATTTGTGACATATATGATTATATGATATATATGTACAATGTCTGAAATACATCTTATGGAAATATTTGTTTGATGATGAACAATAAAAAATAAATTACAAAAAAAGGGAATAGGTGAGTGGAGCAGAAAAGTCGAGATAGTTGACGTCTCATCAGCGGTTGGAGATGAATAAATGCAGAATGGGCAGAACACCAGAGTGGGGCACCAAGACGAGAAGGAATGTTGGATGCAGAAAAAGGGGAAGAAAAGTTGATCATCATGGTCATCATGAAACTTATTGAGGCACAGGTGTAAAGGAAAGATCCTTGCTTTACCAGTCCTGATGAAGTGTCTCAGTCCAAAAAATCATTTGAACATTTCCATCCATAAATACTACCTGATCAATTGAGTTCCTCCAGCAATTTGTCTGTGTTGCTGGGTGAGAAACATTCTGTAAAACCGATTGGACCAAACAGACATATAAGGATGGAAGAACGAGACAGATGTCAACTAACTGATAAACACAACATACACCAATAGGGTGAATCTGGATAAATGGAATAGGAAGGATGCCATTAAAGTGGTCCATAATATCACATTGAATTAAACTACATACTTTTAAAGGTAACATTTACCCTCTGGAGAAAGGAGAATATCATAATATACACTCAGTGGCCACTCTAATAGGTACCGTGTATAGGTTGACACCTGCTTGTCAACCAATCATGTGGCAGCAACTCAATGCATTAAAGCATACAGGCATGGTCAAGAGGTTCGGCCATTGTTCAGTTCAAACATCAGAATGGGAAAGAAACATGATCTAAATGACTTTGACCAAGGAGTAATTGTTGGTTCTAGACAAGTGGCTTGACTGTCTCAGAAACTGATGATCTCCTAAGATTTTCACACTTCACCAGCTCTGTGAGCAAAAATGTCCTGTTACTGAGAGAGGTCAGAGGAGAATGGCAAGTCTGGATCAAGCTGACAGTAAGGCAACAGTAACTCAAATAACCATTCATTATAACAGAGGTATGCAAAAGAGCATCTCTGAATGTACAATACATCAAACCTAAAAAATTACCATAAGACATAGGAGCACATCAGGTTTTTTTTTTGTATTTTCTCTCCAATTAAATACTAGTCTACCTTCTCACATCTTCTACCAAATTACATGACCGTACATTTCTCGACACTGTCTGCCATTTCTTTGCCCATTCTCCTAATTTGTCTAAGTCCTTCTGTAGCCTCTCTACTTCCTCAAAACTACCTGCTCCTCTACCTACCTTCATATTGTTTGCAAATTTTGCAACAAAGGTTTCAATTCTATTATCCAAATTATATGACATACAATGTAAAACAATTCAGTCCAGTACAGACCCCTGTGGAACACCACTAGTCACTGGCAGCCAAACAGTAAAGGCTCCTTTTATCCCACTCTTTGCCTCCTGCCAATCAACCACAGCTTTGCTCATTGGATCATAGCATGTTAGGCAGCTTCAGGTGTGCCATCTTGTCAATGGCCTTCTGAAAATCAAAGTACACCAACATCAACCAATTCTCCTTCGTCAATCCTGTTTGTTGTTTCTTCAAATAATTCCAACAGATTTATCAGGCAAGATTTTCCCTTGAGGAAACCATGCCTACTATAGCTTATTTTGTGTGACTCCAAGTATCCTGAGACTCCATCCTTGATAATCAACTCCACCACCTTCCCAACCACTGAGGTCAGATGAACTAGCTTATAGCTTCCTTTCTTCTGCCTCAATCCATTCTTGAAGTGGATGGTTTACAGCAATAGGAAACCTTGAATAAACACAGAATGGCCACTTTATTAAAGTGGTACCTAATAAAGTGGCCACTAAGTGTAGGTTGCTCTTGCAAATTGTACACAGTGGAATTTGTAACATTATCTTTAAGTTAAATAAGTTTGATGTCTCATGTTGCCATCACATTTGTTTTGCTTTCAGCCAAGTCTGCTTAGATTCCATTCCCTGGAACTGCAATACATCATATGCTTTTTTGTTTTCTCAGCATCACTGAATTCAGATTTGTTCTTTTTTCCTAGAGTGAAATGCAATAATGACTACTTCCATGTCATTTTGGGTGACCTGACAAATTTGTGAAGGTTTTCTGGCCAACAGAATAAGAACAGAGAATTCTTTGGGTCAAGCCACAACTGTGTGAGGAGTTAACTTTTCATGTCAATGACCTGTATTTCTTGTATTTTCTTATACTTATTTTATATTTCCAGCAACTTATTTTTTATTTGACTTCACAAACTGAACATCAGTCCACCTATGAAGTCATCAGTGACCACAGCTCAGTTTCCCATGAACACTAGTCTTCCCTTCAAGGACTCCATCTATATTTCGAGGACCAACAATGACAATGCTCATCAACTGTCAAAAGCTGCAAACTCAGCCTGCTCCATCATGGGCACTAGGACATCTTCAAATGGCGATGCCTTAAAAAGGTGACATTCATCACTAAGGGACCCCATCATGGTTCCAGTGACGTCATCGTCGAGAATAGCAGCTTAAGTCACTAGCTCCTCCGGAAAAATGCGTATTAAGCCCCATTAAACCATCAAATATAGTATTTTTTGAAAAATATTTGAACTGAAAAGAGGGGCAAGAATGGGGAAAAGGAATGGAAATAACAAAAGTGACACTGCGGAGCCTGAGGCCGAGAGGTGTGCAGCGAGCGGCTCTCCGACCTGATTGCATGCTAGCAAGGCGGACGCTGGGCCTCGTTCAGGCGAAGCGGCAAATATATTCGAAATCCTGAAAGAAATAATGGAGTTCCAGAAAGATATAAAGCAGCAGCTCCATGATATTAAGTCAGAGCTTGCCAACGTCAATCAAAAAATAGCGGTGGCAGAGACTCGAATTGAAAAGGTGGAAGATCGCATTCAAAACATGGAAAGGATACTTAGTAAGACAATAAAAATATTATATCACCAAGAAGGTAAACTGCTTGACCTGGAGGGAAGATCACGGCGGAAAAATATCAGAATCTACAACGTTCCCAAAGGAGCGGAGGTCTTGTCTATGACAGAGTTTGTCGGAAAGTTAATGTGGGAAGTGCTGGCTCGGAAATAGCCGATTTCCCTCGGCTATGGAGCTGGAAATCTAAAGAGCCCATCATGCACTCGTCCCGAAACCTACCCGGGATAGGAAGCCACGCTCAATAATAATAAAATTCCTTCCGTACAGCACCAAGGTGGAGATTCTACGAAGGGCCTGGGGTAAGAAGAGAGTGCTTTTTGACGATAAATTAATATATTTTGACTAAGATTACCCACACCGCCCCCCCCCGCGGTCCTACAGAAATGCAAAGAATGCTCTGAAGTAAAGCGAGTACTAAAGCAAAAAAAGATTAGATTTCAAACTCCATGCCCTGCTAAACAACGGGACATGGTTGTACCAGACAGTGGAAGAAGTGACTACAGACATGAAGGCCAGAGGGTTGCCCATCAGCGTGACCAAAACGAGGGAAAGCCTGGCTGAGGAATTATCCCACTCCATTTGGGAATTAGTGCAAGAATTGAGAAGGCAGGAGACGGCAGGATGCTGAGAGAAATATATCAGGAAGAGACCGAGAGTTTCCCAAAGACAGTCCTCACCCCCTTCTGAAGAGCCATAAGGTTTGGCTAACTTTAAAAATGTTGAGAAGCTAAACAGAAGCAAAAGTACACAGTGATATACCTATCTTTAAAAATACTTGTTATAATGTGGTTTTTATATTACTTAGTTGTTATACTTTATTCGCTCACTTACTCCTTTTCCCCACCAAAATGAGAATATATATATGTGTGCATATACGTGTATGTATGTAATATATATATGTGTGTGTGTGTCTGTGTGTGTGTGTGTGTGTGTGTGTGTGTGTGTGTGTGTGTGTGTGTGTGTATGTATGTGTATGTGTATATATATATATAGCAGGAGTACACAGGGAAATCATTTCTATGTAATGGATTTTTTCAAACTTTTATGATTACTGCGATGTGGGCCCTCAACTCACAAGTAAGAGGGGTTAACCCCCACAGCTAGACATTTCCTCTAGTTCAACGCAGGATCATCTACTAAAGACCTCAGTCTTGGAATCACACATTCGTTGCCATTTTTGTTATTATTTGCGTTTCTTGGTTCTTATTTGTTCAGGGAGTAGATCGATTAAGTTTTATTCTAATTTCAATGATACATTGACAGATAAATACAGATGGATAAGGACAAGGTAAAATTCATTTCTTTTCATGTCTTTTAATGTTTAATATCTTTTAATGTCAATTTCTTTTAATTGTCAAAATCCAATCAAACATAAGAGAATTTTATCCAAAGTGAAAAAAGAACAAGCCCATGTAGTATATTTACAGGAAACTCATTTAAGTGATAATGAGCATAAAAAACTAAAGAGAATGGGCTTCACTAATCAGTTTTTCTCCTCATATAAATCAGGACATAGGGGAGGAGTTACTATTCTTATCTCAAGTAAGCTAAATTTTGAAAAAGTATTCGAAATGGGAGATGAGGGCAGATATATTCTGGTAAGGGGGAATATAGACGGAAATTCAGTTACTCTATCATATATATGCGACCCTGGGAAGTGATAATTGGTTTCTTTCAGAAGATTACTGATATTATGGTAACAGAAACAGAAGGACATTTGATATGTGGGGGAGACTTAAATTTACAATTACAACCAAACTTAGATTCTTCCAATAGAAAAACCTATGAAACAAAATCTTTACATAAGTAAGTTAATACACTTTTTGAGGATGTTGGTTTAATTGATATATGGAGGGACCTTTTCCCTGATAGAAGGGATTACACTCATTATTCTGCTCTCCATTCTGTATATACAAGAATAGACTATTTCATAACATTTGGAAAAGACAAAGACAAAATAAACACCTGTGGAATTGGGACAATAGATGCAAGTGACCATGCACCTATATATTTAATCTGTTGACTTTGACCTACAACTAAAGAATACTATTTGGAAACTAAATTCAAGTCTACTCAATGATCTGTACTTTAAGGAACAAATTAAAAAAGAAATTGGTCTGTACTTAGAATTTAATGATAATGGAGAGGTTTCACCTCCCATTTTATGGAATACTCTGAAGGCGGTCTTAAGAGGGAAAATTATAGCGATATTTTCATGTAAGAAAAAAAATAAGGAATAAAACATTAGAGGAATTACAAAATAGGCTGAAGGAACCAGAGAAAAAACACAAATTAAATTTGGCACAGGATACATTAGGGGAAATTAAAAGAATTAGGAATGAAATAAATAATTTGCAAGAAATCTGAAAAAACTTAATGTTTCTGAAAAAGAGACATTATGAAAGTGGATCGAAACCTATGAAAATACTGGCATGCAAACTGAAAAAAAAAGACAGCAGAAAATACAATTCATAATATTAGGGACCCAAGAATGAAAATGATAAAAAATAAGCTAAGTGAAATTCAAGAAGCTTTTGAAGTGTTTTACAAAACTCTATATTCCAAAGTTCCAGGGGAAAGCATAACCCAAATTTACACCTTCTTGAATCCTCTAGAGTTACCCACTTTAACTGCTGATGATGACTGCTGATATAACTGAAGTTGAATTAAAAGCTACAATTAGTAGGCTGAAATTAAGCAAGTCACCTGGATCAGATGGGTATATGGCAGAGTGGTACTAAGAATTTAAATGTGAGTTAATTCCTGTTTTACTCCCCACACTGAACAGGGATCTAAAAAAAGGCACAAATGCCACCCAGTTGGAAGGAAGTGATAATCTCAGCTATACCGAAAGAAGGCAAGGATAAAGTGGAATGCGGGTCATTTAGACCAATATCCGTTCTTAATGTAGATTATAGTTTATTTACCTCCATCATGGCCAAACGATTAGAGGAGTTTCTACCCATACTGATACGTAACGATCAGGCAGGTTTTATACGACAATGCCAGACTCAAGACAATATACGAAGGACACTTCACATTATGGATCATATAAAAAAATAAAATTGAAGCAATAGTGTTAAGCGTGGACATTCAGAAAGCATTTGATTCGGTTAATTGGAATTTTCTTTACAGAGTTTTACATAGATTTGGTTACCAAGACACAATTATTAAAACTATACAGACAGTATATGACAATCCTACTACTAGGATTAAAATCAATGGATATTTATCAAATAGTCTTACCCGAGAAAGGGGCACGAGACAGGGTTGTGCATGGTCACCGCTACTCTTCGCATTATATCTGGAACCAGCTCAATACATCAGACAAAATGAAGTTTTCGGGGTAATTACTATTAAAGGGACAGAGCATAAATTGGCTTGTTATGCGGATGACATTTTGATCTATCTAGGGCAACCGACATACTCTTTACCTCTGAACAATATGGTCAACTATCAGGATACAAGATCAACTTTCATATTACTATAGCCCACCAAAAGAAATTGAAAGTAGATATCTCTGGACATGGCACACAGAGTCTTCCAAATATTTGGGCATCATTATGCCAAAAGATTTGGCAAAATTATCAGAATGTAATTATCAGCCTTTATATATAAAATTAAGGAAGATGTGGCAAGATGGAACTTGATTCCCTTTTTCAGTCTCAGTTCAAAGATTGAATCTATTAAAATGAATATACTGCCCAGACTGATATATCTCTTTCAGATCCTACCAATAGAGGTTAATCAAAATCAATTAAATGAATGGAATAAGATGCTATCAAGCTAAGTTTGGCAGGGTAAAAGGCCTAGCGTTCATCTCAAAACTTTGCAATTAGCAAAGGAAAAGGGGGGATGGGGCCTACCTTCTCTTAGAGATTATTATTTTGCAGCACAGTTGAGAGCTGTGATATGTTGGTGCAACCCATCATATGACGCTCAATGGAAAAACATTGAGGAACGGGTACTTCCCATCCCCATACAAGCAATTTTGGCTGATAACAACCTGCAAAGGTACATAAATACTATTGATAACCCATGGGTGAAATTGACTCTTAAAATATGGAAAACTACTATAAAAGAATATAGAGGGAGATACTGCAATTCTTAAATGGTGTGCATATGACTCAGATTTTACACCAAATAAATTGGATGCTAGATTTAAGGACTGGACAGCTAAAGGAATAAAAGTTCTTTGCAACATAATGAAAGAAGGAACTCTGTTCAGTTTTGAAATGCTTAAAGAGAAACACTTATTAGAAAAACAAGATTTCTATCTGTATTTACAGATGTGAAAATATGTTCATAAGATGCTTAAAAATATAACCAATGCAAGTACATGCTTGATAGAGCTCTTTAGAAAAGCATATAATTCAGATAACGGTAGTAAAATAATTTCCATCATGTATAAGGGGTTGTCAAATCTTAAAACACATTCGACTTCATACATTAAAACAAAATGGGAGCAGGAAGGAGGGATAATTATATCTGAGGAAGAATGGACAACAATATGGAGAGATCAATGGAAGTGTACCAGTTCACAGAAATGGAGGGAGTTCAGATGGTAAAACTTGTTAAGATATTTTATTACACCTTCTCAGAAATCCCATTATGATAGTAACCTCCCTGTTTGCTGGAGAAATTGTGGAAATCAAAATGCAAATCATTATCATATTTTTTGGGACTGCCCTATTATCAAAAACTATTGGAGGGGGATACACAATGCCCTACAAGACATCTTTAAATATGAAAAACCTTTAGAGAGTAAGACCATATATTTTGGATATATACCTCAAGAATGGTTGAAAAGAGATAAATATTTAATGAATACACTGTTGGTGGCTGGTAAAAAGACTCTTACTAGGAAATGGTTATCACAGGAGAGCCCAACTTTAAATGCCTGGATGGAAATTACAATGGACATTTACAAAATGGAGAAGATAACAGCGTCTGTTAATCATAAGCTGGAACAATTTGATTCATACTGGGGAAAATGTTTTAATGACATAATGCCTCATAGGCCTGATTTTATTCTCACAAATCAATGAATATGTTGTAAAAAAAATCGCTCCCTACTTGTACATAGTTTTTTCCATTTGCTTGTTTTTTCTTTCCGCTCTTTTCTATAAGTGAATACCTCAGATAAATACTTTGTGGAGATTTGTGATATATATGATTGTATGATATATATATATACAATGTCTGAAATATGGATATGGAAATGTTTGTTTGATGATGAACTTCAATAAAAAAATAAATTACAAAGGGCCCCCATCACACTGGACATGCCCTCTTCTCATCACTATCATTAGGATGAAGATACAGAAGCCTGAAGACACACACTCAAAGTTATAGGGCAGCTTCTTCCATTCTGCCATCAACTTCCTGAATGGCAAATGAACAAATCCATGAACACTACCTCACTTTCCTTTTGCTCTCTTTTTAACTTGATTTATATATAAATATATATAATATATACAGTATGTTATTGTAATTTATAGCTTTGATGTATTGCACTGTACTGCTGCAACAAAACAACAAATTTAACAATATATGCCAGTGATATTAAACCTGATTCTGATTCTGACCTTGATTCAACTAGTACTCTCTTGCTGTTGTTACAGATTCTGTTCTACTAGCAGAGTAATTTCTGAACACAGGAAATTCTGTAGATGCTAGAAATCCAGAACAACGCATAAAAAATTCTGGAGGAATTTGCTCTCTGCTCTCTTCTTGCATCAGGAAGAAGGTGCAGGAGCCGCAGGACCCACATCACCAGGTTTAGGAACAGTTATTACCCCTCAACCATCAGGCTCTTGAACCAGAGGGGATAACTTTACTCAATTTCATTAGTCCCATCACTGAACTGTTCCCACAGCATATGGATTCACTTTCAAGGCTCTTCATGTCATGTTGTCAATATTTATTGTTTATTTATTTATTATTCATATTATTTCTTTTTATTTTCTTTTGTATTTGCAGTTTGCTGTCTTTTGCACATTTGTTGTTTGTCCTTTTGGGAGCAGCCTTTCATTGATTCTACTTAGTTTCTTGACTTACTGGGTATATTTGCAAGGATCTCAGGGTGGTATGCAGAGACATATATGTATGCACTTTGATAATAAATTTACTTTGAACTTTCAATATTTGGTATTCTACTTCAGTAACTTGCACTCAAGGTGTGCAGAATAGCAAATGTTAGGTGGTTGCGGTTTATTTCCCACAATTAGGGGTGGCACGGTAGTATAAAGCTAATAAAGCATCAGCAAGCTGGCTTCGACTCCCGCTGCATGTTCTCCCAATGATCGCTTGGGTTTACACCAGATGCCTCAGTTTCCTGCTGCACTCCAAAGATGCATGGGTTTGTACGTTAATTGGTCACATAGGATGTAATTCTGCAGTGGAGGCTCGTTGGTCCAGAAGGGCCGGTACCATACTGTATCTCTGAACAAATTGGAGAAGTCTGATTCTGTCCCCTTTATGTTAGTGTCAATCTTTTGTTGCATACACATTGCACGTAATATGTTAGATAGTTTGATCATTATGTAAGATGTGATAGATATAAGCAGATTCCATTGGTTATGGAACAAAGATGAAGAGCATTACTAAATTTGAGAATTAAAGCACTGATGAAGAGAAACTCCTTTACTCATATAAAGCAGCTTGTAGCTTAAAGTACAATGCCACACGATGACATCTTTCTCATGTTTTATTGATTTATTGTATTACTTGAGATACAAGATGGACCAGACCTTGAAGCCATAGCACCCAGCAAACCCAGATTTAACCCCAGCATAATCATGGGACAATCATGAGAAACCCACATATTTCACAGGGAACAACATACAGACAGATGACATTGGAATTGACCTCTGAACTTCGATGCCCTGAGCTGTAATAACATCATACTAATTGCTATGCTACCGCAGTGTCACAGGTTTTAGTTCAAATGAATCCTCATCCCAGGTATTTGCTTGAAACATTGGTGATAGAGGTTGAAACAATATATTGAGTATCTAGGAGCAGAATTAGCGAGATCTAAAATCTAAGTATACTGTATGTAAATATTAGAGCAGTTTGTTACAACTATTTCTGTTTTGAAAACTTTTCCTGTAGTTGATCCAGAACAAATACTGACATGTCAGATCAGGCCTACTGTAGTACCTATTCTGAAAATCATGATTCATACAAATAGTCCAAATCTTTTCTGACATCAAAAGACTGATAACCTAAGTCTGATTTCTGCATATAAACTTGGTATGAGGCTGTGGTAAACTATGTATATCTGTCTGGACATGCCCCTCTGCTGACTGCTCCTATGGCTCCTCCCACAGACCCCTGTATAAAGGCGATTGGAGGCACTGCTCCCCACTCCATCTCCAAGATGCTATGCTCTGTTTTGCTGCTAATAAAAGCCTATCGTTTGTCTCCTGTCTCCGAGAGTTATTGATGGTGCATCAATTTTATTAGCAGCAATTTTAAAACATGCAGAGCATTTTATGACCGGACAGATTGGATATTGACCCTCAATCTGCAGAAGCCGGCAGTGCTTTTGAACTCTGGCTTGCATGCTTCCAATCGTACCTGGAGGAGATTCGTGTGACCGAGCCTGCCTCGATGCAGAGTTCTCTCCAGGGTCAGTCCGCGGTTCTACTCCCTGATCAGGGACCTGCCGACCTACCAAGGGCCACTGGACACCCTCAAAAGACAGTACCGGCGGCCGGTGAACACCATCTATGCAAGACATTGCTTAGTGACATGGTGGCAGTGGGTCAGAGAGTCGAGTGCTGAGTTTGTCTGGGCCCTACAGACACACGTGCGGGCCTGCAACTGCAGGGGACTGACGGTGGAACAGCATGCGGAGCTGCTAGTAAGAGATGCCTTTGTTACAGGGATCAGGTCAGTGTACGTGCGTCAGCGGCTGCTGGAACATGTCGATCTTACCTTACATTTGGCGATCGAGCTGGCCGACACACTGGATGCCGCTCAGCACGATGCTGAAGCTGTCCAGGCGTGCGATCTCCCACCGGCCTTGTGGACGCTGCAGACTCTGCAACCCTCTGGTGAATCGACCTCGGCTGCTGCCAGTCGCGAGTCCGTGAAGTCCCCGCAACCCTCTGGTGAATCGACCTCGGCTGCTGTCAGTCACGAGTCCGCGAAGGGTTACTTCTGCGGACTTGAAAAGCACCTCCGAAAACACTGTCCAGCCCGAGAAGCTACCTGCTCCAGGTGCAGAAAGAAAGGCCACTTCGCCAAGGCCTGTAAGTCCAAACCACGAGCGGGGTCGAGCAGCGCTGCCTGCGAGGCATGGGGGTGACCATCTTTGTCGGTGCCACCTTGCCTCACCTCTGACCCATGGGTGCTTACGGGGCACCAAGATGGCGATGCAACTCTGGCCTCCGTGACCCTCGACCAAAACGCTCCACACCAGCTCGCAAGGTCAATGATGGACATCCTGGTGGAGGGGCACAGGACTAGATGCCTGTTTGACATGGGCAACACTGAGAGTTTTATTCACCCATTCACAATGCAACGTTGCGGACTTGTGACGCAGCCAGTAAGCCAGAAGGTCAGCATGGCTTCTGGATCGCATTCCACAGACATCCGGGGGTGGGGGGGGGGTGTTGTGTAGCGACATTGGTGGTGCAGGGCACAGAATATCGGGACTTTGTGTTACTGGTCATGCCTCAACTGTGTGCCCCTGTGCTGTTGGGGCTCGACTTCCAGAGCCACCTGAAAAGTGTGACAATGGAGTATGATGGGCCCCTCCCACCAATCACTGTCACAAATCCCCAGTTCTGTAGGAATTCATCACATACCCCGCTACTGACCACACACACACACACCGACCCCCACATCCCACCCAACACCATGCCAATGGCCACGCTACTGACACCACTTGAAGCCTCTCCACCCTCAAGATCCCTCCCCCACTGCTGTTCACCAACCTGACTCCCGACTGTAAACCTGTGGCAACTAAAAGCAGGAGGTACAGTGCGGGGGACAGGGCCTTCATTAAGTCGGAGGTGCAGCAGCTGCTCAGGGAGGGGATCATTGAGCCAAGCACAAGTCCTTGGAGGGCCCAGGTAGTCGTTGTTCGGACTGGGTAGAAAAATAGGATGGTTGTGGACTATAGCCAGACCATCAATAGGTTCACGCAGCTTGACGCGTACCCCCTACCCTGCATCACAGATATGGTCAATCAGATAGCTCAGTACAAGGTGTACAAGTACAAGGACCATAGACCTGAAATCCACTTACCATCAGCTCCCCATCTGCCTTGAGGACCGCCCCTACACCGCCTTCGAGGCAGGTGGCAGGCTCTATCACTTCCTGCAAGTCCCCTTCGGTGTCACAAATGGTGTCTCTGTCTTCCAGAGGGAAATGGACCGGATGGTAGACCAGTACCAACTGAAGGCCACGTTCCCATATCTGGATAACATCACCATCTGCAGTCACGACTGGCAGGATCACAACAGCAACCTCCAATGATTTTTCCAAGCAGCCAAAGCTTTTAACCTCACCTATAACAGGGACAAGTGTGTGTTCGGAACCACCCGACTTGCTATCCTTGGGTATGTCGTGGAGAACAGGGTAATTGGCCCTGACCCCGACCGTATGCGCCCCCGTTGGAACTCCCTCTTCCCACCACCCTCAGAGCCCTCAAACGGTGCCTGGGCTTCTTTTCCTATTACGCCCAATGGGTCCCTCACTACACAGACAAGGCCCGCCCCCTGGTCAAGTCCACCACATTTCCCCTCTTAGGCGAGGCCCGCGCGGCCTTCAGCTGCATTAAAGCGGACATTGCCAAAGCAAAGATGCAAGTGGTGGACAAGACAATCCCCTTCCAAGTAGAGAGTGACGCCTCCGACTTCACGCTGGCTGCTACCCTCAATCAGGCAGGAAGGCCGGTAACATTCTTCTCTCGTACCCTTCAAGGCCCTGAAATTTGGCACTCCGAGGTGGAGAAAGAAGCCCAGGCCATAGTGGAAGCTATTAGGCACTGGAGGCACAATTTCGCAGGCAAAAGGTTCACCTTGCTGACCGACCAGCGCTCAGTTGTGTTCATGTTCAGCAAACAACAGCGGGGCAAAATCAAAAATGATAACATTTTGAGGTGGAGAATCGAACTCTCCACCTACAACTATGACATCCTGTGTCGGCCTGGAAGGCTCAATGAGCCCCCTGATGCCCTATCATGGGGAGCGTGTGCCAGCGCACAGCTCGACCAGCTATACGCCCTCCACGCAGATCTTTGCCACCCAGGGGGTCACCCGACTTTACCATTTCGAGAAAGCCTGGAACCTGCCTTACTCCCTTGAGGAAATCAGAACGATGACCAGGGACTGTCAAGTCTGTGCTGAGTGCAAACCACACTTCTACCGTCCTGAAAAGGCACAACTTATCAAGGCCACCCACCCCTTTGAGCAACTGAGTGTCGACCTTAAGGGCCCCCTTCCCTCCACTGACTGCAATGTCTACTTTCTCAACATAATCGACAAGTACTTGCAGTTCCCCTTTGCCATCCCCTGCCCTGATACCACTGCCACGTCCGTCATAAAAACCCTGCGCCAACTCTTTACACTGTTCGGATATCCCTGATATATCCACAGTAATAGAGGGTCCTCGTTTATGAGTGATGAGCTGCGCCGGTACCTGCTGGCTAGGGGTATTGCTACTAGTAGGACCATGAGTTATAATCCCCGGGGGAATGGACAGGTGGAGAGGGAGAATGCCACCGTGTGGAAGGCCACACTCTTAGCCCTTAGGTCAAAGGGATCGCTGATCTCTCGCTGGCAGGAGGTCCTCCCCGAGGCACTCCACTCCATCCGCTTCCTATTATGCACGTCCACCAATGCCACCCCTCATGAGCAACTTTTTTCTTTCCCAGGAAGTCTGCCACTGGGACCGTCCTACCGGTTTGGCTGATGTCTCCAGGGCCAGTGCTGCTCCGGAAACATGCGAGGAGCAATAAATACTCCCCACTGGTCAAGAGGGTTCACCTACTGCATGTGAACCCCCAGTATACCTACGTGGTCTTACCTGATGGGCGGGAGGACATGGTCTCTATCCGCGACCTGGTACCTGCAGGAGCACCAGACCCCTACCCCAAACACTCCACAGTGACTATGAACCCCATACCCACTGATGTATCCCGTACCCCATATACACCAAGCCCTACACAGACTCCTCAGGACACTCCCAAACCAGGCACCACGCACACACATGAGGGGTTACTGATGCCTAACGGGCTGGCACCTCAAGTCAGGCCGGAGCCAGCACAACCACCGTCACTGGTGCATTCACTACCGGTGCTATGTAGATCGCAGCGACAGACTCGACCGCCTGATAGACTTAACCTGTAAATATACTTGTAAGAAACTTCGCCCTGTGGGGACTCTCTTTTAAAACAAAGGGGGGCGGGTGAATGTGGTAAACTATGTATACCTGTCTGGACACACCCCTCTGCTGACTGCTCCTGTGGCTCCTCCCATAGACCCCTGTATAAAGGCGATTGGAGGCACTGCTCCTCCCTCAGTCTTCCAGATGCTGTGCTCCGTTTTGCTGCTAATAAAAGCCTATTGTTCACCTCCCGTTTCTGAGAGTTATTGATGGTGCATCGGAGGCAAAGCAGCTTTCTAGAACTTTGATGGCAAAAATGTAATCATCAGATTGTACGATTAAGGATGTTGATTTGAAAGATAAAGAATACATTGTGTCAATAAGACAGCTCGTTAAACCAAACCCATCTCTTCAGGATATGTGCTTCAGTACCTCTCCATCCCATCACTTACCATGAAAAGATCGAGGCTCATTGTACATGGCCTGTTAGCAGTAACAACAGAGCTCTACCATGAGTTATTTCTTGCAGGTTGGCAGTGGTTATTGAAAATGAAGATTCAAGGGCGTTTGTCTATTGTAAGTGGCCTAACAGTGGCATCAACAGAGCTCTACAAACTAAATAAAAGTACAGAAGGGATAAACAGAGCGGCCATTGTTGGGAGTAAGCCAGTAATGAGAGTAGAAGCGACAGCCTCAAAGGAGGCTTCAGCTCGGAAGAGGTGTCGGCTCTGTGTAAAGAGTCTGTTAAGGTTTCCTTTCTGTTTTCTTTGTCCTCTCTTACTGTACCATTTGAATGACTATGGTGTGCTCTTCATGCCAGTTGTTGGAGAACTGGGACACCCAGAGTCACTCAGGGAACTACATTTGCGTGAAGTGCATCCGGCTGCAGCTCCTTGAAGACTGGAGCAGCAACTGGATGACCTTCAGCTTGTACGGGAGACCGAGGATACAATTGATCAAAATTACAGGGAAGTAGTCACCTTGAAGTTGCAGGAGGCTGTCAGGAGAAATGGAAATAGGCAATTAGAACATAGCACCCCTGTGGCCATTCCCCTCAAAAACAAATATACTGCTTTGGATAATTTTGTGGGGGGTGACCTCTCAGGAGAATGCCATCGCAACTGGGTTACAGGCACCGAGCATGGGTATGTGGTGCAGAAGGGAAAGAGAGAGAAGAAGGGAGCGGTAGTGATAGGGGACTCGATAGTGAGGGGAACAGACAGGAGATTCTGTGGATGTGAACAGGATACCCTTCCAGGTCCCAGGGCCAGGGATATCTCAGATCACATCTACAACATTTTGGAGAGGGAGGGGTTGCAGCCAGATGTCTTGTACATATTGATATAGGAAGGGAAAGCAATGAGATTGGGAAAAGAGAATTCAGAGAGCTAGGTGGAAAGCTGTGAAGCAGGACCTCCGAGGTAGTAATTTCTGGATTGCTGCCTGTGCCACACGTTAGTGAGGGTTGAAACAGGATGATGTGGCAGAGAAGCTGGTGCAGGGGCAGGGCTTCAGGTTCTGTATAATCGGGATCTCTTCTGGGGGAGGTTTGAGCTGTTTAAAAGTGACAAGTTGCACCTGAACTCGAATGGGACCAATATTCTCATGGGCAGGTTTCTTAGAGCTGTCGGGGAGGTTTTAAACTAACTTGGCATGGGGCTGGGAACTGGAGTGAAGGGACTCAGGGTAGTTACTCAAGGTGTTGTGCCTAAATGCGTGTAGTATTAAAAAAATAAGGTGGATGATCTTGTTGCAGTATTACAGATTGTCCGGTACGATGTTGTGACCATCACTGAATCGTGGCTGAAGGATGGTTGTAATTGGGAGCTGAATGTCCAAGGTTACACATTGTATCACAGGGTTAAGAAGGTAGGCAGAGGGGCTGACATGGCCCTGCTGGTAAAGAATGACACCAATCAGTAGGAAGATGTGACATAAGATTGGAAGACGTTGAATCCTCATGGGTTGAGTTAACAAACTGCAAGGGTAAAAGGACGTTATTAGCAGTTATATGCAGGCCTCCCAACAGTGGCTGGAAGGTGGACCACAGGTTACAACAGGAAATAGAAAAGGTGAGTCAAAAGGGCAATGTTATGGTAGTCAAGGGAGATTTTAACATGCAGGTTGAGTGGGAAAATCGGGTTGGTAATAGATCTCAAGTGAGTGAGTTTGTTGAAGATGGCTCTTTAGAGTAGCTTGTCACTGAGCCTACTAGGGGATCAGCTATACTGGATTGAGTGTTACATAATGGACTTGAGGCAATTAGGGAGTTTAAGGTAAAAGAACCCTTAGGAACCAGTGATCACAATATGATTGTGTTCAATTTGAAATTTGATGGGGAGAAAGTAAAGTCTGATGTGGCAGTATTTCAGTGGAGTAAAGGAAATTACAGTGGTACGAGAGAGGAGATGGCCAAAGTAAATTGGAAGGAGCTGCTGGCAGGGATGTCAGTACAGCAGCAATGATGTGCGTTTCTGGGAAAAAATGAGGAATGTGCAGGACACGAGTATTCCAAAAATGGAGAAATACTCAAATGGTAAAAATGGTACAACTGTGACTGACAAGGGAAGTCAAAGCTATTATAAAAACAAAAGAAAGGGCATAACACAAAGCTAAAATTAGTGTTAAGATAGAGGATTAGGAAGTTTTTGAAAACCTGCAGAGAGCAACTAAAAAAATCACTAGAAGGGAAAAGATGAAATATGAAAACAAGCTAACAGACGATATCTAAGTGTACAGTAAAAGTTTTTTCAAGTATATTAAAAATAAACGAGAAATAAGAGTGGATATAGGACCACTAGAAAATGAGGCAGAAGAAATAATAATGGGGTCAAGGAGATGGCTGATGAACTAAATGAGAATTTTGCATCTGTCTTCACTATGGAAGGCACGAGTAGTATGCCTGATGTTGTAGTGTGTGAAGGAAGAGAAGTGGGTGCAGTTACTATTACAAGAGAGAAGGTGCTCAAAAATCTGAAAGACCTAAAGGTACATAAGTCACCCTGACCAGAGGAACTGCACCCTAGGGTTCTGGAAGAGATAGCGTTAAAGATTGTGGTGGCATTAGAAATGATCTCTTAAAGATCATTGGACTCTGGCATGGTGCCAAAGGACTGGGAAAGTACAAATGTCAATCCACTCCCTAAGAAAGGAAGAAGGCAGCAGAAAGGAAATTATAGACCAGTTAGCCTGACCTCAGTGGTTGGGAATATATTAGAGTGAATCATTAGGTTGAGGTGTTGGAGTACTTGGGCACACAGGACAAGACAGTACAAAGTCAGCATGGATTCCTTCAGGGAAAATCCTACCAATTGAATTCTTTGAGGAAGTTACAAGTAGGATAGATAAAGGGGATGCAGTGGATGTTGTATATTTGGACTTTCAGAAGGCCTTTCACAAGGTGCCACACATGAAGCTGCTTACCAAGTTAAGATCCCATGGTATTACAGGGAAGTTATGAACATGGTCAGAGCATTGACTGATTGGTAGGAGGCAGCGAGTGGGAATAAAAGGATCTTTTTCTGCTTGGCTGCCAGTGACTAGTAGTATTCTGTAGGGGTCGGTATTGGTACCACTTCTTTTTATGTTGTATCTAAATGATTTAGATGATGGAATAGATGGCTTTGTTGCCAAGTTTGCAGATGGATCAAAAATTGGTGAAGGGGCAGGTAGTGTTGAGGAAACAGGTAGGAAGCAGAAGTATTTAGACAGTCCAGGAGAATGAGCAAAAAACTGACAAATAAAATGCAATGTTGGAAAATGCATGGTGATGCACTTTGGTAGTAGAAATAAATGTAAATGAGGAGAAAATCCAGGAATCTGAGATGCAGAGGGACTTGGGGGTCCTTCTGTAGAACACCCTGAAGGTTAAGTTGCAGGCTGAGTTGGTGGTGAGGAAGACAAATGCCATGTTAGCTTTCATTTCAAGAGATTTAGAATACAAGAGCAAGGATGTGATGCTGCGAGTGGTGAGGCCTCATCTTGAGTATAGTGAATAGTTTTGAATAGTTGTGAATAGAAAAGGTGCGATAGCATAAGAAAGTGTACAGAGGATGTTCACAAGGATGATTCCAGGAATGAAAGGGTTATCATACACAGAACGTACACAGAACGTTCTGGGTATGTACTCACTGGAATTCAGAAGGATAAGTGGGGAATTTCATTGAAACCTTTCAAATATCGAAAGGCCTAGACAGAGTAGATGTGGAAAGGATGTTTCCCATGGTGGGAGAGTCTAGGACAAGAGGGCATGGCCTCAGAACAGAGGGGCACCCTTTCAAAACAGAGATGCAGATAAATCTCTTTAGCCAGATTCAGATTCAGATACAGTTTATTGTCATTTAGAAACCACAATTGTAATGCAGTTAAAAAATGAGACAACATTCCTCCAGAATGATATCACAAAAGCATATGACAAAACAGACTACACCAGAAAATCCACATAATGTTTGGCAATTCCCAATCCAGAGTCCGGAGAGGCTGCTGTGTATTAATATCGCGCTACCGTCTTAGCGCGTTCCCCGGAAAGGAGCTCCAAATCCACCAGACAAACAAGACCAAAAACTAAAGCTACAAGATCTGCACAAAACCACATAGTTACAACATATAGTTACAACAGTGCAAACAATAGCATAATTGATAAAAAAAACAGACCATGGGCACAGTAAAAATAGTCCAAAGATGTTAAAGGACTATAAGTTCAAAAGAAATCACCACACAGTTTCCACAAGTCCCCTGGGTCCACGCCGGCGGCAGAAGGGAATACCCCCATTATGGACTTCCGCTGTGCCGCCCGACTCAGCCTCGCAGACGCAGCACACACCAAAAGCGACCTGACCGCAGCGGACTCGGAGTCCTTCGAACCTCTGAGCTGACGACAACCCCCTCCGGCACAGCTTCTCCGAGCACCATCCTCTGCCGAGCGTATTAAGACGGCCCCGCCAACGGCCATCAGCAATGCGACCCCAAGGTCTGGGGGTCTGTTCTTCCCAGCAGAGTCCCGTACCTCACAGCAGCAGCAGCAATGAAGAAGGTCTTCCTGGAGATTTCCAGATGTTCCTCTGTGCTTCCACGTCCATTTTCAATCGATTATGATTGCGCACAGCACCCACTTCTCAAATAACAGATAATCAGCTCCAGAGTGGCCACTGCAAGCTGTGTCGCACCGCCATCTTGGAAACATGGTGAAAAGATGGTGGTGAATTTGTGAAATTTGTTGCCACATGCAGCTGTGGAGGCCTGGTTGTTGTTTGTATTTAAGGCAGAGATTGATAGGTTCTTGATTGGACATGGCATCAAAGGTTATGGGGAGAAGGCCAGGAAATGTGGTTAGGGAGGAGATTTTTTAAAAAAGGATCAACCAAGATTAAATGGTGAAGCAGACTCGATGGGCCAGATGTCCTAATTCTGTTCCTATGCCTTATGGTCTTTTCTGCATTTTGCAGTTCAAAATTCACAATTCAAGATTCAGGATTTTTGAATGTCATTTCCTGTACACAAGCATAAAGGAGAACTAAATAATTGTTACCCCAGACCAGTGCAGCACAAGAACACCACAAAAGGTAAAAGAAAAAATAATAATAAAAAATAAGAAATATAATTACACTAAAAATAAATGAAATACATAGATTGATTGTCCATGGAGTGCCACTTGGCTGTACATAAGGTGACTGACATGGTAGAGTCAGTGGGTGGAGGTGTTGATCAGCCTTACTTATTGTTGGCAGACTGATGTGAATACACAAGAGAAAATCTGTAGATGCTGGAAATCCGAGCAACCCACACAAAATGCTGCCTGGCCCGTTGAGTTCCTCCAGCCGGTCATTGGTTACTCAGCATTTAAACTGCATAGAGGAACAATGATAAGCCATCCCCAATGGATACAAGAATAGTCTCTAGCCCTCTTTGATCTCTGACACTAATTATAAAAACGGTGAAAGGGCCATAACGAGTTGTGTATTAAGTGGATGCACCAAACTGTGTAAAAGATCCCTTTGCTAGTCTATCTTACATTTAGATTAATTTCAAAGTACCATCTACCAATTGCAATTGTAGCAAGAACTCATTTAGTCAATGAATTACCATGACCTTCTGTCCATCATTAGACTGTTTAAAAGCGGGTAGCTATGTTCATGACCTGAAGATAATTATTTTTAGCATAGTTTGAGCAAAATAGGGCATCCATTATCTGCTTCTTAATGAAGTTGCTATCCAAAGTTTGTAGGTACTTTAACCACAAGCTATCAAAATGGCATTCAAAATTCGGCAAAAACTCAGCAAGTCAACAGCATTAAGGAGCTTGACAATACAGTCCTGACCACAAAATCCTGCACCTCTTGCAAAGTCTGTAGAGACCACACCAGTTACAACAACCAACTAAAAAACCCATTGAACTGGAAAAGGAGCAAGTCAACCTGAAGAAGATTTTGATGGTAGCTTGTTGTGTAAACTGGTCTGTTGTCGTTATATGTACCAAGGTGCAGTGAAATACCTGTCTTGCGTGCCATCCAAACAGACCACTTCATTACAACAGTACATTGAAGTAATACATGATAAAACAGTAACAGAATGCAGAGTAAAGTGGAAGTCTCTTTGGAATATCAAGTTTGGAGGCAGAATACTGGGTTCTTTCTTGGCTGTGTGAAAGAAGAGGGATCTTGCTGTCCATGTCCATAGATCCTTTGAAGTTGCCACGCAGGCTGATAGGGTGATCAGAAGATGCATGGCATGTTGGCCTTCATTAGTTGGGAAATTGAGCTCAAGTGCATGAAGTAATATGCATCTCTATAAAACTCTGGTTGGACCACACTTGGAATATTGTGTTCAGTTCTGGGCACCTCATTATAGGAAGGATGTGGATGCTTTAGAGAGGGTGCAGAGGAGACCTACTAGGATGCTGCCTGGTCTAGAAGGCATGTCTTATAAGCTGAGTGAGTTAGGCTTTTCTCTTTGGAGCAAAGGAGGATGAAAGGTGACTTGAGAGATGCGTATAAGATGGTAAGAGTGTGACGAGATCTTGAGGTTTGTTCATTATGGACTGTGCCTTTAAAAAGGAAGAGAGTGTACACTGATTCAGTGAGAGCACTGAACAGCTCATGAGTCGCCGTGGTTACGGAAGGGCAGAGCTATATAATGGATAGCCGGCATTCAGCATGTTTGGGATATATACAAGGTCAGCTGGCTTTTCAAAAGGCAGCTGAGACACAGAAGAAATAGACACTGAATGAGCTTTGTGTACACACAGGAAGGGTGGGTTTTGCTCACAGTGTGGAAAAGGGGTGACCGGTGGAAGGCTATTAGTGTGTCTAACCCTTGCCTGGGTTGATAGCTTTATCGCGTGAAGACGATACCCTTTTGTGTGGTCACAGCTGGTAATTTTAACAGGACATCGCAGGACAATGTGGGAAGAATCAATGGCATCAGCTTACTTGGAAAACAAATCACCCCTCTCTCTCCTCAATCTACTCAACTCAATATCATGAACTGAACTGACTTCATTCCTATACCATCATAAGACTTTATCATTTACCACCTAAGCTTGAATGAGTTTGGGAAACATATACTCACCCCTATATATGCTTATATATGCCTAACACTGTTAATCCTTGGTTTAAATGGTTTTAAGTTTACTATTATTGGTAGATACTAATAAATAGTGTTTATAGTAAAAAGCAGACTCCAGGTGTGTTCCATTTCTGCTGGTTCTTTTAACCCGTTTTGGAGTACGTAACAAGAGGCATAGATTGAGTGAATATCCAGAGACTTTCCCAGGGTGGAAATGCCTAATACAAGGGGACATAATATTATTTCATAAGATCATGAGACATAGGAGCAGAATAAGGCTATTTGGCCCATTGAGTCTGCCTCACCATTTCATCATGATTGATCCATTTCCTTCTCACCCCTTTTCCCCTGCATTCCCACACCCCCACAAATTATTGTGCCCTGACTAATAAAGAAACTTCTGCCTTCATAACCTCAATGACCTGGCCACCAAAGCCACCTGTGGCAATGAATTCCACAGATTCACCACCTTCTGGTGCTTTTTGTCTGAACTTGATCGTTGGGACAGGACTGCTCCTATCCTAGAGTCAGAGGCATCCACCTCAACAACGAATTGATGGGCAGGGTCCAGATGGACCAGGATGGGAGCGGTGGTGAAACGCCTCTTCAGGTTGGTGAATGCTGAGTCAGCTTCAGAGCCTGGGAGACTATGTCTTCGTCCAGCAGATTGCCCTCAGCACCAGAATCCACCAGAGTGGATACGGACAGAGACTGTCGTTGGTAATTCATGGTAGCCGGGATCTGCATCCGAAACTGGGGGGGGGGAGGGGAGCTGAAGGGACTGTCGTCCGACTCACCAAATGCCCTCCCTTTTGGCCGCTGAGGGCAGGTATCCTGGAAATGTCCTGGCTGGCCACAATAGAAACAATCCCCAGCTCTCCACCTCTGAAGTCGTCCAGCTGGGGAGAGCCGGTTCCGTCCCAGCTGCATCGTTTCCATTCCCAGGCAGGTGGGGACGGTCGGGGTCGGAGCAGGAGCTACGGAGGGAGCGGCTGGGGTAGGGATGCTGGCTGAAACTGATAAGGTGACCGTGGGCTTCCCCGAGGAACTGTTTCTTTCTCTCAGCCGCTCTTGAAGTTGATTATCTAATCTAGTGGCTAGCGAGATCAGAGAGTCCAGAGAGTCTGTGTCATCCCTCGCTGCCAGTTTATCCTTTATCTTGTCTGAGAGGCCCTGTCGAAACACTTCCCACAGGGCCTCGTCATTCCACTCTGAGATTGCGGCTAAGATTCGAGATTCGATGGAATACCTTGCTACGCTTCGCGAACCCTGACAAAGAGTCAGCAAGCGTTTAGCAGCATCCTTACCGCAAATGGGTTGTTCAAAGACCTTCCTCATTTCAGCAACAAAGGAGGGGAAGAAGGAACAAACTTCTGGTGGGTTTTCCCATATCTCAGTTGCCCAAGCCAAGGCATCCCCTCGTAACAGTCCCAAGGTGTACATGATCTTGGGTTTACCTGAAGTGTAGGTACGTGGCTGTCGCTCAAAGACCAGAGAGCATTGCACAGGAAGGATCCGCACCTCCCTGGGTCCCCAGTGTAGGGTTCGGGCTCAGGTACGTATGGCTCTCGAGGGGACTGTGTGTTGCTGATCCCAGGAGCAATGCTATCCCAAGTGGTGAGGTTTGGGTAGTTGGGATTCTTGGAGGGGACAGAGAAAGGGAAGCGGAAACTCGGTCCACCTGCTCACTGACCTTCTGTACATTCATGGACAGTGTCCAAAGGTTTTCTGTGACCTCCCTAAGTAATTGATTGTGGGGGCCCAGTAGACAGCCCTGACTGGCGAGGGCCTGTTGTACAGGATCTGTGTCCGCTGGGTTCATTATGGCCAGTTTGTTCTGTTACACGAGCAAGGCAGTAGATGAACCCAAGTGCAGAATACGGGTGCAGAGGCAGAGTCAGGAGGTGTTCTTGACGTAGCGAGCATGGAATCAGTATCCTGCAGCAATGCTAGACTTAGAACTGGCAGTCCTAAGAACCATGAAACAATGTTACTTACAACAGAGTCAACCAACGAATTGGCAGTTCCTTGTTGTGGTCGCAGGGTTTTTATCCTGCATTTGTTGATGGAAAGCAGGTATGTGTAGTTAGTGGATCCTGGGAAAGATTGGAAACTAAACGAGAGAATTGAGACCCAATTCCTGAGGTAAATAGCAAGGTGGGAGATTGCCAGAAGGGACCATGACATTCTTAAATATGGGGCTCAAAATTGCTCACAATACACCAAATGAGGCCTTACCAGTGTCTCATAAAGCCTCTGCATTTCATCCTTACTATTATATGCTAGTAATATATAATTACTAGCCTCTCAAAATGAATACTAACATTACATATGCCTTTTTCACTATTGACTCAACTTGCAAATAAACTTTTCGGGTATCTTTCATGAAAATTCCAAAGTCCTTTTGCGCCTCAAATTTTTGAATTTTATCTTCATCTAGAAAATAGTCAATGCTTTTATTTCTTCTACCAAAGTGCATGACCATACACTTCCTGACACTGTAACCCACCTGCCACTTTGTCCATTTTCCTAATCGGTCTAAATCCTCCTGTAAACTTCCTACTTCATCAACAGTACCTGCCCCCCCCCACCCAGCTTTGTATCATCTGCAAAACCATCAATTCAGTCATCTAAATCATTAACATACATTGTAAAAAGAATCAGTCCCAACACTGACGCGCGCAGAATACCACTAGTCACCGGCAGCCAATCAGAAAAGGCTCCCTTTATTCCCTCTTTGCCTCTTGCCATCCACCCAATGCTCTATCTATGCTACTATCTTTTCTTTACCATGGTCTCTTCACAGCCTCATGTGCAACACCTTGTCAAAGGACTTCTGAAAATCAAAGTACACAACATCCACTGATTCTCCTTTGTCTAACCTGCTTGTTAATTCTTCAAAGGTTCCAACAAAATTTTCAAGCAAGATTTTCACTTATTGTATCACGTACCTCTAAGTACCCTGGAACCACATCCTTAACGATCAACTCTAATGTCTCCCTAACCACTGAAGTCAGCCTAATTTCCTTTCTTCTGCCTTCTTTCCTTCTTGAAGACTGAGAGACATGTGCAACTTTGCAGTCCTCTGAAAAACAGTCCAGAATCTAGTGATTCTTGAAAGGTCAATACTAATGCCTCGACCATCTCTTTAGCTACCTCTTTCAGAACCCCAGGTTGTGGTCCATCTGGTTCAGGTCTTTCAATTTCCCAGGTACCTTCTCTCTAGTAATATCAACTCCATTCACTTCTGCCCCCTGACACTCTTGAGCTTATAGCGTACTGCTAGTGTCTTCCACTGTGAAGACCGATGCAAGATACTTACTTAGTACATCCACCATTTCCTTCTACATCATTTCTACCTCTCCAGTGTCAACTTCCAGCTGTCTGATATCTCCTTTCACCTTTCTTTTACTCTTAATATATCTGAAAAATATTCTGGTATCAACTTTGATATTATTTGCTAGCTTACCTTCATATTTCATCTTTCCCCCCACATGGATTTTTAGTTGCCTTCTGTTTGTTTTAATCTTCTCATCCCTATAACTTCCCACAATTTTTTCCTCTATTAAATGCAATGTCTTTTGCTTTTATGTTGGCTTTGACTTCCTTCGTCAGTCACGGTTGTGTTATCCTGCCTTCTGAATGTTTCATCTTTGGGATGAATCTATCCTACACCTTCTGAATTACTTCCAGAAACTTCAGGCATTGCTGCTCTCAACATAACATCCCATCTCCAGATCCACATACTCATCACTCTCTTGGACAGGTAATCAATACAACATTCTAGAAACATAGAAAACCTACAGCGCAATACAGGCCCTTCAGCCCACAAAGCTGTACCGAACATGTCCCTACCTTAGAACTAGCTAGGCTTACCCATAGCCCTCTATTTTTCTGAGCTCCATGTACCTATCCAGGAGTCTCTTAAAAGACCCTATCGTTTCCACCTCCACCGCCATTGCCGGCAACTCATTCTATGCACTCACCATTCTCTGCGTCAAAAAACTTACCCCTGACATCTCCTCTGTACCTTCTTCTAAGCACCTTAAAACTGTTTTCTCTTATGCTAACCATTTCAGCCCTGGGAAAAAGACTCTGACTATCCACACAATCAATGCCTTTCATTATCTTATACACCTCTAACAGGTCATCTCTCATCCTCTGTTGCTTCAAGGAGAAAAGGCCTAGTTCACTCAACCTATTCTCATAAGGCATGCTCCCCAATCCAGGCAACATCCTTGTAAATCTCCTCTGCACGCTTTCTATAGTTTCCACATCCTTCCTGTAATGAGGCGACCAGAACTGTGCACAGTACTCCATGTGGGGTCTGACCAGGGGCCTATATATCTGCAACATTACCTCTTGGCTCCTAAACTCAATCCCACATTTGATGCAAGTCAATGCACTGTATGCCTCCTTAACCACACAGTGAACCTGTGTATTAGCTTTGTGTCTGCCCAATCTTTTCAGGTAGTTTGATATTCTGACCATTCTCATTCAGCGTCTGTTCCACATTCAGACCACTCTCTCGTTAAAACAGTCCATTCCACATTCTGACCACACTCTCACTCAGGTAGTTGTTCTACATTCTGACCACTCCATCACTGAGATAGTCTGTTCCACATTCTCACCACTAACTGTATCAGGTAGTCTGTTTCACATTCTGACCTCTCTTGTTCAGGTAGACTGTTCCACATTCAACATCCGGCTGGTAAAAATGGGCTATCAAGCTGAGGTGGCTCATATTGTAACCCCTCCTGCCCCATCGTCCTTCCGGGAGCAAGGTAGATTCATCTCCTGGAATGGTGTGAGATTCCTGCAAGAAGCTCACCGCACATTTCCCGTTCCAGAGGAAAGAGATGATAGAATCTGCGGGGAGCACCCCCCACCACCACCATTGATGTTAAGAGTCGCAATACTTAGCTTCATGATGCACCTTATTGAGACCCCTCACCAGAGCCCCTGGGAGAAGGAGCAGAGCTCTCTTTCAAGCCATGGGGACAAGGCAGGGACTGGGTATTGATAGTGAATGATCAGCCATGATCTCAGAATGGCAGTGCAGACTCGAGGGGCTGAATGGTCTACTTCTGCACCTATTGTCTATTGAATATAACCCTTCTCCAGGCACTCCAGGAGTATCTTAAAGTGGCCCCTCTTCTTATGGGTCACCTTAGCTCCCTTCCCCTTCTTTGGGAGAATCGTATGGATTGACTCAACAACCCCTTCCAGACCTGACCATTGATTATTGGCCAACTGTACTTGAAAGTTTTCCTCCTATAGTCCTTCACGAACTGTTGGATCTCCTCCAGGGAAATGGGCTGTGACTTGGTGCTGGGGGTTGAGGAAGCCTGCCATCTCAGCTTCAGAAGAGTTCCCTTCTTCCTCTCACTGTGTCCAATGCTCTCATCATCTTCCAGGCAGTCATCATCTACACCTGATATGACCACCTGACTCCTCACTGTGACCCTAACATGAGACCCAACCATGGGCTCTATCCCATCCTTAGGACCAGTGACAGAGGGGGGCCCTGCCAACTCAGGACTCAGAAATCCTTCCACATCCCAGACATAAGCTTGCTGGGTCGTACCCAGCTCCACACCTTTGTTGTCTTCCCTGCAAGCAGCACTAGGAGAGTCCCCTCCCTCCTGACTCCTTGGGACATACTTCCTCTGTCTAGGTGCATGGGATAGATGGTGATTTTGGGTTTCTCCAGTTCCCCTCGTGGACTAAACACTCCTCAGCAGGGCCTTGGCCTGAATTGAGGCAATAATCTGGGAAACAAATCCCACTGTTTGTCCTGTACCCAGAGGCAACCCCTGTTCTACAGGGCTTTGCCTGCCCCCTTGGAGTACATGCTCTGAGTCTGCATTCTCAAACGAAGGCATATCCTCACACAACCCCTTTACAATAACGCCGTCTACCAGCCCAAATGTTGCATGTTCAGGAGATACTTTCCCAGCATAGGGCATTTGCACAACAGGGTTATCTCCAGCTCTGAGGAAACATATGGCCTTTACTGGCAGTAAATCCTCCTCCTGTGGTCCCTGATCACCAGCCTCTGAGGACACATCCCTGTGCCATTTCAGACCGCAGAAATGCTGAGGCACACTGACCTCCATTACAGAGGTGTCCTCAGTCTCCAGCATCACTTATCCTCCTCAAACTTCCCAACAACCACAAGACCCTCTGGGTTCAGTGCAACAGCAACCACCTGCTCCTACTCCAGGGGAGAAGCCTTCCGAAGCTTTTTCTTCTTTTTCACCTTCCTGCCTATCACCTGAACTTACCCCACACAGTTATTTCGCACCATGCCCAACCCTGACTTCCACAGCCTGTGGCACAGAGGGGTGATAGCAAGAGGGGTTCAGCAGGGGAATGCTCAATGGTTTCACCCTATGTCTACGAGGCAGAGTTGGCAGCCTGGCAATTCAGGCAATTCTTCCGAATATGCCCAAACTCTTTTCAGGCATGGCATCTCAGGCAACAGATGGTATAATAACACCCCTCAAAATAACCTTGAAGCTGCTGCTCGGCATCCCCGTCCACTCCAGCTGCATAAGCAGAAGGTGCTGAAATGAGATTAGGTGCTCACAAACCTGGGGAGGTGTCCTGTACCATATTGTGGTTATTTTTGAACCTCGCCTATGGAACACAGACAGGGGAAGAGTCTTGACAGGGATATGTGGGTGGATGTCTGAGAGTATTCCCATTTGCACGAGGGCCGGCACTGGCTCCACCTACATAAAAACTCTCTCCACCTTTAACCCCTGACTTAGGGGCAAAATCACACACCTTGATGACTTCAAATAGAAAATAGTCTTCCCATTCAAAACCGCTATGGCACCAATGCCGTCACGGCGTCCAACAGTCTCTATTGTGGCTGTAATGGCAGCATTCCTACCAACTGAAGGAGGCACGGTACACTGAACAGCATTCTTTAGAGTCAGTAATTTGAATGGGTGGTCCTCTTGGTAAACTGCAGTTCACAACCCTGCAGCTTGAACGTAGGACTTTGCCTGAATCAATTTCGAGCCACACCCAGACATGGCGCAGCTTGAATTCAAGAGTCCAAACACTGTCGCTGGGAAATTACACAATCTACACCCAACAGACCACCAGCAAACAGACAAAAGAAACAGTTTAGAGATGAGACTGAATGGGACAGGAGGGGAGAAGCAGTGGATGGGTAGGGAAGTCCATGCCTTGTTAAAAGGAACCTCAGCGCTCTCTGTGCAGCAGCTGCCAGCAGACGAAAGCTTTTCTGGGCTGGTCTGTTGTTCCAATGTTCAAAGTCTTCTTCACCCAGCCACCCTGGGCTAGGCACTCCGAACGGGAGGGAAATGGGATAAATGGAATAAATCCATCCACAGTCCCAGCAAAGTCAGACTCTGACTTTGGCAAACTGCTCAGCGCCGAGAGCCACAGACCGAATATTTAACCAAAACAAATCCTTCCAGACAAGGAAACTGTCTCAATCTGCTGCTGAGGTGATATTCCACACTCCCATAATCCTCTGATCAACACCAAACTGCTCCACACACTGACCACCCTCTCGTTCAGGTAGTCTGTTCACATTCTGACCACTCCAGGTTTCTTCCTGAGTTCAGTGGTTAATGCTAAAGGCCCAGATCATGTTGACTAATATCTGAACGTTCTGAAGGGAACCTGCGGTTGCCTTTTATTTGCACCTCAACACATTAGGGGTACGTGTGTGTGGTCAAGCATGGAATACCAAGATATGTTAAGAATCAGCTGTGGTTTACATATCTTCCCCCACCCCCTTCTTCTGCTACTGGAGTTACAATTGAGCAGCAACTCCTAGAAGGGAGCATCCAAATATTGCTTTACACCAATGGACAACTAAGCCTGTGAAGGTATTGTGCTGGCAGCACAAGAACATGGGGGAATAAAAGCAGGAGAGGACCACTTGTCCCCTCAAGGCAATCCCATCATGGCGGAGCTAAACCAGCCTCAATTCTTCTTTAGTTACAGTTCTTCCATCTTTCATATGCATGTTTATCCATCAGCATCTGAAGTATATATAATGATCTGCTCTTCACTACACACAGGAGCAAAAATTCTGGAGATTCACGAGAAGTCTGTATTTAATGCTAGTAATTGTACCTCACCCAAAAATGCAAGCATCCTGTCTCTGTCCTTCTAATTATTTGCATATTTCAAACTTTGTGTAGTGTCCCAAACTCATCTCAGGTATTATTCATTTCATCTTTGGTTAACCTTCTTCAGCGCATTTATACCTTTATTGTAAAATGAAGATTAGAGCAGTATAGCTTTTTGCTTTGCAATTTTGTCCCTCTAGAAATGAGTAACATTCCTTTGTTTGCTCGTACCTTATTAATCTGCACCCTCAGGATTAGTGATGCATAACACATTCCTTAGGAATTTTAACATTACATTCATTAGTTGGTCAATGAGTGCTTTTGTTATGGGCCTGGAGACAGGAAATTCTTTTGTCCTGCTATGTCAATCCGATTCAGAATCAGGTTTAATAAAACAGACATATTATGAAATTTGTTGACTTTGCGGCGGCAGTGCAATGCAATATGTGATAATAGCAAGAAAACAGAAATTACATTAAATATATATATAAAGAAGTGAAATTAAGTAAGTAGTGCAAAAAATAGGAAATTAAAAAAGTAATGAGGTAGTATTCCTGGGTTCAATGTCGGAACAGTGTTGGAAACTGGATAGCAGAGGGGGAAGATGTTGTTCCTTAATCTTTGAGTGTCTGTCTTCAGGCTTCTGTACCTCCATCCTGATGGTGGCAATAAGAAGAGGGTATGCCCTGGTAGTGAGGGTCCTTGATGCTGGATACCCCTCCCCCATACCACACAGTGATGCAACCATTCAGAATGCTCCCCACCATACATCTGTAGAAGATTTCAAGTGTTTTAGGTGATAAACCAAATCTCCTCAAACTCCTGGTGAAGAATGGCCACTGTCTTGCCTTATTTATCGCTGCATCGATATATTGGGTCCAGGTTAAACCCTCAGAGATATTGACATCCAGGAACTTGAAGTGGCTCACTTTCTTCACTTCTGATCCCTCCATGAGGAATGGTGTATGTTCCCACATCTTGCCTTTTCTGGTCCACAGTCTTACTGAGTCACTTACTGAGTGCAAGGCTGTTGCTGCGACACCATTCAATTAGCTGGTATATCTTGCTTCTATATGCCCACTCATCACCATTTGAGATCATTTGAGGTTATTAGGCAGAGAAGGTGAACAGTTTTAAGTTCCTTGACATACACATCAGCAAGGATCTCCTGTGTTCTGTACATACCGGCTATGTGGTGAATAAAGTATCCAGAAGTTTGGCATGAGAGGCTAAGTCCAAAGAACTCTCTACAGGGGTACAATTGAGAGCATCCTGACAGGCTGCATCACTGCCTGGTATGGGAACTGTACTTCCCTCAATCGCTGGACTCTGCACAAAGTGGTGCAGACAGCCCAGCACCACTGTAGATGTGAACTTCCCACTATTTAGGACATTTACAGAGACAGGTGCTTAAAAATAGCCCGAAGGATCATTGAGGACCCAAGTCACCCCAACCACAAACTGTTCCAGCTGCTACCATCTGGGAAAGATGGTAGCACAGAGTTAAAGCTAGGACCAACAGGCTCCAGGACAGCTTCTTCCACCAGGCATGATTAATGCATGCTGATAGAGTTGTATTTCTGTGTCATATTGACTGTCCTGCTGTACATACTATTTATTACAAATTACTATAAATTGCATATTGCATACTTAGATAGAGACATAATGTAAAATCTTAACTCCTCATATAGGTGAAGGATGTAAGGAAGTCAATTCAATTCAATGGAATATATTTCCTGTAGGCAGGTATCCAGAACTGTACACAAAACTCCAAATATAATTTCACCAGCATCTTTTACAACTTCAACATAGCATCCCAAATGCTTGACTCAGTGCTCTGCTTTATGAAGGCCAATGATAGCTTCAAAATTAGAATCAGAACCAGGTTTATTATCACCAGCATGTACGTGAAATTTGTTAACTTAGCAGCAGCAGTTCAATGCAATACATAATCTAGCAGAGAGAGAAAAATAATAATAGTAAATAAAAGAATAATAATAATAAGTAAACAAGTAAATCAATTACATATATTGAGTAGATTTTAAAAATGCGCAAAAACAGAAATACTATATATTAAAAAAAAGTGAGTTAGTGTCCAAAGATTCGATGTCCATTTAGGAATTGGAGGGCATAGGGGAGGAAGCTGTTCCTGAATCACTGAGTGTGTGCCTTCAGGCTTCTGTATCTCCTACCTGATGGTAACAGTGAGAAAAGGGCATGTCCTGGGTGCTGTAGGTCCTTAATAATGGACGCTGCCTTTCTGAGACACCGCTCTCTGAAGATGTGCTGGGTACTTTGTAGGCTAGTGCCCAAGACGGAGCTGACTAGATTTACAACCTTCTGTAGCTTCTTTCGGTCCTGTGCAGTAGACCCTCCATACCAGACAGTGATGCAGCCTGTCAGAATGCTCTCCACATTACAACTATAGAAGTTTTTGAGTGTATTCATTGACATGCCAAATCTTTTCAAACTCGTAATAAATTATAGCCACTATATTGTCTTCTTTATAACTACATCAATATATTGGGACCAGGTTAGATCCTCAGGGATCTTGACACCCAGGAACTTGAAGCTGCTCATTCTCTCCATTTCTGATTCCTCTATGAGGATTGGTATGTGTTCCTGAAGCCCACAATCTGCTCTTCCATCTTACTGACTTTGAGTACCAGGCTCTTATCGCGGCACTACTACACGAGTTGGCATTTCTCACTCCTGTACGCCCTCTTGTCACCACTAGAGATTCTACCAACAATGTTGTATCGTCAGCAAATTTATAGATGGTATTTGAACTTTGCCGAACCACACAGTCATGTATATATAAAGAGTAGAGCAGTGGGCTAAGCACACACCCCTGAGGTGCACCAGTATTGATCGTCAGTGAGGAGGAGATGTTATCACAAATCTGCACCGATTGGGGTCTTCTGGTTAGGAAGTCGAGGATCCGATTGCAGAGGGAGGTACAGAGGCCCAGGTTCTGTAACTTCCCAATCAGTATTGCGGGAATGATGGTATCAAATGCTGAGCTATAGTCGATGAACAGCATCCTGATGTAGGTGTTTGTATTGTCCACAATGCTGCACAAGGAGTATCACAAGTAATGATGATATCCTGTGCATTCTCATGCGGCTATTGTACCTTCTCTGTAATGACAACACTGTACTGTGCAATCCATTGTTGTTTTCCCTTTTGTGCTACCTCAATGTACCTTTGTTTTTCGAGTGCTCTGTCTGCTGGTATGTGAGCACTCCATTTGGTGCTACTCTTTCCATGGTCCACTTTCCTCTCCCTATTAGATTGCCTTTAACTTTATCCATCTCTGTCCATAGATCATAAGACATAGGAGCAGAATTAGGCCATTTGGCGATCAACTCTGCTCATGGCTGATCCAATTTTCCTCTTAGCCCTAATATCCTGCCTTCTTACTGGATCCTTCAAGCCCTGACCAATCAAGAACCTAACAACATCTGCCTTAAATAGATATAAACACTTGGCCTGTGGCAAACAATTCCATATATTTACCATTCTGGCTAAAGAAATTGTTCCTCATCGCTGTTCTAAAACGAAAGCCCTATATTCTGAGGCTGTGTCCTCTGGTTTTACACTCCTACCATAGGAAAAATTCTCTCCACATCTATTCTATCAAAGACTTTCACCATTCGATAGGTTTCAATGAGGTCACCCCTCATTTTTCTGAATTCTAATGAATACAGCCCCAGAACCATCAAACGCTTTTCATATGACAACCTATTCAATCCTGGAATCAATTTTGTGAACCTCATTTGAACCATCTCCTGTTTTAGCACATCATTTCTAATATAAAGGGCTCAAACCTGTTCACAATACTCCAAGTGAGGCCTCCCCAGTGCTGTAAAAGTCACAACATTACATCCTTACTTTTATATCTAGTCCTCTTGAAATGGTTGCTAACATTGTATTTGCCTTACTCACCATTGACTCAAACTGCAACCTACAAACTTTAGTAGTAGAAATAAATGTGTGGACAATTTTCTAAATGAGAAGAAAATACAAGAATTGAGATGCAGAGGGACTTGGGAGTCCTTGTGCAGAACACCCTGAAGGTTAACTTGCAGGTTGAGTTGGTGAGGAAGGCAAATGCCATGTTAGCATTCATTTCAAGAGGTCTAGAATCCAAGAGCAAGGATGTGATGCTGAGGTTTTATAGGACGCTGGTGAGGCCTCACCTTGAGAATTGTGAACAGTTTTGGGCCCCTCATCTTAGAAAAGATGTGCTGGCATTGGAGACAGTCCAGAAGAGATTCACAGGGATGATTCCAGAAATGAAAGGGTATCATACAAGGAATATTTGAGGCTCTGAGTCTGTACTCACTGGAATTCAGAAGGATAAGGGTGCGTTTCATTGAAATCTTTTGCATGTCAAAAGGCCTAGACAGAGTAAATGTGTGTAGCCTATCTGGCTTGCCACTCACGTTCATCTAGGGGAATCAGCTCTCGGCCCTGCCAAACAGGGTATTCAAGTTTGGGTGGATGCTGTGTAATGTACCCCAGTACAAACCCCAAATGCAACACAATATGCGATTAAATGATTACACTTTAAAACTCTTACTTTAGCTATGTGGTTAGTAGAGAAACAAAATATAAAAGAAAAAGGCGCCACTTTTATTAACTAGGTTGTGCACAAAATTGTTCGAGCTCACTCCTCAGGTATTCCCCATAAGTGACCTCTGCTGAATGTCACTGAACCCCGGACCCTCTGATTCCAGTCTCTGCCGTCTGGTGGTCTACCAGCACTCCACACACGTCCCTCCTTTTCCTTCTAATCGAATGAAAAACTCGCGTAAACCCCAGCTTCCAGACATACAAGAAGGAATAACATTTCTCCTATTTGCTAGCCACTCATTATCTGTAGTTATAACCCAAACATTGTTGCTACAGAAAAACCATTACCTCAGTAGTTAACATTACAGAGAAGCCCTACATGTGGAAAGTATGTTTTCCATGGTAGGACAGTTTAGAACAAGAGGGCACAGCTTCAGTTTAGAAGGGCACCATTTCAAAACAGAGATGCAGAGAAATCTCTTTAGCCAAAGGGTGGTGAATTTGTGTAATGTGTTGGCACATGCAGCTGTGGAGGCCAGGTTGTTGAGTGTATTTAAGGCAGCGATTGATAGGTTCTTGATTGGACATGGCATCAAAGGTTATGGGGAGAAAGCCGCAAACTGTGGTTGAGGAGGAGATAGAAAAAAGGATCAGCCATGATTGAATGGTGGAGCAGACTCGATGGGCCAAATGGGCTAAATCTGCTCCTATGTTTTATGGTCTTCTGGTCTTAACCTTTAGGGAATCTTGCACAAGGACTACCAAGACCCTTTGCACTTGTTTTGTTTTGTATTTTCTTTCCATTTAGAAATTAGTCAACTGTTTCATTTCTTCTACCAAAGTGCATGACCGTACAACTCCCAACATTATATTCTATCTGCCATTTCTTTGCCCATTCTCCTAATTTGTCTGTAGCCTCTCTACTTCCTCAAAACTACCTGTGTTTTCACCTGTCTTCATATTGTCGGCAAATGTTGCAAGAAAGCCATCAATTCCATCATCCAAATCATTGACATAGACAATAGACAATAGGTGCAGAAGTAGACCATTCGGCCCCTTGAGTCTGCACCGCCATTCTGAGATCATGGCTGATCATTCACTATCAATACCCAGTCCCTGCCTTGTCCCCATATCCCTTGATTCCCCTATCCATCAGATATCTATCTAGCTCCTTCTTGAAAGCATCCAGAGCATTGGCCTCCACCGTCTTCCGAGGCAGTGCATTCCACACCTCCGCAACTCTCTGGGAGAAGAAGCTCTTCCTCAACTCTGTTTTAAATAACTGACCTCTTATTCTCAATCCATGCCCTCTGGTTCTGGACTCTCCCAACATCTGGAACATATTTCCTGCCTCAATCCTATCAAATCCTTTAATTATCTTAAACGTTTCAATCAGATCCCCTCACAATCTCCTCAATTCCAGCCTGTACAAGCCCAATCTCTCCAATCTCTCTGCGTAAGACAGCCCTGCCATCCCAGGAATCAACCTAGTGAATCTACGCTGCACTTCCTCAATTGACAGAATGTCCTTCCTTAAACCTGTAGACCAAAACTGTACACAATATTCCAGGTGTGGTCTCACCAGGGCCCTGTACAAATGCAAAAGGACATCCTTGCTCTTGTACTCAATTCCCCTTGTAACAAAGGCCAACATTCCATTTGCCCTCTTCACTGCCTGTTGCACTTGATCATTCACCTTCATTGACTGGTGAACTAGGACTCCTAGGTCTCTTTGCATTTCTCCCTTACCTAACTCTACACCATTCAGACAATACTCTGCCCTCTTGTTCCTGCTTCCAAAGTGGATAACTTCACATTTATTCACATTGAATGACATCTGCCAAGTATCTGCCCACTCACCCAGCCTATCCAAGTCTCCCTGTATTCTCCTAACGTCCTCTTCGCATGTCACACTGCCACCCAGTTTAGTATCGTCAGCAAACTTGCTGATATAGTTTTCAATGCCCTCATCTAAATCATTGACATAAATCGTAAAGAGCTGTGGTCCCAATACAGAGCCCTGTGATACCCCACTAGTCACCTCCAGCCAGTCCGAGAAACACCCATTCACTGCTACCCTTTGCTTTCTATCTGCCAACCAGTTTTCTATCCATGTTGAAACCCTGCCCCCAATGCCATGAGCTCTGATTTTACTCACCAATCTCCTATGTGGCACCTTATCGAATGCCTTCTGAAAATCTAGGTACACAACATCCACTGGCTTACCCTTGTCTAACATCCTTGTTACACCCTCAAAAAACTCCAACAGATTAGTCAAGCATGATTTGCCCTTGGTAAATCCATGCTGGCTCGGCCTAATCCTATTTCTGCCATCAAGATGTGCCACTATTTCGTCCTTAATAATGGACTCAAGCATCTTCCCCACGACTGACGTTAGGCTAACAGGGTGATAATTCTCCATTTTCTCCTTCCCTCCCTTCTTGAAAAGTGGGATAACATTAGCCACTCTCCAATCTTCAGGAACTGATCCTGAATCTAAGGAACATTGGAAAATGATTACCAATGCATCCGCAATTTCCTGAGCCACCTCTTTTAGAACCCTCGGATGCAGACCATCTGGACCCGGGGATTTATTAGCCTTCAGTCCTACCAGTCTACTCATCACAGTTTCTTTCCTAATGTCAATCTGTCTCAATTCCTCTGATATCTTATGACCCTGGCCCATCCATACATCTGGGAGATTGCTTGTGTCCTCCCTGGTGAAGACAGATCTAAAGTACGCATTAAATTCTGTTGCCATTTCCCTGTTTCCCATAACAATTTCTCCCAATTCATTCTTCAAGGGGCCAACATTGTTCTTAACTATCTTCTTTCTCTTCACATAGCTAAAAAAGCTTTTGCTATCCCCTTTTATATTCCTGGCTAGACTGAGCTCATACCTGATTTCTTCTCTCCGTGTTGCTTTTTTAGTTAAGATCTGCTGTTCCTTAAAACTTTCCCAATCATCTGTATTCCCACTCATCTTAGCCCTGTCATACTTCTTTTTCTTTAATGCTATACAATCTCTGACTTCCTTTGTCAACCACTGTGGCCCCTTCCCCCTCTTTGAATCCTTCCTTCTCATTGGAATGAACTGCTTTTGCATCTTTTGTATTATCCCCAAGAATATCTGCCACTGCTGATCCACTGTCTTTCCTGCCAGGGCATCTGCCCATTTAACTTTGGCCAGCTCTTCCCTCATGGCTCCGTAGTCTCCTTTATTTAATTGCAACACTGACACCTCTGATCTGCCCTTATCCCTCTCAAATTGTAGATAAAAACTTAACATGTTATGATCACTACTTCCTAATGACTCCTTTACTTCAAGATCACTTATCAATTCCTGTTCATTACACATCACCAAGTCCAAAATAGCCTCGTTCCTGGTTGGCTCAAGCACAAGCTGTTCCAAAAATACATCCCTTAGACACTCCACAAACTCCCTATCCTGGGATCCAGCACCTACCTGATTCTCCCAGTTCACCTGCATGTTGAAATCTCCCATTACGACTGCATTACCTTTAGCACATGCCAATGTTAACTCCCTAATCAACTTGTACCCAATATCCACGCTACTGTTTGGGGGCCTGTACACAACACCCATTAGGGTCTTTTTACCCTTACTGTTCCTCAGCTCAATCCACACAGACTCTACTTCCCCTGTTCCCAAGTCACCTCTTGCTAAGCACTGAATCTCATTCCTCACCAACAGGGCCACCCCACCCCCTCTTCCCATATTTCTGTCTCTACGAATCAGTCCCTGAACAGATCCCTGTGAAACACCATGTCACTGGCAGCCAGTCAGAAAAAGCTCCCTTTAGTCTCACTCTTTGCTTCTTGCCAATCAGCCACTGCTTTATCCATGTTACCTGTATCTTACCTGTAATACCACGGGTTCGTAGATTGTTAAGCAACCTCATGTGTGACACCTTGCCAAAGGCCTACTGAAAATCCAAGCACACAACATCAACCAATTCTTCTTTGTCTATCCTGCTCGTTACTTTACAAAGAATTCCAACAAATTTGTCAGGCAAGATTTTCCCTTGAAGAAACTGTGCTGACTACACCCTATTGATCAATACGTGTACCCTACATCCTCATCCTTAAAAACTGACTCCAACATCTTCCAAACACTGAAAGCAGTCATATTGGCCTATACTGCTTAACAGTCCTGCAAAGGGTTTTGGCCCAAATGTCTGCTATACTCTTTTCCTAGATGCTGCTTGGCCTGCAGAGTTCCTCTAGCATTTTGTGTGTGTTGCTATAGTTTCCTTTCTTCTGTCTCTTTCCTTTCTTGAGGACTGGAATAGTATTTGCAATTTTTCAGTCTGCCAGACCTTATCAAATTATTGAGCAAACATGAGGAAATTTGCAGATACTGGGAATTCAAACAACATACACAAAATGCTGGTGGAACACAGCAGGCCAGGCAGCATCTATAAGGAAAAGCACTGTTGACATTTTGGGCAGAGACCTGACCAGTGCATCTTACTTCAGTGTTTGTTAAGTTGATGGAGAAGATCCTGAGAGGCAGGTTTTATGAACATTTGAGAGGCATAATATGATTCGGAATAGTCAAGGGGGGAGGGGGAGGGGACCACCATTTCGGGCCCCAGACAGTCCTTCCAGGTGAGGCAACATTTCACCTGCGAGTCTGCTGGAGTCGTCTATTGCATCTGCTGCTCCCGGTGCGGCCTCCTCTACATCGGCGAGGCCCAACGCAGATTGGGGGACCACTTTGTCGAGCACCTATGCTCCGTCCATCACAATAGACAGGACCTCCCGGTTGCCACCCACTTCAACTCTGCCTCTCATTCCCATCTAGATATGTCCATACATGGCCTCCTCTGCTGCCATGATGAGGCCAAACTCAGGTTGGAGGAGCAACACTTCATCTACCGTCTGAGTAGCCTCCAGCCTGGTGGTATGAACATCGAATTCTCCAATTTCTGGTAATTCCCTCCCCCTCCCCCTTCCCCTATCCCAGGTCCCTCTCTGCCTCTCTCTTCCTTTGCCTAACCATCTTTCGAATTCCATCTTTACCTTCTTAATTACTTTTTAGTTGCCTTCTGTTGTTTTTAAAAGCTTCCCAATCCTTTACTTTCCCATTAATCCTTACTCTATTATATACCCGGCTATTATGTTGGCTTTTACTTCTCTGTTAGCCACAGTTGTGTTATCTTTCCTTTAGAATACTTCTGACTCATACCTGTGCCTTCGAATAGCTTCCAGAAATTCTAGCCATTGCTGCTCTGCCATCATCTCTGCCAGTGTTCTTTTCCAATCAATTCTGGCCAACAACTCTCTCATGTCTCTGTAATTCCCTTTGCTCCACTTTAATACTGATACATCTGACCTTAGCTCCTTCTCAAATTTCAGGGTGAATTTGATCATATTATGATTACTTTTCCCTAAGGGTACTTTTATCTTCAAGTTCTCTAATCAATTTTGGTTCATTGCACAACACCTACTCCAGAATATCTGATCCTCAAGTGGGCTCAATCATGAGCTGCACTAAAAAGCCTTCTCATAATCACTCTAGAAGTTCTCCCTCCTGTAAACCAGCACCAAGTAGGTTTTCCCAATCTACTGACATATTGACTATTGTAAAATTGTCCTTTTGGCATGCATTTCCTATCTCCCATTGTACTTAGTAAGCCGCATCCTAACTACTGTTTGAGGGCTGTTTAGAACTCTCATCAGGGTCTTTTTACCCTTGCAGTTCCTTAGCTCTATCTACAATGATCAATCCTATGTCACCTCTTTCTAATGATTTGATTTCATTTTTTACCAACAGAGCAATGCCACCCCCTCTGCCTTCCTGCCTTCCTGCCTGTACTTTTGATACAATGTGTATCCTTGTATGTTAAGCTCCTAGCTATAATCTTGCAACATGATTCAATGATACCTATAACATTATATCTGCCAATCTGCAACTGTTCTGCAAGTTCATCTGCCTTATTCTGTATAGTATGTACATTCAAATACGACACCTTCAGTCCTGAGTTCACACTTTACAACTTTCTCTGCCTTTTACATTGCAACTCATCTTGTTGACCACAATTTTGCCCTATTATCAGCCTCTCTTTACTACACATTACCTCTGTTTGTCAGCTTGCTACTTCATCTTCAGCACTATAATCCGCTTTTCCTATGATACTTAAAGCATTGGACACAGGCAGCTCAGGACACTAGTCACACCATGCTCAACTTTTTGATTCTTAAGTTTGTCTGAGGCCTTACCAACATCTACCTCCACACCGCTCCATTAACTGTTCTGGCACTCTGATTCTCATCTCCCTGCAACTCTCGTTTAAACCTCACTGTGCAGCATCAACAAACCTTCCCTTTTTAGGATATTAGTTCCCCTCCAGTTCAGGTGCAAACCATCCCTTCAGGGTCCCGCCTCCCTGAAAGACAGCCCAGTGATCCAATAATCTTATGCCCTTCCTCCTACACCAACTCCTTAGCCACGTATTATAATCTTCCTAGTTCTGGCCTCAATAGCTTGTGGCACAGGTAGCAATCGTGAGATCACAACCCTGGAGGTCCTGCCCTATAATTTAGCAACTAACCTCCTGAACTCCCTGTGCAGAACCTCATCACTCGTCCTTCCTTCTCATTGGTACCTACATGGACTACAACTTCTGGCTGTTCATCCTCCAACTTAAGAATGCTGAGTACTTGATCCAAAATATCCTGGCACCCAGGAGGCAACATACCATCTGGTAATCTCATTCTCACTCACAGAACCTCCTGTCCATTCCCCTAACTAATGAATCCCCTATCACCACAGCATGCCTCTTCTCCCCCTTCCCTTCTGAGTCACAAAGGCAGACTGAATGTCAGAAATCTGACTACTGTGACTTTCCTCTGTTAGGTCAGCTCCTCCCCCCATCCCAACAGTAACCAAAGTGACATACCTGTTGTTGAGGGGGATGGCCACAGGGGTACTCTGCTTTTTATCTCTTTCCCCTTTCTGACTGCCACCCAGTTTCCTGTGTCCTGCACCTTGGGTGCAAGTACCTCTCTATATGTCCTGTCTATCACACCCTCAGCCTCCCGAATGAACCTGAATTCATCCAGTTCCAGCTCTAATTCCTTAACGTGGATTGTTAGAAGCTGCAGCTGGATGCAGTTGTTGTCACCGGGGACAATGGAGATCTCCCTGCCTTCCCACATCCTGCAAGGGTAGCATTTTCCTTCCTGCCTGGCATCTCTACTGTCACCTCCCAGCTTCCCTTTTCCACACATCGAGTTTCCCCCTCACCTGGCTTCACTTTCTAACTTGTACTTCTTCCATTCCCAACACTTCTAATGATAATATTCCCCTTCCTTTTCAGTCCTGATGAACACTGGCTGTTTACTCCTCTCCATGGTAGTGTAGTGGTTAGCACAACACTGTTGCAACTTGGGATGTCAGACTTTGTACTTCAAATGTGGCTTCCCCGTATGGAATCTGTACATCCTGCCTGCGGAATGTTTAGATTTACTCCAGGTGCTCCCACTGGTTAGTAGGTTAATTAGTCATTGCATATTGTCCCAAGGGTTAAACCAGAGTTTACTGGGCTGCATGGCTCGAAGGGCTGAAAGGGCCAATTTTGTGTTGTATCTCAATAAATAAATAAATAATCAGATGCTGCCTGACTTACTGAGTTTCTCCAGCATTTTGTGTGTATTGCTTTGGATTTCCGGCATCTACAGAATCTCTTGTGTTTAGACAAAACAAATCTCAGTACTTGTAACAATAATGAAAAATTACCAATTGTTTCAGATGCAATGGCAATCCATGCCCTGTCCTACTCCCAGAGTGACGCAACATGACACTGATGTCGTTGTTATCATGTCCCACTCTGGGAAAAATTATCAATCTTCATTTGCAAGATACTGAATACAAACAGTTGAATGTTGAATTTCTAAGTAACATTGACTAATGGAATTGATTGAACTTTTGGAATATGAATCTCTATATGACTGTAAACAGTGAACAGTGTGTAGTTCATATTATATGAAGTAGATATATGAAGTATATACTTGTATATTGTATACTACAATATACTGTGTTGATTATATGAAGTAACCTTTCAGAGCAAACTAGAAAGTTGGAATTTAAAAAAAAATAATGAAATGGGTCACAAGTCTCTGAGCTATGTGTCTGGGAAGGCAGCAGAAACTTTGCTTAGTTCACTTTACGATCTTGCAGTTAATTGTACCTAAAGTCTATTATTTATTTATTGATACAGCCAGATTAGGACTTCCCAGCCTTTTGAAGCAAACTGCCTCATCAACCCCGAGGTATCAGTGGCAACAGAAGGCAGTCAGAGAGCCACCAAATGCGGAGAGTTCTTTCTCCTTGCATGGGATTTTCTTAAACAGTATCCAGAGCACAGGAGCGTGAAGCGTCAGAGGCATCAGCAGCAGCGGAAGACAGGCAGAGCATCACCAAATGCAGTGTCCTTTCTCCTTGCATGGGCTTTTCTTCTTATTTTTTAAAACATAAAAGAGAAATCGGGTCTAGCAAAGTGGCCATTGTCTGAGTGCGGGCTAGAGTCAGAGTGGGAACTGACAGGTGTAGGCTCAAAGAGCTTCAACGAGAAGAGGCTGAGACCAAAGAAACAGGTAAGAAAAGTAAGTTTTTCCTTTAGTTATTGCTTATTTGGTCTTGGTTGCCCGTTGTACAGTGCAGACAGAATGGCAGATATAGCAGTGGAATGCCCCTCCTGTAGGATGTGGGAATTCATGGAACCTGATAGCCTCCTTGATGACAACACCTGTGGGAAGTGCAGCAACTCGAGCTCCTGAGAGACCACGTTAAGGAGCTGGAGTTGGATTTGAATGAACTTAGGATCCTTCCGGAGAAAGAGAATTTGATAAGACTTTTGAGCAGGTAGTTACACCCAGAGTGCAGAATTCAGGGAGTAGATGAGTGAAGATTGAGAGAGGTAAAAGGAGAAAGAAGTCAGTGCAGGGTCCCCTGTGGCCATTCCTCTTATCAACAGGTATACCCCGTTGGATACTGCTGAAGGGGATGGCCTATCTGGGAAAAGCAGCAGCAGCTAATCCAATAGCACTGTAATATGGTTGGCTCTGAGCCTCAGAAGAGTAGGGTGAAGTTAGGCAGAACAATAGTCAAGGGGGACTCAATAGTTAGGGGGACAGATTGGAGATTCTGTGGCAGCAAAAGAGACGCCAGGATAATGAGTTGCCTCCCTGATGCTAGCATCCAGGATGTCTCTGAGCGACTGCAGAATATTCTTGAAGGGGAGGGTGAGAAGCAGAAGGTCATGGTACATGTTGGTGCCAATGACATAGGCAAGAGAGGGGTGGAAGTCCTGCACAGTAAGTTTAGGGAGTAAGGAAAGAGAGTGAAGAGCAGGAGCTCCAAGGTGGTAATGTTCGAATGACTCCCGGTGACATGAGCTAGAAAAGTCAAAATGGGAAGATAGCACAGATGAATGAATGGCTGACGGTGCAAGATTTCAAGTTCTTGGGTCATTGGAACCTTTTTTGGGGAAGGAGTGATCTGTGCAAGTAGAATGGGTTGCACCTGAAATGGAGGGGAAACAATATCCTGGATAACTACACTCTCTGTTGAGATGTTCCCACAACCAATGATCTCACTTTAAGGGCTCTTTACCTTGTTAACTCAGGCTGTCATTATTCATTGCTATTTATTTATATTTGCATTTGCACAGTTTGTTATCTTCTATGCTCTTGCTCTTTCATTGATCCTATTTACTATCTTATAGAGTTGCTAAGGATGCCCGCAGAAGAGTAAGGCCCTCAGGGATGTATGTAGTGACCTGTATGTACACTGATAATAAATATTCATTAGAACTTGAACTTTGAACTCTGAACTGCAGAATGTCCTGAGGTGTTACAGTGTCACGCTATGCTACTGAATGCTTCACTATAGTACATAAGTGTAAATCCAAGCTGGGTCACTCGGGAAAGTGAGGCCATCAACTACAGAACTTGAGGTGGTCATCAGAACCTGGTTTAATATCATCGGCAGATGTTGTGAAATTTGTTGTTATGCAGTAGTAGTACATTGCAATACATAATAATAAAAACTATAAATAACTATAAGAAGTTTACACATTGTGGCAAGCATTTGGACCATGATGACAGATGAGAAAAGCTTATTTATCTCAACTGAGGTCTTCATTACAACAAGCACAAAAACGGACCACATGAAGGACCCAAGGAGAGAGCCCACCCAGTCACATACAGATGAGTCACACCCCGTTTACAGTCAGGGTGACCCACAAATATGCAAGTGAACAACTGTATAACCCATGCTAAAATGTAACAATAAATGAACTTGAAAATCCCAGCATAATCCCACAAAAGCATTTTAAAAGAAAAACAACAAATAGTGCTGGCCACGAGGAATGTCAGGGTTGGCTGTCGACCACACCCCCACCTGGAGTGTCATACTACCCTGCACCTGTGGGGTCAGCCATCCTGGCAACCCCAGAGTCTAAAACAAAGCCCAGAAGTCCAGGTAGTGGTTGACGTCACTGCCTGGGGTGCTGTGGGGTGTCTGTAGCACCCCCACCCCCATGGAAGGCATTGTTTGGTAAGGCAGGAGACAAAGCACCTGGAATGCCACTTCCTTTCTTTCTTTTTACAATATTTTTATTCAGAAAAAAAATGATTTACAGAGTGCAACACATAGATACATCTCAACATAACTTGTGTACATTCATATATTGTAATAAACTTGATCAAAATGTTTTAGCATAACACATAAAGGTAAACCACTCTGTAATCAAAAATTTAAAGATAGGTCATACATCATAAAAGAAATTTTTTTATATATAAAAAAGTCAACCCCCTACCAACTACCAAAGAAAAAAGCTGATGGATGACAATGGATAATTAGAAAAAAAACATATTCACTTAAGAAGAGAAGATAAAAATATACATAAAAGTCTGTGCACTGTTAAACTTTATAAATTGGAAAAGTAATTTAGGAAAGGTCCTCAAATATCATAAAAATATTGTTTCGAATTTAAGACTGAGCAGCGGATCTTTTCTAAATTTAAATAAGACATAATATCACGTTGTCATTGAAGATGTGTAGGAGGGGTGGACTTCTTCCATTTAAGCAAGATTGCTCTTCTTGCTAAAAGAGGTTAGGAGTATTTAAAGTTATATCTTCATTTGCAATAATACCAAACAAGGCAGTAAGGGGATTTGGGTCAAATTGGACCCTAAAAAATTGAGAGAAGGTATGGAATACTTCCCGCCAAAACTTTTCAATTGTAGGGCAAAACCAAAACATATGAATTAAAGAGGCATCAGCAGAGCTGCATTTATTACAAAGTGGAGAAACATTCGGGTAAAAACTGGACAGCTTCTGCTTAGAAATGTAAGCTCTATGAACCACTTTAAATTGTAGAAGAGAATGACAAGCACAGAAAGATGATTTATTAACCTGTTTAAAAATTTTATTCCATCTATCATCAGAAATCTGCCAATTTAATTCATCCTCCCAAGTTTTTTTTATTTTATCTAAAAAGTCTTGTCTAGAAGCAATCAACAAGTTATAAATACCAGTAATAGAACCATTAACAAAAGGTTTTAAATTTAAAAGATCGTCCAGTAAATTTTTATCAGGACCTATAGGAAAAATAGCTAATTGGAAACGTAAAAAATCACTAATTTGAAGGTATCTGTAAAAATGTGATTTTGGGAGTGCAAATTTGTTTGACAATTGGTCAAATGAAGCAAGAGATCCTGAGATAAACAGGTCCCAAAAACACTTAATACCTAGTTCATCCCAATCTTTGAAGACTTTATTAGTCATGGAAGGGATAAAGAAATAATTAAGGAGAATGGGAGATGATAATGAAAAATTCGCTAAACCAAAAAATTCTCTGAATTGAGACCAATTGAGAAAATTAAAGTTTGCTTAACAATTATGTTATCTGTGGTTTTATTTGCTGAAAAAGAAGAGTATGATCCAAGAAGAGAGACAATAGAGGGATTTTTTACAGAATTAGCTTCTAAGGAGACCCATGATGGGCAATCTTTATGATAAATATAATAGGACCAGAAAGTAATATATTGGCAGCCCAATAGTAAAACATAAAATTGGGTAGGGCTAGTCCACCCATCTCTTTATTTCTTTGTAAATAAACTTTACTTAAACGAGCTTGTTTATTATTCCAAATATAAGAGGTTAAAATTGTAGCTAAAGAATCAAAGTACGTCTTAGGAATAAAAATAGGTAAGGCCTGAAAAAGATATAAAAATTTAGGAAGAATCTTCATTTTAATCGAATTAATTCAGCCAATTAGAGATAAAGAAAGAGGAGACCATTTAGAAAGCATCTTTTTCACATAATTCAATGGGTTTAAGTTTTCTTTGAATAAATTCTTTAAGTTTTTAGTAATTGTTACACCTAAATATGTAAATTGACTTGTAACAACTTTGAACGGAAATTTGGCATTTGATGACATTAGGTCATTTAAAGGAAATAGCTCACTTTATGTAGGTTCAGCTTATATCCTGAAAAAGAACTAAACTGGGAGATTAAAGAAAGAACCAAAGGTGAAGAAGTTTCAGTGTTAGAGATAAAAAGTAAAATATCATCAGCGTATAATGAAATTTTATGAGACATACCTTCCCTTAGTATACCAGAAATGTCCTTAGCTTCTCGAAGTGCTATTGCTAAGGGTTCTATAGCTAAAGCAAAAAGTAAAGGACTAAGAGGACATCCTTGTCTAGTTCCCCGCTGTAATTTAAAGGGCTTAGAAATTTGGGAGTTAGTAATAACCTGAGCGGTAGGAGACAAGTAGATTAATTTAACCCAACGAATAAAATTAGGCCCAAAATTAAACTTTTCTAAGGTCTTAAAAAGTTAACTCCACTCAATCCTATCAAAGGCTTTTTCTGCATCTAAGGATAATATACAGTCTGATTTTTTTGGATGGTGAATATATCACATTCAATAACTGAGGTATATTAAAATGTGAATAACGATTTTTAATCAATCCTGTGTAAAGGGGGTTTCTTCTTTTTTCTTTGTTACTGTTGGGAAAGGGCTTCTTTGTTTTGTTAAAAGCAGGAATGTTTCTTTGTTGTGAGAGAGTGCTGGAAGCTTGTTTGGGTTAAAATTTACTGATAACGAGAATTGTATTCCTTCGTAAACTAAATGGGGATTAATGTTCTTTCTTCTGAGTCTGTAAGCTTTTGTTGACGGGCTTTTGGAGAGATCGGCGCGAGGGGGTGAGAGAGAGAGGACGCAATGCTGTAAGCTGGGTGAGGAACAGACCCCAAGCAGGGGTCCGAGGCCAGGAGGTACTCCGAGGAGGGGGATGAAGCTAGATGTGCTTGGTTGACCACTCGGAGGGTCCTGAGCTGCGAGTCGAGGAGTTCGGAGGGGATCGAATGGTGGCCAGAAGACTTCAGTAATTGAGCTCCAATGGTTGTGCACGAAGTGGTTTGGACTTTGATAAGTTTGGTGCCTTTTCTTTATTTTTTCTCTTCATATATATTGTATCGTTATTAATCACTTAGTTATAGTAACCTTTATAAATTGTACTCATTTAATCGCTTATGGTGTACTGTCTGTTTTTGGGCGAGGCGGGGACATAACACAGCATCCACACCAGCTGATTACCCAGTTTGGCGGGGCCGAAGGCTGCTCCCCCTAGACAAGAACGAGCAGCCATCTTGAGGTTACAAAGAAATTGCGCAAGCTGCATGAATGCTGTCATTGGTGTGGGTGCAGGCAGGATGTGGAGCTGTTGGTGCACTGCTGCGATGTTTACACATCCCAGAAGGGGGCCAGGTGGTAAGTAACAGTACCTGATGGGGCCCCAGCATAGATATCAACTGCCCCACCCAGAAGAAGGGTACTATCCCCCCAGCTTTGATGGTGTTGGTATGAGCTGGGAGAGGTGATCTGATGTTGTACACAGGGTGGAGTTGCCTAAGTGGCAGAAAGCAGTCATGCTGGACCAGAACCAGCTTGTACCATATCAGCACTTGGACACCCTTCAGCCAGCATCAGTGTGCTTGCCAGGTTGCCCAGCTTCCGACAGCTGCAGTACCTTGGGTATCCCAGCGCATTTTATGAGGAAGCGTGGGTAATGCATTCTGCCATGACCCTGCGTATGCTCGCACTGTTGTGGTTTCCCAGGCCTTCCCTCCAGGTCAGTGTACTGTGTGGGGGAGGCATACTGCTCAGACCCATAATTTGTTCCCCGGCTCTTAAACTGCCTCATCTAACGTCGAAGCTCTTCAATCTCACAGTCAATTTCTAATGTCACGAATCCCGTGACAAGTCTAAAAGGACCAGCAGAAATGGAACAAACCTGGAAACTGGTTTACTACAAATTAAGACTATATTTATTACTACTACAAATTCATATCATTAAAACCAGATAATACGATACAGGTTATAAACTATTATATATATCTATGTTTCTCTGTAAATGTGTTAATGTGTTTGTGTGGATACAAAGATAATAGTCCCAGAGGTAGATATCAGTCTTACGGTGTCAGGTAAGTTTAAGCAGTTCAGTTCGCTTGGTGTTGCGTCGAGTTGAATTGATGGAGGGAGAAAGAGTTAATTGAGTTGATGTTTACGTAGGCAGCTTTAGATATTCTTGCTTCCAAAGTCTTTAGAGTCACTTCGTGTGAACCCCACACAGACACAGATGGACAGAGCCCCTTCTAGGGAATGGTCTACTAACGCACGGCACGAGTTCACCACCAGCAGACCCCCACAGGCAAGCTCTTACCCGCACTGGTAATCACAGGTCAAAATTACTCGGTCCGTGGCCTCCACCCCCATGGTGGTCTTAAGCTCCACCAGTGATTTCTCGGGTAGCTTCCACACTTCTCCCGTGTCATGTTTCCTCTGCTGTTATCAGACCAATGCCTCAACTTTTTATACTCAATCCGGAATTCCAACCATCCATTAGCTCAATTGCTCTGAGCTGTTACCATGACGACTTCCCAGCTCGTGTCTTAGCTGGCGCTGTACTCTCTCTCTCTCTCAAGGTTAATTAAAAGCGTTATCAAAACCAAGTCAGAGTCCTCTCTCTCTTTTAATTGCCTTCTTGTTCATTAGACTGCTGAATTTTCTAGCAGTTTCTCACCTGCATGATACCTTCCCCCTTTTGGGAAAATTTTGATCTTTGAGCAAAATTTTGCTCACTCACAGATTCTACACACCAAGCACTACATTCTACTTCACAAAGTGTACATTTAGCATTTACACACTTCATCAGTATTTTTTTAACAGTGGGATAGGCAATCCGCAATGACATTGTCCGTACCCCTTAAGTGTCTTATCTCGATATCAAACTGCTGTAAACACAGGCTCCAGTTTAACAAATGCTGATTTCGATCTTTGATCTAATCTAAAAACACCAAAGGGTTGTGGTCAGTGTACACCACTAATGGCTTTTGTGTGGCACCGACATAAACCTCGAAATGTTGTAATGCAAAAATGAGGGACAGCAATTTTTTTTCTATTGTCGAGTGATTTTTCTGGTGCACAATAAACTTTTTGGAAAAGTATGCCACCAGATGTTCAATACCATCATCTCCCACCCCCCCCCCCCCCCGTAATAGCACCGATGCTGCAGCTTCATCACTAGCATCCGTCGCTAGGGAGAATGGTTTAGTGAAGTCCGGTGCCTTTAGCACTGGATGGTGACACAAGATACCCTTTAACCGTTCGAATGCCTTTTGGCAACGCTCATCCCACACAAATCATTCACTCTTTCTTAACAGTTTTGTCAGTGGAAGGGCAATATCCGCAAAGTTCTTGCAAAATTTTCGATAATACCCCACCATACCTAAAAACTTTCTTAAGGCTCTGTTACCCGTTGGAATGGATAAGCATCTGTTTTGGTTATTGCGTTGACCTTTCTATAATCTGTGCAAAATCTCATTGTCCCATCGGGCTTGTGAACTATCACACAAGGGGAAGCCCACACAGAGGTGGATGGCCTGATAATACCATTGGCCAACATATATTCGATTTCCTGTTCCACTACTTTACTACATTCTAAATTCATCCTGTAGGGGTGCTGTTTCACTGGACCAGCCTGCCCCACAATGACATCATGTGTAGCTATACTACACTGTATCTGGGAATAGATCGGAATGCTTGCCAATTAGCTCCTTTATCTGTTGTTGTTGCTTCAGTTCCAGGTGGTTAATTTTACTGTCTATGTTCTCCAAAACACTAGCATTCTTGAGTCGAGCTGAAACCGGACACTGCTCATTACACTCCCTCGTTATCTCTGGGCTAGTCTTTGCAGCTGGGTCTTGTTTAGTCATGACCCCAACTGATAAGGGTTTAGAATCAAAATAAGGTTTGATTATGTTCACATGCACTCATTGAGTGGCCTTCCTTCTACCAGGTGTCCTGATAACATTGTTCAGCTCATCAAATTTCCTCAGTATTTCATAAGGTCCACTAAATGGAGACTGGAGAGGGTTATTCTCCAAGGGAAACAAAATCAAAACCTTATCTCCAACCTCATAGCTTCGTTCCCTCGCCTCATACCAGTGCTTCATATCAGCCTGGGTGTTGTGGAGATATTGTTTTGCAAGGTCACAAGCCCTGCTCGGCCTGTCTTGAAACTCGAAGACATAATCCAATACCCCAATTCTCACTTCCTTCTGAGACCATTGCTCTCTCAGTAAGGTCAAGGGTCCTTGAGGCCTATGACCAAACATGAGCTCAAACAGACTGAACCCCAATGATTCCTGGATCGAAGCTCTTATTGCAAATAGGAGTAAAGGTATCCCAATGTTTTTCGTTTTCCATACAGCACGTATTAATCATGGTTTTGAGGGTACAGTGAAACCTCTCTATCGCTCCCTGGGATTGGGGATGGTATGCCGTGGACAAAATTTGTTGCAATCCCAGTTCCGTAACTGTCTGTTGAAATACACCCAATGTAAAATTACTGCCCTGATCTGATTGTACCTCCTTGGGCAGACCCACTAGCGCGAAGAACTTAATAAGTGCCTTCACCACTGTTTTAGCCTTTAGGTTCCTGAGGGGTATTGCTTCTGGGAACCTAAAGGCAGTGCACATAATGGTTAACAAGTATTGGTGGCCACCTGCAGTCTTTGGCAGTGGGCCAACACAATCCACAATGACCCTGGAGAAAGGTACGCCAAAAGCTGGTATGGGGCAAAGTGGCGCATTTGGGATAGTCTGATTCAGTTTCCCTACCACTTGACATGTGTGACAGGTTTTACAAAAAACTACCACATCCTTTCTTATACCCAGCCAATGAAATTCTTTCATAATCTTGTGCCCTGTCTTTCTAACTCCAAGATGTCCCCCTAAAGGCATTGTATGAGCCATCTTTAAAATTTCTGTACGGTAACCCTTCGGAACCACTACTTGGTGCACCACGGCCCAATCTGCATCAGCAGGTACTGTCAACGGTCTCCACTTCCTCATTAATACCCTGTCCTTCAGATAGTGACCCATTGACTCCCTCTGAATTTCATCCTCAGAAAGAGCTGTCTCTTTTAAAAGGATCCCTATCCTGCTCTTCCATAAGCTTCTGTCTGGACAATGACAAACCCCTCTTATCCACCTCACTACCTGAATCCTGGTCGGACACAGATGGTAGAAAAGTTTCAGGTAAGTCAGTAGGATCTGTACCCCTGTCTTTGCTATCGCGGGCAGCTGACCCCTCCCGTCCAGATCACTTCACTTTGTTGTCATGCTTCTTGTGACCGCGCATGCGGGATAAGGCTCACTGTCTGCGCTTGTCTCACTAACAGCAGGCCGGCTTGTTAGCTGTAACCCTGGGTATACAGGGTTTCCTGCCAGGTCATTTCCCAACAAGACGTCCACGTTAGCTATCGGTAATTTAGGTCGTATCCCTATCTCAACTGGTCCAGACACTAAGTCACATTTCAAAATTATTTTGTGCAAAGGCATAACCTCTGTTCCCTTGCCAATACCTTCCAGAATATTCATTTGGTCCGTTTTTGTCTCATCACCAATTTCTAAGACATCACTTAATATCAGTGACTGAAAGGCTTCAGTATCGCGCCAGATTCTCACTGGAACTAGGGGTGACCCCTCCTTCACAGACACAAAACCCTTGATAATAAACTAATCAATCCTTTCCGGAACTCAGCCAGACTCCACCTTCCTTCGTGTGGTCTCAGCCGCTGGCGCACACGCATCGGGGGTATTCCCCTTCTCCTTTCCCATTTCTTTCTTCCGAATAAGACAATTAGATGCCACATGGCCAGGCTTCCTGCAGTAGTAACAGGTAAAACTGAAAAACTTATCTTTGGTTGGTTTCCCCTCCTCTTTACCGCTGTCACTAGCTCCTGCCTTGTTTCCTGTGTTACTCCATGGATTATTCCGATAACTCTTTTGATAACCATTGCTCGGGAAAAACTTAATCTTGAGAGTCAGGGCAAACTCATCTGCTAATCTAGCGGCCGCGGAAAGAGTCTCAACTTCTTTCTCTTCTAAGTATGTCCGTATCTCACTAGGGACACACTCTTTAAATTTTTTGATCAGCATCAGCTGTCTCACTTTGTGGTAGTCCTCGTCTACCTCTTTTGAGGCACACCACCAATCAAAGTACCTCTCCCTTTCACGGGCAAACTCTATATATGTCTGGTTCCCAGACTTCCTCAAACCCCAAAACTTCTGTTGGTATGCTTCTGGCACTATTTCATAGACCTTAAGCACAGCCTCCTTCATAGCATCATAATTAGTCGACTCAGTCACAGATAAGGCAGAATATGCTTGCTGTGCCTTTTCTTTTAACACACTTTGCAGCAAAACTGCCCAGTCCTCCCTCGGCCACTTCCTGTTCTGAGCCACTTTCTCAAAATGTGGGAAGTACCTATCAATGTCTCCTTCAGCAAAAGGAGGTACCAACTTAATTTCCCGACTGACGTTAATTGATGCACCCTCTCGCCACCACGGCCTGACACTTGACCCTCTTGACGCCGCATCACCCTCACAATCTCCCTCTGTTTCTCTGCCTCTGCAGCCTCGAACTTAAGTCTCTCCATTCTTAATTGTTCTAGTGGTAACAGGGTCTCCCCATCACTCCTGTAGTGACTCCTCCTCAAATAACTTTTTCCCAACACAATATTCAGCTATTTTCCTCCAAGTTTCTCACCTGCGTGACACTAATCCCACTCCTGACACCAATGTTGTGAGCATTCGGTCCTTGATGACAGACAAGAAAATTTCATTTACCTCAACTGACAAACACAAAAACAGTCTGAGTGTAGGACGCAGAGAGAAACCCCACTCAGTCACATACAGATGAGGAGGTGATTATTACACACTCCCGTTACAGTCAGGGTGACCACAAATATACAACTATATAACTCAAGCTAACATATACAAATAGACTTCAACATCCCACCATAATCACACCATGTCCTGGTGAAGGGTGTCAGCCTGAAACGTCAACTGCCTATTAATTTCTATGGATGCTGCCTGACTTGCTGATTTCCACCATCATTTTTTGTGTACTTTGGATTTCCAACATCTGCAGAATCTCTTGTGTTTATATATATTTATCCTTCTCCAGTGATGTAGGTAGGTGTTAGGGTGCAGGTGAGCTCTGGGCCTGATGTCCCACACACCCAGGGAAAGTGCACGCGCAATACATCGGCTTTCCTTTCCGGGTGTAGTGATCGCCGTGTGGTCACTGTCTGGCTTGCTAGGTAGGAGGCCACTACAAATGGCCTCTCCTACACTACTGCGTCCATAGCAACACCTTTTCGTCGGTGCCCCTCATTTGCACCGAGCTTGCTATGTCATGGCGCAACAGAGTGTCTCGCAGTATAACTGGACGGGTAGGCTGGGCTCGTTAGTCTTGGTTGGCAGCCAGCCTAAGAGAAGGACAACTCTGACTCCAAACCCGGGCAGGTGGGGCTCCTCAGCCTTGTCAGGCCATCCACCTAGCAGAAGGACACTCCGATGTAACTCCTACGACCCAATGACCTCACTGTCACCGTCCCAGCTTGCTAGGCTATGGCAGATGAACCCCAGGTGTAAAGGGTGGGGCCAGTAGCACACTCACTGCACTCCACCTAAAAAAACCCATTGCGCAGTCTGAGCGACACCCCCACATCTACGACCATCCTCCCCGACAGCCACTGCTGCCGGGTCTGCATGTCCCATATTGACCTCGTCAGCCACCAGCGAGCCTGCAGCAGACATGGGCAGCCCCCTTCCTACATCTTTGTTCGCAAAGCCAAGCCCCATGATGATGATGATGAAGTAGGTGTGTGTGCTTGTATCTGTGACCCTTTCTGAATGTTGTGTGTGTGTGTGTTGGGTGTTCCTATATACTCTCTGCCACTGTTGAGTTTATTCATCTATTGATAACCATGTTTCATTGGCCTGTAAAGACACTTGGACACTTGGATCTCTAGGACACACTCCCCCCCCCCCCATTGAAGCATTGAAGAAAGTTCATGTTCAAGCTGTGCAAGTTAGACAATGAAATTCACCAGGAATTGCCGGGAAACTGGTGCAGAATCTCAGCAGAGCTGCCATTGGCATGAAGTACAGGAGCCATCTCTTCCTGTGAGGCAGAACTATCTTAAAAAAGAAGCAGCCTGCCCATTGCACTTGTGAATCCTCAGAGAGGGCATATTCCTCAATACCAATGAGACCCAAAAATAAAAATGAGAGTGCTTTCCTGCACTCTCTCCTGTTTGCCGTTCAACACTCATGCCCACATCTGAATCCTAGCTCAATCTCCATGCCTGTGTCCTGCGTTTGGGTCCACCTCGTTCATTGTATCAGGGAGGAGGGTAATTCTGCTTTAGTTTTTGTTGAGAGGGGCCAGAGTTGGAGGACATCAAGCTGAAGTTTGAAGAAAAGTTGGAATCCAGGGATAAAACGGAATAAAATTGGAAAGGAAGCATTTTGTCATGATGAAAGTTACATCTCAGCTTGATACAGAAATGTTAATGTCCAAGAACAAAAATGCCAACTCAAAGTTGTGGATGCAACCCAGTCACAGAAACAACCCTCCCTACTATAGAACATATACACAGTAATAGGCTGCCTCAAGAAAACAGCATGCATTGTCAGGTACACCCGCTATCCAGGTCATGCTCCCTTCTTGTTGCGGCCTTTGGGAAGAAGGTGCTTAGGTCCTACACCACCAGGCTGAGGAACAGTTATTATCCTTCAACAATCAGATTCTTGAACCAGCATGAATAACTTCACATGTATGGATTCAGTTGCAAGGATTCTCGAAGTTATATTTTCAGTATTATATATTTTCTTAATGATTTATTATTATCATTAGTATTATATTCTTTGTATTTGCACAGTTTGTCTTGGTTTTTCACCAGACCTCGTTTCCATGTAGTGTGTCATTGAATCCGTTGTATCTTTTTGTTCTGTGTGAGTGTCCACAAGAAAATGACTCTCAGGATAATATATGGTGATAGATGTGTACTTTGACAATAAATTTACTTTGAACTTTGAGGGAGAGGAGTGAGTGTTGGGATGTGTTTGAGAGAACAGCCACAATCCTCATGTCTGCCAGTGTGAGGAAGGAGGTAAAAAAGCCTTTGCAATTTCAGACACCTAATGTGGAAGATAAACTAAGCACTTTGGGGGATGTTCTGGGACTAGAGCAGAATGTTGTAGAGTCACAGAGTTTGATCAGTGCCTAATCAGTGAGAAGAATAGGAGACTTCGCACAGGTCTGCGATTGAAGATTAAAGAAAACAAAACTTCATGGCAGTCTTTCGAGTTTAAACTGCACTCAATCAGTGAACAGGATTCATTAATAAGGGTGAATAAAAATAAGGCAAGTGCAAACAGATCTGCTATTGTTAGAGTGGCCATTGTGTGAGTAGAGCAGTGTTAGACCGGGAGGCTTTGGCTTTAGCTCATCAGGCTTGAGGTAAATATCAGGTAAGTTTCTTCTTCTGCTGCTTTAATCTCCATTCCTCATCTGTTAGGACATAGTTAGAGTAGTGAGACTGACTCAAGAGGCAGCGTTAGGTTCTTTGTGTAAGATGTGGGAATTCTGGGAGACCTACAGTGTCCAGGGTAACCACATCTGCACCAGATGCGCAGAACTACAGCTTCTCAAAGAATATGTTAAGAAACTGGAGCTGCAGCTTGATGATCTTTGGCTCATACTGGGAGACTGAGGAAGTGATAGATAGGAGCTACAGAGAGGTAGTCAGCCCTAGGTTGCAGGAGGTACGTAACTGGGTGATTGTCAGGTAAGGAAGGGAACAGGGCAGCCAATACAGAGTATCCCTGTGGCTCTTTCCCTCAAATATATTTTGGATAATGTTGATAGCCTACTAGAGGGAAGTCGCAGTGACTAAGTCTCTGGTATTGAGTTTGGCACAGTGGCTCAGAAGAGAAAAGAGGACTGCAGTAGTTATTGGAGATTCCAGTAGTTAGAGAAGTAAACATGAGATTCTGTGGACATGATAGAGACACTCAAATGGTATATTGAGAGTGGTTTAAACTAATATGGTAGGAGGATGGGGGCATGGATGTAACAAGAGGGACAAGCCAAGGATTGGGTACAAATGCAGACAGAGCAAAGAGCTAAATTGTACCACAGAGGCAAAGCTCAAAAGGGCAAAGAATGCATGACTGATGGTGCTGTACTTGTATGGGCGTAGTTTTCGGAATAAGGTGGATGAACTCATGGCACAATTATCAATTTGTCGATATGACGTTGTGGGCATCAGTGATTCATGGCTGACAAAAGGCCGTACTTGGGAGCTTAACATTAAAGGATATAGTTTGTGTCAAAAGGACAGGCAGGAAGGCATAGGCAGAGGTGTGGCTTTGTTGGTCAGAGACGGAATTACATCTTTAGTAAGGGGTGACGTAGGGTCAGAGAATGTTGAATCTTTATGGGTGGAGTTAAGAAACTGCAAGGGTAAAATAAAACATTATTGAAGTCATATATAGGCCTCCAAATAGTAGTCAAGATGTGGGGTTGAGATTGTAAAGGGAGCTGGAAAAGGCTTGTAATAATGATCTATCAATATTGCAATGGAGTACCTCAATGTTCAAGGGGATTGGAAAAATCAGGTTGGTGTCGAATCGCAAGAGAGGGAATTTGTTGAATGCCTTCAAGATGTTTTTTTTTAGAGACTATTGAGCTTGAGCTTACTTGGGGAAAGGCTATATTAGATTGGGTGATCTCCTGGGATTTTCATGCACAACAGTCTCTAGAGTTTACAGAGAATGATGCTGAAAAATAAAATAAACATTCAGTGAGTGGCAGTTCTGTGGGTGAAAATGCCTGGTTAAGAGAGGTAAGAGAAGAATGGCCAGAGTGGTGCATGCTGACAGGAAGATGACAGTAACTCAAATAACCACACATTCTAACAGTCATGTGCAGGTGAGTATCTCTGAATGCATAACATGTCAGACCTTGAAATAGATGAGCTACAACAGCAGAAGAGCACAAAAACCACAAACATCAGTAGCCACTTTGTTTTTTTAACTGATCGGGGCAAAGAGGCTAGTCAGCGCAGATGCGTGACATAGCGTGCCAAAGGTTTAAAAGAAAGACCGCCATACACAATGGCCATCATCGTAGCGGCCATTGTCGGAGTGGACTGAGGCAGAGGGGGATGGCTTTGGCTCAATCAGGCTTCGGTGAGAACAGGCAGAGGCGAGGTTGAACATGGCATGACTGTGCAAGCGCGTGAAATTCAGCCGCTGAGATCAGTAGGGGAATTTAAAAAGCGAGCAGAGGCTGAGTACGAGCTTCACTCCAGGTGAGGTAAGGCCCGGTAAGCTCCTTTAATTACTCTAATTAGCTCAGGAGTAGGTTTTTTTGAGATACTCAAACCACTGTCTGGCACCCAACGATCATTTCATGGTCAAAGTCACTTAGATCATACTTCTTCCCTATCCTAATGTTTGGTCTGAACAACAAATGAACCTTTGGGCCATGCCTGCATGCTTTTATGCATTGAGTTTCTGCCACATGATTGGCTCATTAGATATTTGCAATAATGAGCAGGTGTACAGATGAATAAACTCATACACTCACATGCACATAACACAAGCACACACACACATTCAGACACAGACACACACACTCACCCACACACAGGCACATACAGACCCTCACAACCAACACACTTATACACTCACACAACACACACAGTCACACACACATTCATGCACACTCAGCAAACACATACTCACACCCACACACACGAAGCACACACAGGCACACACACACAACATATACTGACACATACACACACAATCTCACACTGATGCATATACACACAAACACAAACATTAATACATTCAACACACACAAACACCACATGCAATGTCACATACACATACACAAACATGCATATACAGACACATATGGACACACAACACACATTTCAACACACACACTAACACAAACACAGACAATTACACACACACACTGACCCAAACACACACACTAACACAATACATACACTCACACTAACACACCCAAAAATACAGTCTCATAAACACATGCAACACACATACACATGCATATACACAACACACACACACTCACAAACTCACTCACTCACATTCGCACACACACTCACTCAACACAGGTGATTACGCACATTCACACATAACACACAGTTATACACACAACTCACAAGCAACATGCACACATGCACTTACACACACAGCACACAAAACACGAATGCAAAGTCACATGGACACACACAACACACATATACACACATGTGCACACACACATATAAACACATACACAGTCACACACATACACATGCACCTAATACACACACGTAGACACAGGCACACACACAAAAACACAGAGATTTAGAACAATGTCAGGGTGTCAATTGTCTCCCCTGAGATTTAGAACAATCTCAGGGCGTGAGTGGTCCCGCTGATATTTAGAATAATGTCCGTGTGTGATTTGTCTCAGCTGATATTTGGAACAATATCAGGGTGTGAAATGTCAAGGCTGTGTTATTGCCTTTGGAACAAATGAGGCTGAGAGTGCTTATTTAAGCTGTATATAATTGCAAGGTCTCGGTTTTGGCTAAAAGTAGGGTCTTATTTTACCTGCACAGAGAGGCCTATAATGTTGCCATGGCAATGTAGCCCTCAGCATGAAACTATAATGGCTTGTGCCATTGGTGTTCAGAATTCAATAGTGGTGTCCTCTGGAAGGAGTCTCTACATCCTCTCTGTGGAATTCGTGAGTTTCTCCAGGTCCTCTTCCTTCCTCCCACAGTAGTTTAATCTGCTCCACCATGGCTGATTTGTCATTCCACTTAATGCCATTCTCCTGCCTTCTCCCCATAATCTGACTAATTAAGAATCTATCAACCTCTGTTTTGACGGCTTGACCTCCACATCTATCGATGTAAGTGAAATCCATAGATTTGATTCATCACCCTCTGGCTAAAGAAATTCCTCCTCAATACTGTTCCAAAGGGACATTTTTCTACTGTGCCCTTTGGTTCTCAGCTCCCCCACTACAGGAAACATCCTCTCCATATCTACTCTATTGAGGCCTTTCAATATCAGTAGGTTTCAATTAGATCCCCCCTCATTCTTCTAAACTCCAATGAGTGCAGCCCCAGAGTTTGTGGACTTCTACAGAACCCTCTCAATGTCAGCTCAGCTTGCTTTGATGTGCATATGAGAACTAAAGCTAATCATTAATCTTTAAATGTTTAAATTTGCTATCCCTTTATGTGACAAATCTGAGGATGTATATTGTATATATTTCTCTGCCATTAAATGTACCTATTGAAACCTATTGTACAGTCTGAGGTTTAAGGAGATCAGCAAGACTAAAATAAGGTTCTATAACATGGTATGAAATGCAATAGAAAAGAATGGAACATTGAGCTGTACAGCACAGTCTAGGCCATTCGGCCAATGATGTGCCAACCTCCATAAGCCTACTCCATGATCCTGCCCTTCCCTCCTATATAGCCCATAAATTGCCATTTTCTTTCACCATGTGCCTGTCTAAGAGACCCTTAAACACCCTACTGTATTAGCCTTCAGCACCTGGCAGTGCATTCCAGGCACTTACCACTCCATGTAAACTATTTGTTAAAATATATACTCTGGCCACTTCAGTAGGTACACTGATATACCAGGAAAAAAGGGTCTGGTGTTTGCCGGTGTAAATAACATAAATTCTTCTCAGGCTTCCAACCGGGTACAGATATTTGTCCTAAAAGACGGAAGTCTCATTCTTAATAAGAACTAGAATTTGACTGTAAACAAAGTGGGAGAGCAGAAACCTGATTGGATGGGAACTAACCAATCAAGAGGGACAGACTACCATGAGGCATGGTACTGGCTGCATCATACTGTGATGTTTTACTACAGCAGGTCCTGGAAGGCTTGTGAACGTAGAGGGTAAAATGAATACAGCAAAATACAGGGAAATCCTTGAGGAAATCCTGATGCAGTCTGCAAGAGAACTGCATCTTGGGAGACTTGTTTTCCAGCAAGACAACGACCCAAAGCATAAAGCCAAAGCTACACAGGAATGTATTAAAAATAACAATGCTAATAGTCCAGACCTCAATACAAGTGAGAATTTGTGACAGGTCTTGAAGAGGGCTGTCCACTCATGATCTCCATGCAATCTGAAAGAACTTGAACAGTTTTTTTTTAAAGAAGAATGGGGAAAAATTGCAGTGCCAAATGTGCAAAGCTAATGGAGACCTATCCACAGAGACTTAAAGCTGTAATTGCTGCGAAAGTTGCATCTACTAAACACTGACTTGAAGGGGCTGAATACTTAAGCAATCAATTATTGTGTTTTATATTTGTAATTAATTTAGACCAAATATAGAAATTTGTTTTAATATTGAGAAAAAGTCTTTTGTGTTGATTACTGTTTAAAAAGCCAAATTAAATCCACTGTGATTCAATGTTGTAAAAGAATAAAACATGAAAACTTCCAAGGGGAGTGAATACCTTTTAGAATACCTTTTATTATTCAATAATAAATTTTCTTTGAAATTTGAACTTTGAAATACATTGCTATACCAACTGCAAGTACATAGTTTGGCTAGAAGGTTAGTGTATGATAGTGGCACTGAAATCAATTTTAATCACTATGTACATTTACATGCATTGGGAATCTGCTGGTATGTTGGTTAGGGCATGACACGCGACAAAAAACAATTATAAGAAATAATATTAAAAATAAAGTTACAGCTAAAGTATGAATATGGAATAAAATGTGCATAAATACACACATACCAGCATGTATTTACAATGTTAACAGTACTATAAGCAGTAGTTTAAAGTGTTTTCAGCGATGTGGGTAACAGATGGGTGGGATGGGGTGGGGGAATGCCTAACTGGAATGGTTAATCAGATTAGCTTCTGGGAGAAGAAACTTTTAAGATGGTGTGTAGCTTTTATTATTATAGCCCTATATGTTTTTCAGAAGGGATCTTTTGGAAAAGGCAGTTTGCAGGGTGGTTAGTATCTGCAATGATTTTTCCTGGACTCATGCAAGTCCTGCGGTGATGGTAGACTGCAGCCAATAGCCTTTTCTGCTGACCTGCCAGTTATCTGTCATTTTTATATTGAAATATAAGGTTGTACGAGGGGTACATTTAGGGTAAGTGCAAACAGGCTTTTCCATTGAGGTTGGGAGAGATTAGAACTAGACGTCATGAGTTAAAGATGAAAGGTGAAAAGTTAAAGAGGAATCTGAGGGGGAACTTCAGTCAGAGAGTGAAGAGATTGTGGAATGAGCTGCCAACAAAAGTGATGGATGCAGGTTTGATTTCGACATTTAAGAGAAATTTGGACAGGTAGGTGGATGGTGGAGTATGTACGATTATGGTCCAGGCACAGGTCAATGGGATTAGGCAGAATAATAGTTTGGCATGGATTAAATGGACTGAAGGGCCTGTTTGTAGAAGCATAGAAAAACTACATCACAATACAGGCCCTTCAGCCCACAATGCTGTGCCAAATATATACTTACTTTCGAAATTACCTAGGATTACCCATAGCCCTCTATTTTTCTAAGCTCCACGTACCTATCACATTCACATACAGACCCGATTGTTTCCACTTCCACCACCATTGCCGGCAGCCCATTCCACACGCTCACCACTCTGCGTAAAAAAAAACTTACATCTCCTTTGTACCTACTTCCAAGCATCTTAAAACTGTGCCCTCGTGTGATAGCCATTTGAGGCCTGGGAAAGAGCTTCTGACTATCCACACGATCAATGCTTCTCATCATCTTATACACCTCTATCAGGTCACCTCTCATCCTCAGTCACCCCAAGGAGGATGAGAGGTTTCTGTTCTATCACTCTATTATTGAATGGGAGGGGACAGGCACATGGGGCAGAAAGCCTACTCCTGTGTTTATTTATTTATTTATGTTCTTATTGCAGAGGGAGCTATTGTTATAGAGGAGGAAAGGGTTGTTGTGATAAAAATTTTGATTCAGGCTTTGAAACACAACCAGAGAACCAACAGGATCTGGAGGTGATGAGAAGGTAACCTTATCACACTGCTTTTGGATGAATTGGTGTGATTTTGTTGTGCAGAAGTGAGCACTGAGGGACATAGACAGGGCAAATGCATATTTTTCTCAGGGTTCCAGAGTTAAGAACTAGATGCCATAGGTTTAAGGAGAAAAGGGGCAAATTTCATAGCAGACAGTAGAAACTGCAGATGCTAGAATCTGGAGAAACAAATAGACAACTAGAGGGAACTCAGCATGTTCATAAGACATAGGAGCAGGATTAGGCCATTCAGCCCATCGACTGCTCCACCATTCCATCATGAATGATTTACTATCCTTCTCAAGCTCATTCTTCTGCCTACTCCCCATAACCTTTGACACCCTTACAAATCAAGAACCTATCAACTTCTGCTTTAAATATACCTGATATCTTGGCCTCCACAACCACCTTTGGTCATGAATACCACAGACTCACCACCCTCTAGTTAAGGATTTGTGGGAGGAAAGGAATTTTGATGCTTTGAGTCAAAACCTTGCATCGGTATGAGGTTTAATGGGAACCTGAAGAGCACCTTTCTCCACCAAGATGATGGTCCATATATCGAATGAATTGCCAGAGGAAGAGATCGAAGCAGGCACAATATCAACCGTGAAAATAGACTTGAACAAGTACACAGATAAGACAAGTTCAGAGTGATATGGACCAAATGTAGACAAATGGGTCTGCCTCATATGGACATCTTGATTGGCTCGACTGGCTGGACTAGAGTAGTTGTCAATGACGACTGCATTTTCTAAATTACAGCAGTGAAGAGAACTACAGAAGTACTTGTTGGTAAACTGAAGTGTCTGTCCTATCAGTCCTGACTCAGCTTGTATTCCAAGGGTTAAATGAAAAGGTCAAACACTCCATCGCTCAGTTCCCTCTCCTCAGGACTGAGGTGAAATCGTTAGCAACAAACAAGCAATCTGCTGGAGAAACTCAGCAGGTCAAGCAGCACCTGTGGGAGGAAAGGCACTGTCAAGGTTTCAGGTCAAAACCTTGCATCAGGACCCTTTCATATTGGTCCACATTTCATCATCTGTAGTCCCTTGTGCCTCCATGAAAGTTATTGATTTATTTAGAGACACAGCGTGGAACAGACACTTCCAGACCAACGAGTCACACCACCCAGTTAGTTAATACTAGCCTAATGACAGGACAATTTACAATGACCATTTAACTTACTAACCTTCGGCCTGTGGAAGGAAACTGGAGCATCTGGGGAAACCCATGAGAACATAGAAACTCCTTACCGATGATATCGGAATTAAACTCCAAACTCTGATGCCTTAAACTGTAATAGTGTTGTGCTAAGCATGACACTACATGGTGCCCTGGGTTTACACTGTTTACACCTGGTTACATAGAGAATTATAAAGACCTATTAAGTTACAAATCTTAACAGGATATAGAGCAAACATTTGTTTAGCCATTTATTAGTGGCTATCGATTCTTCTTTACAGTAAAGAAAAACGATTTAATTGTCAATGAGGTATTGAGTTGGTAAATGGGAATATACTGAGCAATGGGCAAAATCAACCAAACATTCTCTACTACATGGCCCAAGGTCCCTTTTGTAATTATAACTGATTAGGAATTTTATTGCTGGACTGCTGAAGTGATTTCATTTTATTTTATTGAAGTCAGTTATTGTGTTTCTACTAAACATATTAAACTCAGAAGAATTAGCCTTATATTTCCAGTTTACAATGCAGAATCTATTCATTTTAAGAGTTCAGGAAATATGACAGTGGAGATGTGAATAGATGCTGTACTTCATAATATTAATATTCCTATTTCTTAATGTAAATTCGCCCACTAGTGCAAAGACAGAGGGGTTTAAAAGAAGAGCTGCATCTGAATGTCTAGACCAGATACAAATGTAATCCGTAAGGGTATGATGCAGTTTGGATGGAATGAAGAACCTTAAAAGTTTGCAGGGTAGATAGACTTCAGGTGAAGGGAGGTTCAAGACCATGAAGGGATTATGAAATGGAATATGAAAGTTAGTACAGAGGCATTGTGTCCTGTTGTGTCAAGAGCCTGATGGTTAATGGAAATTACTGTTCCAGAACCTGTTACTATGGGTCCTGAGGCTCTTGAACCTCCTTCCTGATGGCAGCAGTGAGAAGAGAGCATGGTCTGGATGGTGGGGGTCCTTGATGAAGGATGCTGCTTGTAGATGTGCTCAAGTGCAGAACATGCACTGACCATACTGCCAGGCTTTTGGACAGCTTCTCTCCTATTTCAGACAGAGTTCTGAATTGCCCATGTACCACAATATTTATTTATTGATACAGCACAGAACAGGCCCTTCTGACCCACTGAGCCACACCATCCAGCAACCTACCAATTTAACCCTAGCTTCATCACAGGACAATTTACAATGTACCTCTTAACCTACCGACTGGTACATTTGTTGGGGACTACACATGGAAACCAGATAAGCCTGAAAGAATATTGGAAGAACATTCAAACTTTCTTACAGAGGAATTGCTAGAGTTTACAGAGAATGGTATGAAAAACAAAAACATCCAGTGAGAGGGGGTTCTGTGGGTGAAAAAGAGAGGTCAAAGGAGAATGGCCAGACTGATTCAAACTGACAGGAAGGTGACAATAACTCAAATAAGCATTTATTAGATTGCTAGAATTAACCATTTACCTCAGGACTAAGAGGTAGAATAACCATCCTTAGTTGGTATTTCTGATTATAACTCTCAGTTTGATTACTCCAACAGGTCTAAAGTGTGGACAAAAATTTCTAACATAAAGGTTGAATTAAGCAGTTTTACGTGGAACCAGCAACACTAAGAAGGTCTAATCTATGCAGGTATTATCTTCTGTTTATTTTATTTAGAGGTAGAGTGTGGAATAAGCCCTTTCAGCCCTCTCAACCATGCTGTCCAGCAAACCCCAATTTAACTCCAGCATAATTATAGGATAATTAAAAATGTCCAATTAACCCACTAACCAACATGTCTTTGAACTGTGGGAAGGAACTGGAGCACCCAGAGGAAACGCACACATTCCATGGGGAGAGCATAAAGACTCATAAAAGAGGACACAAATTGGAACTCTAAACTGGAACAGCCCGAGTTGTAATTGCATCATGCCTACCAATGCACCACTGTGGTGCCTGCTTGAGGCTTCTCCCATCTGTCTTCATAAGGAGATCTTAGATCTTTAGTGAGATAGAGAGCGGAATAGATCCTTCCCACCCTTCAAGCCAGGCTGCCCAGCAATTCCCAATTCAATCCTAGCCTAATCACGGGACAATTTACAATGACTAATTAGCCTACCAACCGGTATGTCTTTGGACCGTGAAAGGAAACAGGAGCACCTGGAGGAAACACACATGGCTATGGGGAGAACGTACAAACTCCTTACAGATTGTGGTGGGACTTCAATCTGGAACACTGGTACTATAAAACATTGTGCTAACCACCACACTATTTTGCCACCTGTTCCTTTCTCCCTCAAATTATTATTTACATGTATCTGAACATTAGTGTTAATATCTTACAAACGCAAGTTTCACATTCTCAACATTCTCTAGGTATTTTTCAAAAAATCCTATTTTAGGGTCCTCTGTAACATTGACGATTCCTTGTTTCTGTCTTCACTGCATCTGTTCTATATACTAAATAAGTCATAATTTTGTAATATCTCATTTTTCTTTATTTCGGGAAAGTAAGACCACTAGAGGGTCTTTTCTGAATTGCATTTTAAGACTGTCGATATTCTCTTTACAAACAGTAAAAAGAAATACACACAACATTTTGATTATCATCGATGTAAAATCTAACTTAACATCTGTTGTCAATTCTTTCCCTGAAGAAATAAGCTCTTTCTTAAGGCTCCTTCTGGCCTTTTTGATATGTTCCTTATTTATACAGCTTAATCCCTTTCTCCACTTTATTTGGAGACTCTCGGCCTGATTGCAAGGGAGCTTAGAAGGATGCATGGAAATCTCATTGAAACTTACCAGATACCAAAAAAACCTAGATAGAGTAGACATGGAGAGGATATTTTTTATTAAGACAGCCTAGGATCTGAGGGCACAGCCTCAGAATAAAGGGATTTTCCCTTTAAGACTGAGATGAGAACTTTCTTCAGCCACAGGGTGGTGAATTTTTGGAATTTGTTGCCACAGATTGCAGATGCCAAGTCACTGAGTGCAGTTAAAACTGATATTAAGACATAAGATATAGGAGAAGAATTAGGTCATTTGGCCCATCCATGCCATTTCATCATGGATGTGCATTTCTCTCATATCCCCAATCACACGTGACTATAAACCTAAACTTGAACATGTATTCCATGAAATATGAGCCAACCAAGTATACATAAGCATATGTGTAAATGCTAGATACTGATATATGTGTTTCTTTGGTACCCTGCTTAGTATCAGACCAACAAAAGAAAACAGATTTATGTTGTTGACTTCCTAGACCACAAGGCATCCTGCTCAATGATATCAGAATCAGGTTTATTATCACTGCCATACTATTGGTAGTGAGATCTGGTGTTTTGTGGCAGCAGTATGCTGGGGAGGCTAGTGTCCATGATGGAGCTATATATCTTTAGATATCGATATGTAGGAAGCCATATTGGGAACAGCAAGCTAGCTCCCTTTCAAAGGACCATGGCAAAGAGACCTGTGATGTTGATTCAGGGTGAAATATTGTTCTATGCTATATCTAACACAAAGTAGTACAGTGATATCTTCCCTGTCTACCAGAGGGATAGGACAAGGCCATGGCTTTACAACAGTTCTGTTGCTGTAGCATTCCTTTCAGCCCAGAGTCAGTTGGGATTTTATGCTCCAATTTCTGGAGTGGAAATCAACCCCACAAAGTTCTAACTCAAAGGCAAGAGTGCTACCTACTGAGCCACATAGAACGATAGACTCGATGACAAGTCATTTGAGGTTAGAATGGAGAAGCCTGTTTTAAAACTGCAATGACTGAATCAGAATCAAATTTAATGTCACTGCCGTACAATGAATTGTTTTTCTACAGCAGTGTATGTATGTATGTGTATATATGTATACACATACATACATATATACACATACATATATATGTGTATATATATGTGTATATATATATATATGTGTATACACATTTATGTGTATATATATGTGTATATACATACATATATATGTATACACATATACATATACACACACACTACAAATTACAATAAGAAAATATACTTTTAAAAAAATTAAATAAGTAGTGCAATAATAGTGAGGTAGTGGTAATGTTATTATTATCCATTCTGAAATCTAATAACTGAGGGGAAGAAGTTGCTCCTGAAATGTTGAGTTTGTGACTTCAGGCTCCTATACCTCCTCCCTGATGATAGCAATGAGAAGAGGACAGGTCCTGAGCAATGGGGTCCTTAATGATGGATGCCCACTTTTTAAAGCATCACTTTTTGAAGAACTATGATTCAGTGCACCATTATCTGATCTAAATAAACACCAAATATCAAACTGTCCGATAGTTCTGAAGAAAGAAAATATGCAATTCCTCAGGCCCATTTTTGAAATAATGTTTTTTTGTGTTAATCAATGTAACCCCCTTGGTCGCCTCAGGGTCGCTCAGCTCATTCTCGTCTAGGGGGAGCAGCCTTCGGCCTCGCCAAACTGGGTAATCAGCTGGTGTGGATGGTGTGTGATGTCCCCGCCTTGCCAAATAACAGACAGTAGACCATATGCAGTTAAATGAGTACAATTTATAAAGGTTACTATAACTAAGTGATTAATAACGACACAGTACATCTGAAGGAAAAAAAAATAAAGAAAAGGCCCCAAACTTATCAAAGTCCAAACCACTTCATGCACAACTGTTGGAGTTCAATTACTGAAGTCTTCTGACCACCATTCGACCCTTTCCGAACTCCTCGACTCACAGCTTAGGACCATCCGAAGTGGTCAACCAAGCACATCTAGCTTCATCTCCTCTCCTCAGGGTACCTCCTGGCCTTGGATCCCTGCTTGGGGTCCGTTCCTCACCCAGTTTACAGTAGCGCGTCCTCTCTCTCTCAACCCCTCGCGCTGATCTCCCCAAAAGCCCGCCAACAATAGCTTACAGAAGAAAGAACAACATTAATCCCAATTGGTTTACAAAGGAATACAATTCTCGTTATCAGTAAATTTTAATCTAAACAAGCTTCCAGCACTCTCTCACAACAAAGAAGCATTCCTACTTTTAACAAAACAAAGAAGCCATTTTAATTACATACACAGTAAGAAAAAGAAGAAATCCTCTTTACACTCTCCCCCCACCAAATAAAAGTCATGTCCTCATGACTATTAAATAACTCGCCACCTTTCCTGCCAACACACCCTAACCCAAGCACAAACAGTGACATCTCCTCCCCACACAGTAAACCTCAGGCGCTACATAGGCCAACTATCTGGGAGTTCCTCAACCCTTCTGAGACTTCCGTACCCCTTCACCTAAACCCTTCAGGCTCGGACACAACTGGGGATACCTCGGGCCCGCTACCAACTCCTCTCACTCATGCCCCCCCCCACTACAGCTAACCCTCCCCACTACACTTGACCACTTGACTCAGTGGGAGAAGGACCAAAGGTCTCTTCCTCAATCGAGGGAAAGTCAGCAAAAGGCAGCATGTACCACACATCCTCCATCGAATCTGTATTCTTCCTTATTTCTGCGATTGGTAGCTGCTGTTTGATCTTCTCCAAACGGAAACACGTGGCCTGCACTGCTCCTGCAGCCTCTTCAGCCTCCTGCAATTGAGATATCAGCTTCTTCTCTGGCTCCTCCAAATCTTGCCACAGGCTCAGCAGTTCTGACTCACGCATCCCGGCCATCTCAATCTGGGACGCAGTTACTCCAACAGCTTCTTCCACCCCGACCTGAAAAGCAGCAGTTAAAGATTGGTCAACCTCCAGTTCAGTATTCACTGCACTTCTCTCCAGCTTTTTCTTCCTCATGACTTCTTCCAGATCAACTTTCGGGTTTTGCACTTCATTTCAAACTTGATTCCGTAGAGACAGTCACTCACGAGCTGCGACCTTCGCCAGCCCTGGCACGTGTCCAGAAAACACTTTAACTCTGTAGTTCTCAGCCGCTCCTGCAACAACCTTATTTCATATTCTCCTGAGGCAAATCTAAATACCAAGAGATCATCCATGTACGTCAAAACTCCAAACACCTCCACATCCCCCATGGTCTTCCACATGCCCCGCGGGAAGGTTGCAAGGGCTCCAGATATGCCCTGTGGCATCTTTTCGGACTGGAAGACTCCTAGGGAACTTATAATGGCCATCTTCTCCTTGTTAGCCCCACTCATCGGGATCTGGCAACATCCACTCCCCAGATCCAGCACCTTAACCCACTTCGCACCAGGCCATCACCTCTTCGGCCCTCAGGGCCATATTCTGGTCACAAACAGTGCGCCTCTTCAGCGCAACATAATCTACACACACGGCTTCCACGGCTTCAGGGGCCAGTCGCCGCAACCTCTCTCTCTCCGAGGTGTCTTCAGCAGTCAACTCCCCTCCCTCGTGGTATTTCGCAGTGTCCACTAAGAGGGTCTCACCCTCAGATACTTCCCCCAGACCATACCACCACCGGCTCTTGTTTGAATTTGGTATCAGCCCAATGCTGCTACGCACGTCTGCACAAGCAGCTCGAAACTCTGGGTGCATTGACAATGCCTCCAAACAGCGCTCACCCGCCTCCTCCGGGCAGGCCCCCAAGCGCACCAGCAGGATATTGTTTCTCTCCAGAACTGAAACACTGCCCATCTCAACAGTGTCCGGACACATCAGCATTAATGATTCATGAACCTCAGTCACCTCCACTTTTGCCTCCAAGAACTCCATTTTCACTGACCAACAACCGTCGTCTGGATAATCACCGGCACTGGTACCCCGAATCTCCAGTGCTCTCAATGTCGTCAAGGGTAAATGCTTCCAATAACAGTTATAAAACAAACTTTACCGCAACTTAACTGGCGCTCCGGTGCCAAGGATGGCTTTAACCTAACTTCCATCCATCCGTAACAACACCTGTGCGTGTGGTCCCTCTAAGCCTTCAGGAATAGGGTCTGTTCCTTTCGGGAGTTCCTTAGTACATTGCTGGGAACGTGCTCCCCCAGAGACCCCAAGACGTTCCCCCACTGGGCCTCCTCCAAGTTTTCCAACACCTCTTGGATCAACTGAACATCTGAGAGAGGAGCTGATCCCCTTGACAGATCCCCCTGGCACCGCAAGCAATTTATCTGTCCCCCTTGCAAAAAGGGATACCCTACAAACTTTCCAGCAATCTCCTGCCACGGATATGGTAAGCCCCCCAGCTGCAGCATTTGACTTCCAGTCAAACCAAACGCATTTTCCCACACTTTCACATTACTGACAGCTGTCACCCCGAGGTAATTGCGCCCGACAGTTCTAACAACGTCACCAGCCTGCCTACTCAAACTTCCAACCAATCCCTGTTGCTTTCCCTCAGCCAAGCACTGCCACTCACCCAACACCTGAGAGGTCCGCCCCGCCCACGTCTCCGCCCCTTTAGGGCTGGACATTATTTCAACAACTGGGCGGAGTCTACCACTGCTGAAACATCCCAACCTGTCACTCCTCACTCTCCGAACAATACGGACAACCCATGGTCCCACCACCATTTCGTCAGCACCAGTCTGAACTCGAGCAACGACCTCCAGGCTACCAACAGCAGCCACCCCATCCAACACACATGACCAGCAATCGCACACCCACAGAGGCACACCAGCTCTTCGCCGCAGTCATAATTTAAAGAGGGTGATCACACAGCTTCTGCAGAAATCAATCCTGGACGAGCCCCCACAATGTAACCCCCTTTGGTCGCCTCAGGGTCGCTCAGCTCATTCTCGTCTGGGGGAGCAGCCTTCGGCCCCGCCAAACTGGGTAATCAGCTGGTGTGGATGCTGTGTGATGTCCTCGCCTCGCCAAATAACAGACAGTACACCATATGCGATTAAATGAGTACAATTTATAAAGGTTACTATAACTAAGTGATTAATAACGATACAGTATATATGAAGGAAAAAAAATAAAGAAAAGGCACCAAACTTATCAAAGTCCAAACCACTTCATGCACAACTGTTGGAGTTCAATTACTGAAGTCTTCTGACCACCATTCGACCCCCTCCGAACTCCTCGACTCACAGCTTAGGACCATCCGAAGTGGTCAACCAAGCACATCTAGCTTCATCTCCTCTCCTCGGGATACCTCCTGGCCTTGGACCCCTGCTTGGAGTCCGTTCCTCGCCCAGTTTACAGTATCGCGTCCTCTCTCTCTCAACCCTTCGCACCGATCTCCCCAAAAGCCCGCCAACAATAGCTTACAGACTCAGAAGAAAGAACAACATTAATCCCAATTGGTTTACAAAGGAATACAATTCTCGTTATCAGTAAATTTTAACCCAAACAAGCTTCCAGCACTCTCTCACAACAAAGAAGCATTCCTACTTTTAACAAAACAAAGAAGCCATTTTGATTACATACACAGTAACAAAGAAAAAGAAGAAATCCCCTTTATATACATTTTTATCACCTTCAATGTTTCTAATAGGTTGGCAGTGGACTTAATAAGGGTCGAAGTATTTAATTTGTAATAGAAAGGTTGCCAGTTGAGCGAGATTTTGATAATTAAACACAAAGTTAACATCTAGCTCTAATTTATTATTTTTTTGAATTTATTTAGGGATACAGCACAGAGTAGGCTTTTGGGCCCTTCAAGGCATGCAACCTCAGCAACCCTACAACCCCAACTAACCCTAACTAAATCACAGGACAATTTACAATGACCAATTAACCTACTAACTGGTGTGTCTTTACACTGTGGGAGGAAAGCAGAAGACTCGGAGAAATCCTATGCTTTCCTCAGGGACACAGTACAAAGGATCTTTACAGAACAGCGCCAGAATTGAACTCTGAACTCTATGCCCTGAGCTGTAATAGTGCCGCACTAACCATTACTCTATGGTTACTTTCTCCACAGAGCTGACTAACCTGTTGAGTATGTTTTTCTTTTTCTGCTTCCTTTCAGTCTACACCCTGTCACAGACATTTCCTTTTTTATGACCATTTATTTTCCTTCTTTACAACATGATATATGTTCAGTTTATATTTTTCCCTCTTCTGATGGAAGATTATTGACCTGAAACATTAATTCAATTTCTCCCTCCACAAAATAATATGATATTTGAATTTTATATTTCAAATTTCTAACAGGTGTTTTCACTTTGGGACTGTTAAAATCTCCAATTTTCTAACAATTAAATGAAACAGTTAATTACTTTGAGGTCTGTCAAGACTATTCTTTTGTAATTTTTACATTATGAGAATGTGTGGATATTTCAAATATTTGAAAACTCTGATAATTTTCTTAACAGAAATGGAATTTTGCTTTTTAGGGGTGAATTTCACCGAACCCCTTCAGAAAACACCAGATTTCTGTGTAATTCGGGTTTTAAATTAAGACTTTAACTTTTCTTGAAATAATTTTTGCTAAAATGTTCTACCTTCTTGCACCATAAACCAAATAAATATTATAAACTCCAAAATCAACAGAATTTAACTTATTTATCTAATTTCAGAACCTACTCTATCAAAATCAGATTTATTAAAACTGACATGTTTTGTAAAATCTGTTGTTTTGTGGCAGCAGTACAGTGCAAGACTTAAAAATTACCATAAATTACAGAAAAAACAAATAATAGTGCAAAAGAGTAATAATGGGGGCAGATTTATACTGATCAGAAAGTTGATGGTGGAGGGAGAGAAGCTATACTTGAAATATTGTTCTGGATCTTTAGGTTTCTTGACGGTAGTAAACAGAAAAGGACATGGCCTGAATGGTGATGATCCTTAATTAAGGTTGCCTTCTTCACGAGGCACCATCTTTTGAAATATTGTCAGCACCCATCAGGGACCCAACCACCAGGCCATGCTCTCTTCTCACTGCTGCCATCAGGAAGAAGATACAGGAACCTTATGAGTCACACCACCAGGTTCAGTATCAGTTATTACCTTCCAACCATCAGGTTCTTGAACCAGATGGAATAACTTCACTTGCCCCATCATTGAAAAGCTCCCTCAACCTATTGACTTAGCTTCAAGGACCCTTAATCTCATGTTGTCAATAGTTATTGCTTAATTATTTATTATTATTATTTTTTTGTATTTCCTCAGCTTTTTTCATTTTACACACTGGTTAAGCAAACAACAAATGATCTTTCATTAATCATTTATCTAATATGGTTATTATTTTACTATGGATTTATTGAATATGTCTGCAAGAAAATAAATCTTGGGGTTGCATATGGTGATGTATATATGCTTTGATCTTTGAAGTTTGAAGATGTCCTCAGAGGTAGGAAGGATAGAGCTGGCTGCGTCTACAACCCTCTGCAGCCTCTTTTGATCATGCACATTGGAGCCCAGTATCTGCTGGTGATGCAACCAGAGTGTTTGCTACCATCCATTTTAAGAAATCTGTAGAAATTTGTTGGAGTGTTTGGTGGGATGACAAATTCTCTCGAAATCCTAATGAACTATAGCCCAGGAGAGATGCTCAGAGATATTGACAGATAGAAACATGAAATTACTCACACTTTCCACTATTGTACCCTCAATGTGCACTGATGTGTGTTCTCCTGACTTCACTTCCTGAACTCCTTCCTTAAGGCATCAATGAAAATTGCAGAGACATGTCTTTCCTCTTCATTATAAGAGAAAGCTGGAACTCACCCCAAAGTTGGTAGGGGTGGAGACACGGACAGGGGTTTTACCTGCTACGCAACTGTGATTTTGCTGTTGGAATACACCAAATCAATTGGATTTAGTCATTTTCCATGATCTTTATAAAAAATTATTTTCTGTGCATACTATTGGTGGCATAACAGTATGACCCATCTCTCATTACTTTGAAATAATTGAGATATATCACCTATATTTTTAAGTGAAGCTTTCTGTGCTAATAATTCAGGAGTTATAATAACATAGCACGATGCCATAGCAGTTAACATAACATTTCACTGCACCAGATGCAAGATCGGCGTTCATTTACCACTGCTGTCTGTAGAAAGTCTGTATGTTCAACCCATGAATGCATATGTTTCCTCCTGATACTTCAGTTTCCCCCCACATTGCAAAAACATTCAGTGCTGGTAAGCAGTAGGCTGGCTGCATTAGTGCAGGAATTCCACCCCAGGTTAGACATTTATGCAAACAATGTATTTAACTGTATGTTTCAATCTATGTGTGAAAAATAAAGCATTAGATCTGGAAGGGAATCCACAGATGATGTTTGCTGCCCCAGTCCTGGTAGAGTTATTTTGTGTGTGCCTTAAACATTTCTTATAGGTTGACTTAATAGGGGCTGAAGTACAGTAGTTCTGTACTTCCGGCAGTTCTGAGAGTTCCACTAACTTGCCAGAGAGTTCTGTGAGTCTTCCTTCACCCCTCGCTGTCCTGACAACCCACAACCATCCATCTCATCCCATGTAAAGCTGCCCAACACCACAACAACCACTCAACTCCCAGAGCCTACACACCTGCCACTGTTGGTGAATACTGTACACCCATGTATGTTAACTTTCTATGACTTATTATGTTGAATATTACCTTAAATTGATTAAATATAACATGAATGTTGCCTTATGGTACTGCTTTTGTGTCGTATTGGTATGAAAATGTGAATAAATTATAGATAAAACATATTTAAGTAGCCCTCCAGAATGCATCCCTATTTTCTCTATTTAAATAATTATTCACATAATGCATTTCCATACAATGCATCGACTGTGAGGAATGTATCCCTTTCATATAGCTGGGATAGAGTGTATTTAATTTAATTAGTAATAGGAAGGTTGCTGATTGAGCAAATCGTTTGATAATTTGATAACACATCAATGTTGACATTATCCTGTAGCTTAAGACAATCAGGTCTTTAAACCTGACCTGTGCATTTAAGTCTCAGTCATTCTTGCTGGGAAGGAAAAAGCTTTGACTGGATCAGTGCTTTAAAGAGACTGGCTCAAAGTATCTGCTGTTCAAATGTATTAACTTGTAATTCTAATTGGTAAAGGTCACTGGTTTGGAAATTGAAATTGTCTGGGTGAATAACTGCTGCGTCTCTTGTAGTTGGTCCAAGTTGCAACCGCAGAATGCTGATTGTGCAAGGGATGAATGATTAAGATGGTCAATGCATTCATCAAGTGAGATGTTTTATCCTGGATGGTGTCAGGTTCCTGAGTTTTTGCTACAGTTGTGTTTACGAAGCAGATTTTTACTTCATTTATTTTATTTTTTATTTAGAAGGCTCTTCCAGCCCTTTGAGATGTGCTGCTCAGCAAATGCCAACTTAAACCCTGGTATAAACATTGTGTATTTAATGTTTCAGTTGTTTTTGTTTTAAATTATTACTAATTATTTTAAATAATTCATTATGGGTTATATGTAAAAATCAGTGAATTGCATACATCATTATACTTCCATGAGATACACATGCACCCCACTTAAGGGAAAAGAACAAATGACAACTTGCATCTCTTGGCTCTCTTGTTTCCTGTGAATTAATTTAATGCTTTGCAGTTACAAAGCATAACACTAATCACAGGATAATTTACAATGAGCAATGAACTTACTGACTGGTACATCTTTGGACTGCAGGAGTAAACTGGAGCACCCAGATGAAATCTAAATGTACCATGGGGAGGATGAACAAACTCCTTAGAGAGAATGCCAGGATTGAATTTTGAACTTTGATTCCACAAGCTCTTAGTGTCATGACAACCACTACACTACCGTGGCACCCAATATAGATGTAAAGCATTCCTTCACACCACTGACATGTGATTGTATCATTTTGCAACATAAATGGACTTTAACTTAATAAAAGCATTCTTAACCTAATAATCCCATCAAGAAGCTTGGAATTTCTGTGGAAGACTGGCTTGATATTCAATCAAATTTTAACTCTCTCCTTTGGAAGAAAAAATTTCAAGTTAAAATTGTCCACTTCCAAACATTAGAAACCAATTTGCAAAATGCATTCCCCAAAGCTGCATAAAAAGTTTCAATCTCCAATGTAGTACATTATAGGTGATGGATAGACATGAGGAAGTTAATCACTTGTTGCAGGATGCCCTATCTCTGATTTGCTGCTTGTCTGATCCAGTTCAGTTTCTGACCAATGGTGACTGAATGATGTTGTGTTAGAATACTTGGCAAAATTGCTGCCATTGAATGTCAAGGATTGGTGGTTGGACTCTCTTTTATTTCTGGCAATTGTTGTGCGTACATTAACTGTACATTAAATGTAAGAACAAAAGTGTTGAAAGCATTCAGGATGTTGAGCAGGATATAGAAAAAGAGAAATATAGTTTAAAGTTTCTAGTCTGATACACTTGATCAGAATTGAGTCTGACTGCCCAAATGGTGTTTAAGTTCTACTTCATATATTCAAAGACTCCTTCATATTTATTCTTATCACCAATCTTACAAAAATTGCTGATATGGCATCTAATATATGAATCAGCAAACTACTTCTGAACTGTGAGCAAATTTATGAAATGTTAAGTGAGAAAGAAGAAGAGTCTTGTGACCAGCCACCCCTCTTTTCCTCTCCCTAGTTATAGACGAACAAACTGAATTGGTTTAGTATTAATATAGAAGATTCTACGGATGCTTGAAACCCTGAGCAGCACACACAAATGATGGAGGAACTCTGCAGTTGATGGTTTGAGCCACAACCCTTCTTCAGGAATGGAAAAGAAGGGGGAAGAAGCCAGAATAAAAAGGTGAGGGGGAGGGGAAGGACGTCAAGATAGGAGAAGGAGAAGAAGGCATCAAAAAAGAGAGAAGAGTGGACCATGGGAAAAAGGGAAGGAGGGGCACAAGGGGACAGGTAATAGGCAGATGAGAAGAAGAGGTAAGAGACCACAATGGGGAATAGATTCCAATGCACTATCCACTGCGCCATGGAGCCACCTCACAGTGGGGAATAGAGGAAACAGGCGGAAGTTGCAGAGGAAGATATGTTGGATGCAGAGGCTCATGGGGTGGTAGGTAAAGACAAGAGGAACTCTGGAGGGAAGATGGAGTAAGCGTGGATGTCCAGCAAAAGGAGGAGATATGGGTGAGGTAGTTTTGATGGTGGAGAAAGGGAAACCTCCATTCATTGAAAAAAGAAAATAGCTCTGATAACCTGGAAAGAAAAGTCTCATCCCAGGAACAGATGCAGTGGAGCTAAAGGAACTGAGAAAAGGCCATAAGACATAGGAGCAGAATTAGGCTGTGTCCACTCTGTCTTTTCATCATGGCTGATCCCGGATCACATCCAACCCCATACTCCTGCCCTCTCACCATATCCTTTGATGCCCCGACCAATCAAGAATCGATCAACTTCCACTTTGAACAATCCCACAGACTTGGCCTCCACCGCAGATGGTAACAGAACATTCCACAGATCCACCACTCTTTGGCTAAAAGAAATTCCTTGTTACTTTTGTTCTAAAAGGTTGCCCCTCTAGTTCTGTATACCCTCTGAGAGGAAACACCCTCTTGACATCCACCCTATCTAGTCCTTTCAACATTCAGTAAATTTCAATGAGACTCCCACACATTCTTCTAAATTCCAATTTGTACAGGCCTAAAGCTGCCAAACTTTCTTCATATGTTAACTCCTTCATTACTGGAATCATCCTGGTGAACCTCCTCTGGACTCTCTCCAATGACAATACATCCTTTCTAAGATAAGGTGCCCAAATCTGTTGACAATACTGTGCTCGCCTGACTAGCATCTTATAAAGGCTCAGCGTTACCTCCTTGTTTTTAAATTCTATTCCCCTTGAAATAAATGCCAACATTGTAGCTGCCTTCTTTACCACAGACTCAACCTGTGGATTAACCTTCCAGGAGTCTTGCATGAGGACTCCTAAGTCCCTTTGCACCTCTGTTGTTTGAATTTTCTCCCCACCTAGATTATTGTTTGCACTATTGTTCCTTTTACCAACCCATTCTTACATTTCCCAACACTGTATTCCACCTGCCACTTTTTTGCCCATTCTTCCAATTTGTCCAAGTCCTGCTGCATTATATTGCTTCCTCAGCACTACCTACCCCTCTGCCTATCTTCGAACCATCCAGAAACTTTGCCACAAACCCATCAATTCCAGCATCTAACTCACTGACAAACAATGTGAAAAGTAATGGTTCCAATACTAACTCCTGAGAAACACCACTAATCACTCACAGCCAACCAGCAAAGACCCCCTTTTATTCCCATTCACTGCCTCCAGCCTGTCAGCCATTCTTCTATCCGTGCTAGTATATTTCCTGTAACGCCATAGGATTTTATCCTGATAAGCAGACTCATATGAGGCACCTTATCAAATGCCTTCTGAAAATCTAAGTAAACGGTATCCACTACCTCTCCTTTGTCCACCCTATTTGTTACTTCCTCAAAGAATTCTAACAGATGTCAGGCAAGATTTTCCTTTACAGAAACCATGCTGACTTGACTTATTTTATCTTTAGTCTCCAAGTACACCATAACTTTGTCCTTAATACTAGATTCCAACACTTCTCCAACAATAAGATAAGGCTAACAAACGTCCATTCTTAAAAAGTGGAGTGACATTTGCAGTTTTACAGGAAGTAGGGTGGAAAAAGGTATCGTCAAAACAGCTGTGGCAATTGGTACGTTTGTCTCCAGAGATGAAGGCAGAGAGATGGAGAAAAGGGAGAGAGTGATCAGAAATGGACCAAGTAAATTTAAGGGCAGGGTAGAGGCAAAACTGATGAAGTTTACAAGCTCAGCATGGGTGCATGAAACAGCACCAAGGCAGTTATCAATATAACAGAGGAAGAATTAGGGAGCATTACTGGGGAAGGCTTGGAAGATTGACTGGTCTATGTGGTTAACATAGCTGGAACCCACGTGAGTGCCCATGGCTACCCTTTAAGTTTAGAGAAAGTGGATCCATAAGAGAATTTGTTGAGAGATTTATTATTGCCAGCTTTAGCTTTAGGGTGTTAGCTTTCATAAGTCGAGGGATAGAGTTTAAGAGACGCAATGTAATGATGCAGCTCTATAAAACTCTAGTTAGGCCACATTTGGAGTACTGTGTCCAGTTCTGGTCGCCTCACTATAGGAAGGATGTGGAAGCATTGGAAAGGGTACAGAGGAGATTTACCAGGATGTTGCCTGGTTTAGAGAGTATGCATTATGATCAGAGATTAAGGGAGCTAGAGCTTTACTCTTTGGAGAGAAGGAGGATGAGAGGAGACATGATAGAGATGTACAAGATATTAAGAGGAATAGATAGATAGTGCCTCTTCCCCAGGGCACCGCTGCTCAGTACATGAGGACATGACTTTAAGGTAAGGGGAGGGAAGTTCAAGGGGGATATTAGAGGAAGGCTTTTCACTCAGAGAGTGATTGGTGCATGGATTGCACTGCCTGAGTCACTGGTGGAGGCAGATACACTAGTGAAGTTTAAGACACTACTAGACAGGTATATGAAGGAATTTAAGATGGGGGTTATATGGGAGGCAGTGTTTGAGGGTCAGCACAACATTGTGGGCCGAATGGCCTGTACTGTGTTGTACTATTCTATGTTCGATGTTCTACATGCACTGAGATAGTGGAAAGCTTTCTTGCATCCCATTCATATGAATCAATTTATTAACACAGTGCATTGAGGTAGAACAATATAATCCAATAATAGAATGCAGAATTAATATAACACCTACAGAGTAAGGTGCAGTGCATGAAAACAAGAAGGTGTAAGATCATAGAGTGTGAGGGCAAGACTCCATCTTATCAGATTAGTCTTAACATCTTACCATATACCGGAACAAGATGGCTCTAGCAAACAATGCAACCAAAAGCAACAACCTCCAGAGGGTTTATACAACTACTTCTTTCACTTCTTGTACTATTTCTTTTTCATTCAAATGTGGCTCTGTTCCTGTTGGAGGCTGTGATCTACATTTTGGTGGTGTGTTTTCAGTCCGATTGCCTGATCTGGAACTTTGCTGTCTCCGAGAAGATTCTGTGAGCATTTAAGTGAAGCATATGGCTTTGAGGCCAAGAAGCCTGGAGAATGGGCAAGAGTACATGGTCGACTCCATTTCTCCCTGATCTCTCAAGCATTTCAGTTCACTATAAGTCATTGCCACGATTGCCAAGGTCTTATTCCCTGGTGAATACTGAAGCAAAGTATTTATTAAATACCTCTGCTGCCTCCTCCGGATCCATGCATATGTTTCCACTCTCACTCCTGATCAGTCCTATTCTCACACAACTCATCCTATTTCTCTTCATACTTATAGAATGCCTTGGAGTTTTCCTTAATCCTGCTCACCAAGGCAGTCTCATGGCCCCTTCTGACTCTCCTAATTCCGTTCTTAAGCTCCTTCCTCGCAACCTTGTAATTTTCTAGAGCTCTAACAGTACCTAGTTTCTTGAAACTTTCAAATATCGCTGTGTTCTCTCTCTCCCTCTCACTCAATACTGCCAAAGGATTGTGCTGGAGTCCTGGGTACTGGGAAAGGTTTAGTCAACATACCCTGTGAATTGGGCTCTGGGGTTCACATTATGATGTGTTTCTGGTTTCTGGGTATTCCATGCCTTGTTGCAATTCTGGGCGCTTTTTGATCAGGGTGGCCTGCAGACAGTGAATGGCACAGCACTCACTTGAACAGAACTGAGCTGAGCTGAATGTGCCTGGACTCATGATTCTATGCATTTTGCTAGCTTTTTGTTTGCCATTTGTGTAAGTTCTTTTTGCATGTTGGGAGTGGGGTTTGATGGTTTTCTTTGTTTAGTGGCTGTCTATGGGAAAATGAATCTTGGGATTGTATACTGCATGCATATTTTGATTAAATCTTAGCCAACCGTTATAACATATTAGAAGTATCCTTAAGCCTGCTAGAATGTTCTTTCAGGCTTTTGTATCTTCCGCCCAATGGAAGAGTGAATTTGAGAGTATACCCAGGGAGGGTGTGGTCTTTGTTTTACTGAGGCAGCGGGAAGCACAGAGTCCGTGAAGGTGAGATTGGTTTTGTGAGGTGCTGAGAGTGTCCACAGCTCTCTGTTGCTTCTTGTACTCAGACACTGAGCAGTTGCCATACCATGCAGTTATACACCCAGATAGGATTATTCCTGTGGTGCATCAATAAAAATTGATGATACTTACAAGATAGTCAAGGGTTAGAACACAGGATAACATTCCTGCTCTGGTTTGAAATAATTGTAGTGTCTGGGTTAGACCACTTAGTGAAGAGTTAAACAAACTCGCCTTTGGGTTCAGCCAAACAAAGCTTTTTACAACAATAGTTTGTCCAGTACGATTCTGGAAATTTCTGCAGGTAATGTGAAAGTACCACTATGTGAAGAGTTAAAAGCCTGAAGGCACCAATCATCCTTTTATTATGATATGGTGAAGAAATAGGCCCAAGTCACTAATCTCAATTAATCCCATTTACCTGCACTTGGTCCATAGCCTTCTGTGCTTTAGTGATTCGAGTCTTCATAGATAGTTCTCAAATTTAATGAGAGTGCCTGCCTCCACCGAGTCCAGTTAAATTTGTTGTCATGTGCCCAAAAAAGCTCACATGCAATGAAAAATCTGCAGCACCATCACAAGCAGATAGCATTAGAGACACATTCACAAAAAAAACATAACATAAATTACAGCAGAAAGAACACAACTAACGAAGTGCATAGTGGTCATAGTGTGGCTGTACTAAGGTAGTTATTAGGTTCAAGAACTGAATGGTTTTAGGGAAGCAGCTGTTCTCAGACCTGGTAGTGTGGCTTTTCAGACTTCTGTACCTCATGCCTGATCCTATCTGTGAGGCAACAGCATGGCCCACATGGAGGGGATCTTTGATGATAGATGCTGGCTACTTGATGAGGAGGAATGTGCCCATGAAGTATTCAGCTGAGCCCACTACCCCCTGCTAATTCTGTTCCTGTGCATTCAGATTGCTGTATCAGACCATGTTACAGCCAGTCAAGATATTTCTATAGTACATCTGTAGAAGTTTGTCAGAGTTTTGGTTATTGACTTCAGAACTCTTATCTCTCGCATTCCCCTTTACATCAACAACACAGAAGTGGAAACTGCAGACATTTAAAAACTACAGGGCGTGCACATCCCACACAACCTTTCATGGTCCCAGAACATATCCCACAACACCAAGAAAGCTCACCAACACCTCTGAAGATTGTTGGACAGTACTCACGTATAAATACTACATCTTTCTACAGAAAGATGGTAGAGAGCATGCTAACAAGGTGATTCACTGCTTGGCAAGGAAGCTGCACTGTAACAGATAGGAAGGTCTACAACAGGTAATTAAAACTGTCCAATGCATCCCCAGCATCAGCCTACACACCATCAAGGACCATCAAAGAAAGGTGCCGGAAAAAGGCCAGTACCATCATGAAGGAGCCCACCCACCATGCTCATTGACTTTTTGTCCCACTCCCATTAAGGAGGAGGCTACATAGCATCCAAACCAGGATCGCCAGACCCAAGAACAGCTACTTTCCCCAAGCTTATCAACCCCTTCACCCTCTAAGCTACCCCTCCACACTCCCAATCACCATTACTTTATTATTTCCTGTCAGTCACTTTAAGTACAGACACTCCTGTGCCCAGCATCACTTTATGGACATACAATCAATCTATGTATTAATATTATCTTATGTATTTACTGTGTTTTTATTTTCACTGACCTCTTTGTCTTTTGTGTTTTTTCTGTGCTGCATTAGATCCAGAGTAACAATTATTTTGTTCTCTTTTACACTTGTCTACTGGAAAAAACATTAGACAAACTTGAATCTTGACCCTCGTGAAGCCAAAGCTCTTTAACCTCCTAAGAAAGTAGAGACATTGTTGTGCCTTCCTTATGACTGCATCTAGTCAATAGGCTGAGGGCAAGTTATACGATATGTAAATGCCCGAAAGTTTAAAGCTGCTGACCCTCCTTCTATTTAGACAGTGTTCTCCAGATTCCAAACAGCCACTGCATAGAAAAATCTTTTCTCAGATCCCTGTAAGCTTCTTCCCTTTATGCTAAACCTGCATCCTCTAGGTTTTCCGTTATGGGGAAATATTTATGATGTAGAGGGAGGGCAGTTTGTATTGAGTCTGTGCTTGGTCACAGAAAAATCCATCACCCCCAGTTTTCTATTGCCCACTTTGTTCTGCTACAGCTTTGTCCACTATCCTTTGGTTCCAATTTACCCCCTGAAGCAGATCCTCTCTCATCCCAATGAGAGCATTTTTTCACAATTCTATATTTTTGCTTTGGATTGTTTGTTTTACTTTCTATTGGTGACTTAAATCTTATAATATTACAAATGCTTTAAAGCATGTACCATTAAATTCAAAGGCAACTTCTATCCTACCTTTTGTATGGTGAAATGGACTCTTGGAGGTCAAAAAATGCTTTATTGTTTACTTACACTGCACTTTCTCTGTAACTTTTCAAGATTGTTTAATGTCCTTTCTTGTAAGGAGAACAAAATAATTGTTACTCAGAATCTGATGCAGCATGAAAAAAAGATAAATAACACAATAAAATAATAATAATAATAATAATAATAACTCACAATAAATGTAAATACGTAAGATAGTTTATGCACCTAGATTGATTTTATGTCCACAAATTGACACTATGCTGTACGTAAGGTGACAGATAGGAAATAATAAAATAGTGGTGCAGTTAGTGGGTGGAGGTATTGATCTGCCTTACTGCTAGAGAAATGTAACTGTCTTTGACTCTCTACTTTGTTATGCAATGTTATTGTTTTACCCTGTTCTACCTGAATGCACTGTATTGATCTGTATAAACAGTATGCAAGACAAGCATTTCACTATATTTTGACATATTCGACAATATTCAATCAACTAACTAATCAATCAATATCTCCTAAGTTTTCTCCTTCTGAAATTTGGTGCACTTGACCTTTCTTATTTCCTAGAAGCTGATAGAGCAATGTCTCCTGCCTCACTGGACTAGAAGCATACTGCACTACAAAATGTTTTTAAAAACTCTTCACCCCCTTTGGCACTAACAATGATATTGTCCCAGTTTACACTGAGGTATTTGAACTTCTATGTAATCTGCTTGAATATTTGGTCCTCTATCTCTTCTCTCTCACTCAATGGTAATCTATAGAATGCACCCAGCTGTGTGATGCTCCCTCTACTCGTTCATATTCTAGCCAAGAAGATTCAATCTTTGACCTCACTCTGATGTCCTCTCTCTCTAAAACTGTAATATTCTCTTTGATCAACACTGCTATCATGCTTGCCCTCCCTGTTCTTTTTGAAAACTTTATACGCAGAAATATTTAATTCCTAATCCTACTGCTTTCTGAATCAAACTTCTGTTATTCCCAGGTGGGTATCTGTACCCCTAATTCAGTGACCTTGTTAATCAAACTCTGCAGATTCACATTCATGTATAATGAACCAATATTATGTTTCACTTCCAATTTCGCTGACCCAATAAAACCTTCATGCTGATCTGATTTCTTGTGTTAACTATATACTCCATTTCCTTTGACTTTTTTGCCTTAAGTAAATCCTTTCATTTCTCTTGCACTTGTACTTCTCTTCACTTATACTCTCTATCATTTCCCTATACAGACTGGCTATCAGTCTATATTATATATTAGGCCATTTAGCTCATCAAATTTTCTCAACCATTCCATAATGGCTGATTTAGTATCTCTCTCATTCCCGTTCTCCTGCCTTCTCCCCATAACCCTTGACACCATTACTTATCAAGAACTTACCAGCCTCTGTTTTAAATATACCCAATTACTTAGCCTCCATAGTTACCTGTAACAATGAGTTACACTGATTCACATCCTTATCTCTGCTCTAAAGATATGTCCTATTCTGATTCTGTCCCTGCTAGTCTTAGACTCACCCACTAAAGCCTAACCTCAGTGCTTGGGAAAGTGTTGGAGTCTATTATCAAGGATGAGGCTTCAGGGTACTTGGAACCTAATGATAAAATAAGTCAAGATTAACATGGTAAAGGGAAATCTTGCCTGACGAATCTGTTAGCATTCTTAGAGGAAATAGCAAGCAGAGTGGACAATGGAGTGGCAGTGGATGTCACTTACTTGTATTTTCAGAAGGCATTTGATAAGGTGCCACACCTGAGGCTGCTTAAGTTTGCAGATGATACGAAGATATGTGGAGGGATAAGTAGAGCTAAGGATGTGATGTCAGCAGGATTTAGACCAATTGGAAGAACGGTCAAAAAAGTGGCAGAAGGAATACAGTGTTGAGAAATATGTGTTAATGCATTTTGGTAAAAGGAACAATAGTGCAGATTATTATCTAAATGGGAGAAAATTCAAACATCAAAGGTGCAGAGGGACTGAGGAGTCCTCGTGCAAGACTCCCAAGTTAATTTACAGGTTAAGACTGGTAAAGAAGGCAAATTAAATGTTGACATTTATTTCAAGATGAATAGCACATAAAAGCAAGGATTTAGAGCTGACACTTTACAAGACACTAGTCAGGCCACACCATCTCAGAAAGGATGCGTTGTCATTGGAGAGAGTCCAGAGGAAGTTCACAAAGATGATTTAGGGAATGAAGGGGTTAAGATACCAGGAGAGTTTGGCAGAAGTGGGCCTGTATTCACTGGACTTTTGAAGAATGCAAAGGGATCTCATTAAAACCTACTGAATGTTGAAAGGGCTAGAATGCGTGGACGTGGAGAGGATGGTTCCTATGGTGGGGGTATCTAGAACTAGAAAGCATAGCCTCGAAATTGAGGGATGACCTTTCAGAACTGAGGTAAGTAGGAATTTTGTTTAGCTAGAGAGTGGTGATTCTGTGGAATGCTTTGCCACAGACTGTGGTTGGGGCGAACTCCATGCTTATATTTAAGGCAGAAGTTGATAGTTTCCTGATCATGCAGGGCTTCAAAGGATTAGATGAGAGGGCAGGTGTATGGGGTTGAGTGGGATCCGGGATTAACAATGATGGAATGGTGAAGCAGACTCGATGGGCTGAATGGCCTAGTTTTGCTCCAGTCATATGATCTTACGGTCTTATATAAAACATCCTCTCCATGCGCACTCTAGTTTGGCCTTTCAATAGTCCAAAGGTTTCAGTGATATCTCCCAGAGCCATCAAATACTCCTCATAAGATAATCCTTTCATTCCAGGAATCATACTTGTGAACCTCCTCGGAACCCTCTCCAATGCCAGCATGTCTTTTGATAGACACGGATCCCAAAACTGCTCAATACTCCAATTAATGTGAAGCCTTCTCTCTCCCTCACTATCTCTCCAGCTGCTTTATCTTCCCATTCTGTATTCACTACACTTAACACTGCTAGCGACATGTTTGATTTGGAATTAAGCTTCAAAATCTAATCTTTAGGATTAGATTAATTAAATAAAAGAAAAATAAAGTTTACTGTGTATTTATACTATTTATCAAAGGTGCCTAAATAATCTGATCTATATAATGAATTGATTAGGTCAATGAAAGTAAATTATTAGTGAAAGCAAACTATTCCCTTTAAAGCTTTTATCTCAAGCTACCTGCGTCTCTCCTCCTGCCATTGAATTGGACTCTCTTCTGCCCTTTGAATAGATCTTTGGTCTTCTGCTTTGGTAGTGAGGATCAAGACACTTACTTCCTCTGTGTTATCCACAGCCAAGAATACAACATTTTGCCTTTCAAAGTTATCAAACATTGTCACCTCAGCGCCTTGTTTTCCCATAGTATCTACTGTTTGGCAAGTGAATAGCTATCAAAAGCACGGATGATAGAATCACCTACCATCCCATCACCCATCTCCAACAGGATCCCATCACCAAGCACATCTTTCCCTTCCCACTAACTTTCTAATTTCCATAGGGATCGCTCCTTACACAACTCCCTTATCTATTTGTCCCTGCCCATACTTCTCCCTACTGACACTTATCCTTACAAGCGAAACAAGTGCCACACCTGCCCCTACACCTCCTCCCTCATTACCATTTAGGGCCCCAAACAGCCCTTCCAGTTGAGGCAAATCTTCACCTGTTAGTCGATTGGGGTCATATAGTGTGTCCAGTGCTGCCGCTGTGGACTCCTGTATATCAGTGAGACCCGAGGTAAATGGGGAGACTACTACTTCGTCAAGTACCTATGCTCTGACTGCCAGAAAGAATAGGACCTCTTGGTGGCCACCCACTTTAATTCCACTTCCCTTTCCTATTCTTACTTGTTAGTCCATGGCCTCCTCTACTGTCCTGATGGAACCACACTCAGGTTAGAGGAGCAACACCTTATATTCCATATGGATAGCCTCCAACATGATGGCATGAACAATGAGTTCTCGAACTTCCGGTAATGCTCCCCCCATTCCTTCACCATTCCCCATTCCCATTTCTCTCCCTCACCTTATCTCTTTACCTGCCCATCACCTCTCTCTGGTGCTCCTCTCCCTTTACTTTCTTCCATGGCCTTCTGTCCTTTCCCATCAGATTTGCCCTTCTCCAGTCCTTCACCAATCAACTTCCCAGCTCTTTACTTTGCCCCTCGCCCTCCCAGTTTCACCTATCACCCTGTGTTCCTTCCTCCCCTCTCCCACCTTCTTACTCTGACTCCTCACCTTTATTTTTCTCCAGTCCTGATGAAGTGTCTTGGCCTGAAACATTGACTGTTTACTTTTTTTCCATAGATGCTCCTTTGTGGGGGGGTGGGGGTGGGGAGAGAAAGGTAGTGTGTGTGTGTGTGTGTGTGTGTGTGTGTGTGTGTGTGTGTGTATATAAAGAGAATAGAATGTCTTGATACAAGAGAGTCTAACAATAACAAATTTTAAAGAAGCAGAGGTGGCTGACTACATTGAACGATAGACACATTTGATTGCACAACAGATAACTGAGTTACATATACTGAATGAATTTCCACTTGGGTGAAAGACCATACAGTTTCTTAAGAAGCTTGAATACTCCAAGCAAGCCAGTGGAAATGAGCTTTGCTGATATTGTGAATGTAATGCAGGAATATTTAGAATCAAAATCATTGTTGTGTGTGGAATCCTTTAGGTTGCATAAGTGAATCAAAAGGCAAGGAAGTCCCTTTCAGCTTATGTGGCTGAACTAAAGAAATTGAGCATTGTCAGATCAGTGATGGGCATAATAATGCACTGAGAGATTGTTTCGTTTGTGGAAGCTTACAAGAAAGCATTCAAAATCCACTTTTAACTGAAGCACAGCTCATATTTAAATGAGCAGTTGAACTCATTATATCAATGGAAACAGCAGCAAGAAACACAACTGAGTTGCATTCAGGAATGAAAGTGAGCATGAACAAAATTGCAACACCCAAACAGAAACTTGCCTGGCCAAAAAAAAGTTCTGCCTTAAAAACACCCAACGACCAGGCCCTCAGAGCTGCCTGTGTAATAAATTCCACAAATTCACCACCCTCCGACTAAATAAATTTCTCCGCATATCTGATTTAAATGGACACCCCTCTATCTTGAGACTGTGCCCTCTCGACCTGGACTGCCCCTTTCTACAACTATTCTATCTAGTCCTTCCAACATTTGAAAGATTTCAATGAGATCCCCCCCTCATCCTTCTAAATTCCAGCAAGCACAGACCCAGAGTCATAAAACATTCCTCATATGATAAACATTTAATTCCTTGTGAATCTCCACTGAACCCTCTCCAATGCCAGCACATCTTTTCTTAGATGAAGAGCCCAAACCTGCTCACAATAATCAAGGTGAAGCTTCACCAGTTCCTTATAAAGCCTTAGCATCACACCCTTGCTCTTGTATTCTAGATCTAACATTGCATTTGCCTTCCTCACCAGTGACTTTAGCTGCAAGTTAACTGTTAGGGTGATCTGCACAAGGACTCCCAAGTCCCTTTGTATTCCAGGTTTTTTTGGATTTTCTCCCCATTCTCCTAATCTGCCTAAGTCTAAGTTCTTCTGTAGTCTACTGTTTCCTCAACACTACCAGCCCCTCCACCAATCTTCATATCATCTGCAAACTTGGCAACAAAACCATCCATTCCACCATCTAAGTCATTGATGTACAGCATAAAAAGAAGCATTCCCAACACTGACCTCTGTGTAACACCACTAGTCACTGGCAGCCAACCAGAAAAGGATTTTTTTATTCCCACTCACTGCCTCCTACCAATCAGCCAATGCCATAACTGCATCAGTAACATTCCTGTAATACTATTGGCCCTTAACTTGTTAAGCAACCACATGTGTGGCACCTTGTCAAAGGCTTTCTGAAAGTCCAAATATACAACAACTTTTCACTGCATCCCCTTTATCTATCCTACTTGCAATCTCAGGCAAGATTTTCCCTAAAGGAAACCATGCTGACTTTGACATATCTTGTCCTGTGTCACCAAGTATTCTATAACCTCATCCTTCCAATGATGACACCAACATCTTCCGATCAATTGAAGTCAGGCTAACTGGTCAATAATTTCCTTTCTGCTGCCCTCCCCCTTTCTTATAGAGTGGAGTGACATTTGCAATTTTCCAGTCCTCTGGCACTATGCCAGAGTCCAATGTTTTTTGAAAAATCATTATTAGTGCCTCCACAATCTCAACCACTACCTCTTTCAGAACTCTAGGGTACAGTTCATCAGGCCCATATGATTTATGTACCCTTAGGTCTTTCAGCTTTTTGAGCACCTTCTCCCTTGTAATAGTAACTACACTCACTTCTCGTCTCTCACACCCTTCAACACTTGGCACACTGCTACTGTCTTCCACAGTGAAGACTGATGAAAAATACTTATTTAGTTCCATCTTCTTGGCTCCCGTTTTCATTTCTCTGGCCTCATTTTCTAGTGGTCCTATATCCATTCTCATTTAAACATAGAAACACAGAAAACCTACAGCACATTACAGGCCCTTCGGCCCACAAAGTTGTGCCGAACATGTACTTACTTTAGAAATTACCTAGGGTTACCCCTAGCCCTCTATTTTTCTAAGCTCCATGTCCTATCCAGGAGTCTCTTAAAAGACCCTATCGTATCCACCTTCACCACCATCGCCGGCAGTCCATTCCACGCACTCACCACTCTCTGCATAAAACACTTACACCTGTCATCTCCTCTGTACCTACTTTCAAACATCTTAAAACTGTGCCCTCTCGTGTTAGCCATTTCAGCCCTGGGAGAAATCCTCTGACTACCCACATGATCAATGCTTCTCATCATCTTATACACCTCTATCAGGTCACCTCTCATTCTCCATCACTCCAAGGAGAAAAAGCCAAGTTCACTTAACCTATTCTCATAAGGCATGCTCCCCAACCCAGGCAACATCCTTGTAAATCTCCTCTGCACCCTTTCTATGGTTTCCACATGTTTTCTGTAGTGAGGTGACCAGAACTGAGCACAGTACTCCAAGTGGGATCTGACCAGGGTCCTATATAGCTGTAACATTAGCTCTTAGCTGTTAAACTCAATCCCACGTATGCCTTCTTAATCACAGAGTCAACCTGCGCAACAGCTTAGAGTGTCCTATTGACTCGGACCCTCTGATCCTTCTGATCCTCCATACTGCCAAGAGTCTTACAATTAATACTATATTCTGCATTCATATTTGACATACCAAAATGAACCACCTCACACTTATCTGGGTTGAACTCCATTTTCCACTTCTCAGCCCAGTTTTCCACACTATCAATGTGTGGTGAACTACATATACCTGTCTGGACATGCCCCCTGCTGACTGCTCCTGTGGCTCCTCCCACAGGCCCCTGTATAAAGGTGATTGAGGCCTGAGCCCAGCCTCTCAGTCTCCAGGATGTAGTATGGTGGTCACTCATTGCTTGTTCCTTCTTCCAGTCAATAAAAGCCGATATCTCGCCTTTACGTCTCAGAGTGAGTTATTGATGGTGCATCACAATGTCCCGCTGTAACCTCTGACGGCCCTCCACACTATCCACAACACCCCCAACCTTTGTATCATCAGCAAATTTACTAACCCATCCCTTCACTTCTTCATCCAGGTCATTTATAAAAATCATGAAGAGAAGGGGTCTCAGAACAGATCCCTGAGGCACACCACTGATCATCAACCTCCATGCAGAATATGACCCATCTACAACCACTCTTTACCTTCTGTAGGCAAGCCAGTTCTGGATCCACAAACCAATGTCCCCTTGGATCCTATACCTCCTTACTTTCTCAATAAGCTTTGCATGGGTACCTTATCAAATGCCCTGCTGAAACACTACATCTACTGGTCTACCTTCATTAATGTGTATAGTCACATCCTCAAAAAACTCAATCAGGCTTGTAAGGCTTTGGCTGCCTTTCACAAAGTCATACTGACTATCTGACTATTCCTAATCATATTATGCCTCTCCAAATGTTCATAAATCCTGCCTCTCAGTATCTTCTCCATCAACTTTCCAATCTCTCTTTTATTTTCACATACTTGAAAAAGCTTTTACTGATATTGTTTGCTGGCTTGCTTTCATATTTCACCTTTTCCCTTCTAATGACTTTTTTAGTTGCTCTCTGTAGGTTTTTAAAAACTTTAAACTCCTCACTCTTCGCACTAATTTTTGTTTTGTTGTATGTCCTTTCTTTTGCTTTTACAATAGCTTTGACTTCCCTTGTCAGCTATGGTTTGAGTATTTCTTCATTTTTGGAAAACATCTGTCCTGTACCTGCCTCATTTTTCCCAGAAACACACACCATTGCTGCTCTGTTGTCATCCCTGCCGGCATCTCCTTCCAATTTAATTTGGCAACTCCTCTCATACCGCTGTAATTTCCCTCACTCCACTGAAATACTGCTACACCAGACTTTACTTTCTCCCTATCAAATTTCAAGATGAGCTCAATCATATTGTGACCACTGCCTCCTAAGGATTATTTTAACTTCATCACCTCTGGTTCACTACATAACATCCAATTCAATATAGCTGATCCTCCAGTAGGCTCAATGTAAACTGATCTAAAAAGCTATTTCATGGACTTCCAAAAAAATTCCTCTCGAGATCTATTTCCAATCTGATTTTCTTGGACTTCCTGTCAAATTGCCAGCAGGTCATAAGAGTGGGCACCCTCACCTCTGTCCCTCCAACCCTCAACACAGGTACCCCTAAGGGCGGTGTACTAAGCCCCCCTTCTTTACTCGCTGTATACCCATGACTGTCGCCACCCACAGCTCCAATCTGCTAATTAAAATTGGTTGATGATACTATACTGATTGGTTCCAAGGTTGTCAAGTCGAGGAGTGGTAGTGGGGACAAGCTCCCACTACCTAAAAGAGCTCCTCATGGCATGTGCCTCAAATAGCCTCTGACAACCAAGTCCAACTCTTGGCCTTCTCGTGTGGCTTAGCCTCTAAGCCCGGCGGAACCGTTTCTACTGACAGGAGAAGGAGCAAAGGTGGATCCTGGCGCCTTAAAACCAGTGCTTCGGGTAGATGGAGCTCATCAGCCTGGGAAGGCAGTCCACTTAAGAGAGGGATGCAGTGTATATGGATTTCAGTAAGGTAATTAATAAGATTGCCCACATGAGGCTCATTCAGAAAATAAGGAGGCATGGAATCCAAGGAGACCTTGCTTTGTGGGTTAAGAGTTGGCTTGCCCACAGAAGATGGATAGTGGTTGTAGATGGTTCATATTCTGCATGGAGGTTGGTGACCAGTGGTGTTCTGCAGAGATCTGTTCTGGGACCCCTCCTCTTCGTGATTTTTATAAATGACCTGGATGAGGAAGTAGAAGGATGGGTTAGTAAGTTAGCTGATGACAGAAAGATTGGGGTGTTGTGGATAGTTATAATCTACATTGTCCGGTGAATCTTGCCTGAAGCCTCTCCTTATGGTATAGGTGAAGTCATGTCCTATGTTATGACTGATGGAAGAGAAAACCCCATAGCCTTTGCATCACTTTCCTTTACTGATGCAGAGAAAAAAATACATACAGATTGACAGAGGCCCTGAGTCTGCTTTGGAGTATAAAGTGGTTCAATCAGTACTTGTATGGGAGAGAGTTTGCCCTCATTACTGATCACCAACCCTTAACGTCCATTCTTAATCCACAGAACAGTATTTCAATAACAGCTGTATTATGAATGCAGAGACGGGAACTGTTTCTTGGAGGACACAATTACAAGATTTTCCCTTGGTAAAGAAAATACATGAAAAACTTAGAGGACACTCCTTTTGACGTGTTCTCCCTAATTGAAAGTCTCCCTATTATGGTAGAGATGATCCAAAGGGAAACCAGAAAAGACCCCACACTGCCCCAGATCTACAAGGCCATCCAAAATGGCTGGAATGTGCATCAGAAATTCCAGTTGTCCTATTTTTTTTTTTAAATCAGAACTGGGATGAACTTGCCCCTGATGGAGCTTGCCTTATGTGGGGATTGAGAGCTGTACCATCCAAGCTGAGAGCTAAAGTGATAGAAGAGCTTCATGCCAGTCATCTAGACATAGTCAAAATGAAATAACTGGCTCAAAGCTTTGTCTGGCTGCCTTGGTTAGATTAGCGGATTAGATAGCTTGTCAAATACTATTTTGGATGCCAACACGTCCAAAAGATGCCTAGAGTATTTTAGAGAAGAAAGAAGAAATAAGAAAGGAGACTAGAGCTCTCAGGAACACTTTCTGCAGTCCCAGAGTCAACCCCTTCAAACACCACACAGGAGGGCCCAGAACCAGAGATTGTGTCAGAGCAACAAGTCGCACAGCAACATTATATATATATATATATATATATATATATATATATATATATATATATATATATATATATATAGTGTGTGTGTGCATATAATGTATATATTATTATATAAATATATACTATATATATATATATATATATGTTGAGATGCATTCTATATTGCGTTGGAGTTTATAGCTAAGCAGTGAGCAGTGTTGTATGTTTAATATTTCAGTAATATGTAATTATTATTGTGAATATATTGTTTGATTAAGCATTCTATGTTTAAATAATTCATTACTGGTTATATGTAAAGTGCATAAATGGCATTTGCCATTATGCCACAGTGTCATATTTATGCCCCTCAATAAAATAAAACAAAGTGGGCATGTTCATCCCAGCTCCCCTGTTCTTCTTTCGATCAGTTCAGAAGCTGCAAAACACAAAAAAACACACACAAGATTCTGGAGGAACTCAGCAGGTCAGGCAGCATGTATGCAGGAGCATAAACAGTCAGCATCTCATTTGAGACCCTTCATAAGAACACTCCATAAAGGCTGCCTGATTTCCAGCATCTACAGATCACTTGTGTCTGAAAGCAGAATAAGCTGCCTTGATGAGTATCCCCCCTCGTTGCACGCACATCTACTAGGATGAAGTGCTTTCAGAGGTTAGTCATGGCTAGAATTAACTCCTGGGACTAACAAGGACCTTGGCACACTGTAATGTATCTGTTGTTGTTTCTCGCTTAGTGTCAGCATTCAACACTTTCTGAATTCAGAATTTCTGCCAAGACAAACCCAGTGACTATTGATGACATCTTGCAGACAGCTTACAAAACTATTTTATGCTGTTCTTCTTTTTCAAAATATACTTCTTCTGAACTGGGATCAGATGCAGCCTGTAATTTCCCGTTTAAGAATATATCAATTTGACATCTGGCACATCTTTGATCTCCTGGGGGATTCAGTGTGGAGTACAGCTATGCCTGCTGCTGGGGTGTACACTGCATCAATCCTTAATATGAACCTGTGGTCAGCTCCATTATTCTGTGCTGATTAATGGACGAGCAGATTAAAGTCAATGAAGCTGAGAGTGAAAAATAAGTGGGGTGTTCAGTGCCATTTGACCGATCTCCCTCTCACTGCTGATGGCAGAAGGTGCAAGAGTCTTGGGTCCCATCCTTCAATCATCTCTGCGGCTCGTAGCTTGTGGCCGTGGACTTACTTTGGGGACTCTACGGTCTTATGTGTAATTTATTCACAGTTTGTTGTTCGCGCTATTTTTTTTCACACATCAGGTTGTCTTGTGTGGGAGCTTCTTTAAATGGGTTCTATGGTGCTTCTTTGTTGATGTGGTTGTCTACAAGACGACAACTCTCAAGGTTGTATACTGCATACATACTTTGATAATAACTGTACTTTCAACTTGAATTTTGAACTTTATCATTCCCTTTGTTCTTATCAACAAGCTTCAAAACCTTAGTCAATGTCATAAAAAATACATTGGCTGGTTGAGTAATAACGCAACAACAACCTCATATTCACCATAAGCAAGACCAAGGAAACACAGAAACACAGAAAACCTACAGCACGATACAGGCCTTTCAGCCCATAAAGCTGTGCCGAACATGTCCTTACCTGAGAAATTTCCTAGGGTTAACCATAGCCCTCTATTTTTCTGAGCTCCATATACCTGTCCAGGAGTCTCTTAAAAGTCCCTATCGTATCCGCCTCCACCACTGTCACCTGCAGCTTATTCCAGGCACTCACCACTCTCCGAGTGAAAAACTTACCCCTGACATCTCCTCTGTACCTACTTCCAAGCACCGTAAAACTGTGCCCACTCGTGCTAGCCATTTCAGCCCTGGGAAAAAGCCTCTGGCTATCCACATGGTCAATGCCCCTCATCAATGCCTCTCACCTCTATCAGGTCACCTCTCATCCTCCATCGCTCCAAGGAAAAAATGCCAAGTTCACTCAAACTATTCTCATAAGGCATGCTCCCCAATCCAGGCAAAATCCTTGCAAATCTCTTCAGCACCCTTTCTATGGTTTCCTCATCCTTCCTATAGTGAGGCGACCAGAAATAAGCAGAGTACACCAAGTGGGGTCTGACTAGGGTCCTATATAGCTGCAACATTATTTCTCGGCTCCTAAATTCAATCACACAATTGATGAAGGCCAATGCACTGTATGCTTTCTTAACCACAGCAGATCTGCGCAGCAGCCTTGAGTGTCCTATGGACTCGGACCCCAAGATCCCTCTGGTCCTCCACACTGCCAAGAGTCTTACCATTAATACTATATTCTGTCATCATATTTGACCTACCAAAATGAACTATCTCAAACATACCTGGGTTGAATTCTATCTGCCACTTCTCAGCCCACTTTTCCATCCTATCAATGTCCCACTGTAACCTCTGAAAGCCCTCCACACTATCCACAACACCTCCAACCTTTGTGTCATCAGCAAATTTACTAACCCATCCCTTCACTTCTTCATCCAGGTTGTTTATAAAAATCACGAAGAGTAGGCGCCCCAGAACAGATCCCTGAGACACACCTCCATGCAGAATCTGACCCATCTACAACCTCTCCTTGCCTTCTGTGGGCAAGCCAGTTCTGGATCCAGAAAGCAATGTCCCCTTGGATCCCATGCCTCCTGACTTTCTCAGTAAGTCTTGCATGGGTACCTTATCAAATGCCTTGTTGAAATCCATGTACACTACATCTACAGCTCTTCCTTCATCAATGTGCTTAGTCACATCCTCAAAAAATTCAATCAGGCTGGTAAGGCATGACCGGTCTTTCACAAACCTATGCTGACTACTCTGAATCATATTATGTCTCTCCAAATGTTCATAGATCCTGCCTCTCAGGATCTTCTCCATCAACTTACCGACCACTGAAGTAAGATTCGCTGGTCTAAAATTTCCTGGGCTACCTATACTCCCTTTCTTGAATAATAAAACAACATCTATAATCCTCCAATCCTCTGTAACTTCTCCCATCCCCATTGATGATACAAAGATCATCAGAGGCTCAGCAATCTCCTCCCTCACCTCCCACACTATCCCAGGGTACATCTCGTCCAGTCCAGTCCAACTCTATGCTTTCCAAAGCTCCCACACATTCTCTTTCTTAATATCTACATACTCAAAGTTTTCAGTCTGCTGCAAGTCATCCCTACAATTGCCAACATTCTTTTCCTTAGTGAATACTGAAGCAAAGTACTCATTAAGTACCTCCTCCTATCTCCTCCGGTTCCATACTCACTTTTCCACTGTTACACTTGATTAGTCCTATTCTCTCACATCTTATCCTCTTGCTTTTAACATACTTGTAGAATGCCTTGAGGTTTTCCTTAATCCTGTCCACCAAGGACTTTTCATGGCTCCTTCTGGCTCTTCTAATTTCTTTCTTGAGCTCCTTCCTGCTAGCCTTATATTCTTCTAGCTATCATTAACTAGCTTTTTGAACCTTTCTTAAGCTCTTCTTTTCTTCTTGATTAGATTTACAACAGCCTTTGTACACCATGGTTCCTGTATCCTACCATAACTTCCCTGTCTCATTGGAACATACCTATGCAGAACTCCACACAAATATCCCCTGAACATTTGCCACATTTCTTCCGTACATTTCCCTGAGAACATCTGTTTCCAATTATGCTTCCAAGTTCCTGCCTGATAGCCTCATATTTCCCCTTACTCCAATTAAACACATTTCAAACCCTCTCCAATGCTATGGTAAAGGAGATAGAGTTGTGATCACCATCTCCAAAATGCTCTCCCACTGAGAGATTTGACACTTGACCAGGTTCATTTCCCAATACCAGATCAAGTACAGCCTCTCCTCTTTAGAGGCTTATCTACATATTGTGTCAAGGAACTTTCCTGAACACACCTAACAAACTCTACCCCATCTAAACCCCTCGCTCCAGGGATGTGCCAATCGATATTTGGGAAATTAAAATCTCCCCTCACTACAACCCTGCTATTATTACACCTTTCCAGAATCTATTTTCCTATCTGCTCCCTTGATGACCCTGTTATTACTGGGTGGTCTATAAAAAACATCCAGTAGAATTATTGACCCCTCCCTGTTCCTAACTTCCATGCACAGAGACTCCGTAGACAATCCCTCCATGACTTCCTCCTTTTCTGCGGCTGTGACACTATCTCTGATCAACAGTGTCAGCCCCCCCCCCCCCCCCCCACAACCTCTTTAGTCTCCCTCCCTATCCTTTCTGAAACATCTAAAGCCTGGTACTCAAAGTAACCATTCCTGTCCCTGAGCCATCTGAGTCTCTGTAATGGACACAACATCATAGCTCCAAGTACTCCAAGTCCACGCTCTAACCTCATCTGCTTTGTTCATAATATTCCTAACTCATAACTCATAAAACTGAGTTACATCAAGCATATATAAATGTCTATTAAATTGTTAAATTAAAATAGTGCAAAGTAACTGAAATAAAAAAAAGTGGTGAGGTAGTGTTTTTGAAAGGCAAACACGAGGAAATCTGCAGATGCTGGAAATTCAAGCAACACACACAAAACACTGGTGGAACACAGCAGGTCAGGCAGCATCTATAGGGAGAAGCACTGTTGACGTTTCAGGCCGAGACCCTCCTTTCCGGCTCTCAGCTTCACCTCACCCCCTCCAGTCTTCTCCTAGCATTTCGGATTTCCCCTTCCCCCTCCTACTTTCAAATCTCTTACTATCTTTCCATTCAGTTAGTCCTGACGAAGGGTCTCAGCCCGAAACATCGACAGTGCTTCTCCCTGTAGATGCTGGCTGGCCTGCTGCGTTCCACCAGCATTTTGTGTGTGTTGCGTGAGGTAGTGTTCCTGTGTTCAATGTCCATTTAGGAAATAGTTACAGTCTCCAGGAAGGGAAAGTTGGGAGAACACACTCCACTTCCTCATTGAGGAGTCAACAGTGGAAAGGGTGAGCAGCTTCATGTCCTTGGGAACAACATCTATCTTGAACCAAACACTAGAAGAAGGCATGTCAGTGGTTTATCTCATCAGGATTTGGAGGAAATTTGTTTTGTCACAAATGTTTCCACAGAAGTACAGTGAAGAGCGTTTGGACTGGTTGCATCACTGCCCAGTGTGGAGACCCCTATGTGCAGGATCCAGAGAAGCCCCACAGCATTGTTGACTCAGCCACCTCCATCACCTGCAAAGCCCTCCCCATTATCGAGAACATCAAGATGCTGTGTCTCACAGGACAACATCCATCATTAAAGACACTCACTATCTGTGAATTGCAGTCTTCTTATTACTACCATTGGGAGGAGGTATAGGAGTCAGAATCAGATTTAATATCACCAGCATATACCGTGAAATTTGTCAACTTTGCGGATGCAGTACAATGAAATACATGATAAATAAATAGAGAAAAAATTGAGTTACATTAAGCATATATATGTTTATTAAATTAAGGTAAAATAGTGCAAAAATACCAGAAATAAAAAAGTAGTGAGTTAGTGTTCATGAGTTCAATGTCCATTTAGAAATCAGATGACAGAGAGAAAGAAGCTGTTCCTGCATCACTGAGTGAGTGCCTTCAGGCTTCTGTACCTCCTTCCTGATGGTAACAGTGTGAAGACGGTATGTCCCGGTGGTGAGAATCCTTAACGATGGACGCTGCCTTCCCAAGTCGCCGCTCCTTGGTGATGTCTTGGATTCCATGGACGCTGGTACTTTGATCTTGTACAGTAGCCCTCTCCCCATACCAGATGCATACCCCATGCAGCCAGCCAGAATGCTCTCCATGATACATTTGTAGTGCATTAGTTGACAAACCAAATCTCCTCAAACTCCTAATGAAGTTTAGCCACTGTCTTGCCTTCTTTATAGCCGCATCAATATTTTGCATCCAGTTTAGGTCCTCAGAGATAGTGACACCCAGGAACTTGAAATTGCTCACTCGCTCCACATCTGATCCCTCAGTTGGTTTGTGTTCCCTTATCTTACTCTCCCTGAAGTCCACAGAGTTATCAGATGCTGCAGGGATCCTCTTAGTTGTGGCTTTATTCTCCTCTTCAAAATGAGCATAAAAGGCATTGACCATGTCTGGTAGTGAAGCTTCACTGCCATTCATGCTATTGGGTTCCGCTTTGTAGGAAGTAATGCCCTGCAAACTCTGCCAGGTTGACATGCATGCAATGACACCTCCAACCTCTCCCAGAATTGTTTCTTGGCTCTTGAAATAGCCCTCTGCAAGTCATACCTGGTTTTCTTACACTGACCTGGATTACCAGACTTAAATGCTACAGACCTAGCCCTCAGCAGATTATGAGCCTCCTGGTTCCATGGCTTTTGGTTTGAGAATGTACAGCAAGATTTGTAGGCACACACTTAGCCACACAGGTTATAATCAAGTTGGTAACAATTGTGGCACACTCATCCAGATTTGAAGATGACTCCCTGAACACAGTCCAGTCCACTGATTCAAAACAGTCCTGTAAGCGCTCCTGTGCTTCCATTGTCCATACCTAAAATGATATGTGAGGTATTGTGAGGTATTCCAGACTTGGTGAACAATATTGGGACATTACCGACACATTAGTACACCAGGAGGAGTTGATCATGAGGCATACACCTCCACTTCTGTTTTTGAGAAACTCAACTGACCCATCGATGATACGGTGTGAACCTGTCAATTCAAATTGTTGCATTTGGCATGGAAGGGGTTAACCAAGATCACATAAAACAAAAGACTTTTGTGTTCCTATCATCACTCTGCTGCAGCACCTTACCTCTGAGATCATCTATTTTATTTACCAGAAGATTGTTGGCAAACATGAAGTCAGAAACTTAATTTTTTAAAATACACCATTAGACCAGCGCATCAACCCCTCTTTTGCCAGCGGCTTCTTAAAGGGGCAGTGTGCTGGCTACAGTCTGGTCTATTTCCATCATTTTTAAGAGCGATAGATCACTCAGTCATCACTGGCTGTACACATCATAGATACAATTGTGGGTTTCAGCCATAGCAGGCTAAGATGAAAATATTTGATCGTTTCCATTGTTTTCAATGAGAGCTGGCTCTAGGGTCATCCGATAGGTCAATGGGTCAATAGGTACATTTAATATCAAAGAAATATATACAAAATACATCCTGAAATTTTTTTTCTTTGTAAACATCCACAAAAAGATGAGTGCCCCAAAGAATGAATGACAGTTAAAACATTAGAACTCCAAAGCCCCCCCCCCCATGCACAAGCAGTAGCAATGAACCCCCCCACCAGCAAAAAAAGTATCAGCACCCTCCACCAAGCACTCAAGCACACAGCAGGCATCAATAAAGACACAGACTTGCAGTACCCCAAAGACAACTCATTCAGTTGGTAATTTGACATACCACAGGCTCTCTGTCTCCCTAATAAGGGAAAAAGAAATGTCCCCATTTCACAGTGAGATTTGAGACATAACAAACAACTCTCTGATTTACGTTGTTAAAAATCTGTTGTGTCACTTTTTCCAAGCTCTGTGCCCGGAGAGCTGGCCCCAGAAAGGCACAGCTCTCCAGACACACAACCCTCAGCAGCTAACCCGCTGTACCTGATGTTTCGTTTTCTCCCGCAACACTTCAATCAGGGGCACCGGCCTAGAATTAACAAGTCTCCAGAGCCACAAAAATCCAGAAACCTGGCCACATCCTTGGGATATCAAAAAGCGGCCAGTCTTGAGGCCCTGAAAGTGGGTCCCATTCCCGTATAACTCCAGGTCAGGGTCTTAAAAAGAACCTGGAAAAGGGAAAAAGTGATATCAAAGATAGGTTTAGAGTTGTTTCTGAGCAAAGGAGTGCACAGTTTTGGCACCCCAAAAGTATCTTGAAGGAGACTGAGGACCCACTTGCAACAGTTTAAGAACAGCTTCTTCCCCTCTGCCATCAGATTTCTGAATAGTGAATGAACACTACTTCATTATTCCTCTTTTGCATCATTTATTTGTGTAACTTATAGTATTTAACTGTACTGCTATATCAAAACACCGAATTTCAAGACATGTCAGAGGTAATAAACCTAATTTTGATTCTGTTTCTTATCTGGTAGGGGGAAATTAAAGGTTATGGATAGAAAGCAAGAAAATGAGGTCAAAAAATATCAACTGCATATTTGAGTGGTGGAGCAGATTGGATAGGACGATTGATAGAATGCGCCTATGTCTATATTCTTATTCTCATAGGGTGCTCCTGTAATCAAGGCTGCAAGAGCTAATACCATGAAGCAAGTCTTTTTGAGTAGCTTAAACTGTCCAACACATCACTGGCACCAAACTACCTGTCATCAAGGATATATATACAGTAAGCTGCTAGTTAAAGGTCAGCAACGTCATGCGAGATCTCACACAGCCTGCTCATGGACTGTTTGTTTCACTTTCATCGGAGATGAAGCCACATAGCATTCACACCAGGACTACCAGACTGAAAAACAATTACTTTCTCCAAGCATTAAGTCTGATGAATACCTCCACTCACCAACTCCACCACAACTTTATTATTTCCCATCAGTCTCCTTATATTCAGCCTAGCATCACATTATGGATATATAATCAATGTACATAAGCTATCTATGTATTTATATTTTTTTGTGTTTTATTACTATTGTATTCTTTATCTTCTGTGGTTTTTTGCACTGCATCATGTAAGAAGAAAGAAATATTTTGTTCTCCATTGCACTTGTATAGAGGAAATGACATTAAACAATCTTGAATCTTCTATTTACCTTTTGATGGTTTGCATCATTACTTCTACATGACAGGGTGCTGGCAAAAACTGCAAAATTGAAATGGGATCACAGAAGATTACACATTTACTGGGCAGCAAACAGCCCATGCAATCTATTCGAAGAGCATACACTTGGATTATTTTGCTATTAATGCATGAGTCAGAAAGTTATTACCTGAGGAGATTGTGGTAATTGGTAAATTTCTTTCCGTTGACATACATTTCGTTGATAGGCAGCAAGTCTCCTTTCCACTGAAGAGTACTTGATTCTCATAAGCTGCTTTGACAAAGATGTCACTTCTTTTAAGAGCAGCCCTCCCCTGCCCCAATATCCTTTCACTAACATTGGTTGCGATATAAAAAAACCTCTTGCTATTAATTGTATCAGTTAAACAGAGCTGAGAGCTTATAGCTGAAACTCCTCATGGAGAAATCATGCTGTGTGACTAACTCAAAAGAGCTTGCTTGTAAATCAGCTACTTAGGAACACATTACATAATTTAAAATAGAACAAACTAGCAGAGGGATTAGTACTGGCTATGGGCAAAGATACATAATGTTAGGGGTAGGGTGGTTAGTGTGATGCTATTATAGCTTGGTGTGTCAGAGTTCAAGGTGAAATCCCGGCATCTTCTGTAAGGAGTTTGCATGTCCTCCCTGTGGAATGTATGAGTTTTCTCTGGGTGCTCCAGTTCCTTTCACAGTCCAAAGGAAAGTCAAACTGGTTAGTAGGTTAATTGGTCACCGTAAATTTTCCTGTGATTAGGCTAGGGTTAAATCAGGGGTTGCTGACGGCATGGTTCAAAAAGCCAGAAGGGCCTATTCTATGCCAGATGGGTAAATAAATAAACAAACAAATAACAGATAAAATTCACTAGTTGATTCAAGTAGGGGGATATAGAATCAAGATCGTTTTAGTTAAAGGGAAAGGAATTAGTTTTAGGAAATGGAGATCAGGAAGTCTCAATTTGAGGACAGAAGCAATCGGAACAATATTTGGCAGCAGTTTGTGAAGATCAGATGCATTAAAAGGTCAATTTTAAGCTCTAAGTCTGTGCTAATCCTGCCATTTTATGTAATTATGTATAAATGCATTTATGAATTCTGGTTGCGATAGTAATGTTGGGGATGCAGAAGTGCTAAAGAGACCAGGCAGGCTGGACAAAAGATTATACAGAGTAGTGACATATATTGATATATCCATAGAGTGTAGGACATAGAATATCACTGTACAGTATGGCCCTTCAGCCCATGATGCTGTGCCAACTTAAATAACCCTACAAGAATGGTTATACAATGTAAAGCTTATCTGGAACTTTGGAACCAGAATACCTGGCTCGTTGTTAATGGCAAAGGATGGCATGGAGTTATGAAAATTGAAAATTTCAATATTTAAAGTGAGGAAATGAAATATGCTTCTTATGGTTTTGATAATAGCAGTTACCATGGTATCATGTATTTATTTTAGGTAATAAACTAGGATAGACTAACGAGTGAATTGCTACCAGGTGTGTGTTGAGAAGGTATGTTTGGAAGGGTCAGATGACAATTAACATCTCATCCCAAATGTGACAACTTTAACTATTCTTCACTCTCTTTGATACTATATTGAAGCTTTAATGACATATCTTTAAGACTTCAACTGTGGTTTGTTCAGATAAATTTTAACAACTCATAGCACAATCTACAGAAATGTGATGCATTTGTCTATTATCTTGGATAATATTCCCCTTCCTCAGTGATGCAATTAATAAATTAATTGATGTTCTATCTCAATGCTGTTTGCATTTAAGTTTATACCAATTCCTTCCTACCAAAAAGTTCAAAGTAAATTTATTATCAATGTGCATATATGCCACCATATATAATCCCGAGATTCATTTCCTTTCAGGCATACTCAGTAAATCCAAGAAGCATCATAGAATCAATGAAAGACCACAACCAATGTTGAAAAGACAACAAACTTTGTAAATACAAAATGAAAACGAAGAAATGGTCTTTTATTTACATAGTTACATTGAATGTAAAAGTGTGAGATTTCTTAACTTGACCAATTTCTGCAAGAATGTTCATTCAACCTGAGATACAAATCTGTATGGTAGCTCAGTGGTCGAGATACTGGACAACAAATCTATGATTAGATGGGTGGTAGATGTCATGATGTGGGCATGAGTTCAAGCACCACCATGTCAGTCAGGGGATTTCAATTCAGTTCATTATGGAGATAGAGAGATTAACTATTAGCTGATGAAGTATCACTCCTGATGAAGGGTCTCAGCCCGAAACATTGACTGTACTCTTTTCCATAGATGCTGCCTGGCCTAATGAGTTCCTCCAGCATTTTGTGTACATTGCTTGGATTTCCAACATCTGCAGATTTTCTCTTGATAAATATTAGCTTGATTTGTCACATGCATGTTGAAACATGGAAATCTGTTGTTTTTTGTCTTTGACCAACACAATACAAGGATGCACTGGGGACACTATACAAGAATGCTTCTGGCACCAATCTAGCACGCCCACTATTTGTATGCCTTTGGAATTAAAATAAGTGAGTTCATTGTTATTAACTTTCTATAGATATTATATGAAGTAAGAGCAAAATTAAAGTTTATACATTGCCACAGATGGCTGAGGCCATTATTGGACATATTTAAAGCAGAGCTTCTTGAATAGTCAGAATTTCAAAGGATACAGGGAGATGGCAGTGGAATGGAGTTAGGGATAATGAATTAGCCATGATGGGAGTGGCAGAACAGAATGATGGGCTGAATGGCCTAATTCTGCTCTGATGTTATATTGGCTTGTAAAAATACAAAGTAAAATTATTATATTGTTATTATTTTGAAACCAATAGACATATTGCATGTTACTCTGAGGGAATTAAACTCCAAATATGCAATATTAGTTGTCCATGAGCACAAGGTAGGCCCATTGTTGTTTGCCATCTATATCAATGTTCTAGATAATGCAGTTAACTGGCTTTGTGCAGAACACCAACATTGGGGACATAGTGGACAGCGAAGGCGGCTATCAAAGTTTGCAGTGGGATCTGCACCAGCTGGAAAAATGGGCCAAAAAAAAATGGCAGATGGAATTTAATGCAGATAAAGACAAATCAGGATAGGACTTACATAGAAGTGGGACACCGAGGATTGTGGTCAAAGAATGATCTAGGAATAAAGATCCATAAAAGTGGCATCACAGGTAGGTAGTATAAACAGAGCTGTTTCCACATTGGTGTTCATAAATCAAAGTGTTGGAGTTGGGATGTTATGTTGAAAGTGATGTTGTAGTGAGGCCTAATTAGGAGAACTATGTGCAGTTTTTGGTCACCTACCTGTCAGAAAGAGATGTTGATCAGCCTCACTGCTTGAATTTGGATAAGTTTTCTGACTATAGCCCAGCCACTTCTGCTTAGTTCATTTTTTGAATGTTTGAAAGCTGCTAATTCATCTGACCTATCAGAACTGATGGCAGATGTTTATTAGTGGCAAAGAGCAGACTAATAAATCAACAGAATTCAGCTGAAGTTAACAGCACATTGGTACTTTAGTCATTTTGGTGATGGTAAATGATGGCATCTTCCAATAAAGCCATATTGCCTTGGGATTCAGGGAATGGAAATTGGCCCACCAATTACTCAGTAACATTAAAGCTGCTAGTGCTGCAGTTGATGATTTAAGGCTTGTTGGTTAACCATTTTAGTATGATTATTGCTTTTATTGCCTGCTTAGCAGCTGTGAAAAGCAATTTGTACTATATTGGATCCCAGGGAATGATTAGAAGGCATTTATCTAGTAGAAGAAGATAAAGTTTAACCCCCCAGTTACTTAATAGAAAGCAAGTAGAATGAAAATTAGAGCCCCAGAGAATGAATTTGCTATTATTTTTACAGTCTTGTTTTTATATGCTTCCCTGGGTAGTGAAGGGGGTCATCTAACCTAGAACATACACAAAGCTGGAGGAACTCGGCAGGTCAGGCAGGATCAATGGAAATTAATAAACAGTTGATGCTTCAAGACCGAAACACTTCAGGACTAGAAAGGAAGGGGGAAGATGCCAGAATAAAAAAAGCAGGTGAAGGGGAAGGAGGACAAGCTGGAAGGTGACAGGTGAAGCTAGGTGGGTGGAAAAAGTAAAGCGTAGAGATGAAAGGATCATCTACGGGCTCATGTAACTGAGGCCACAAGTTAGATGAGCCTCTTACAACCAAGTGGTGGTTGTCCATTGTGCCCAACTAAGACAGGAAACCAATGCAGTAGAGCTTTTAAAATGGAAAAGCTCTTGCACTGGAGCAGTTCCACTCTCTCCTCCTCAGAAGTCTGGGTCCAGTGGTATGAACAATCGTCATAAACCATCAGTCGCTTTACCAGACTGCCAGAATGGTGGAAACAAAGTCAATTGTTGCCTTAGAGGACCTGAAGGGTCAAGAATATTGTATATAGACAGTCAACTCGCAATCTATGTCACTGGACCCTGACTGCAACCTGTGAAGGATCATCTGCAGCTGCCCATGAATCAGCCTCCCACCATTAAAAAAAGTCACACACAGGTATTCTCCCCGCTATGGACTTCCAAGGCGCCGCCCGACTCAGCCTCGCAGACGCAGCACACACCGAAAGCGACCAGAGTCCGTCGAACCTCCGAGCCGATGACCATCCCCTCCGACACAGCTTCTCCGGGCACCATCCTCTGCCAAGCGTATTAGGACGGCCCCGCCAACGGCCAGTGGCAACGCGACCCCGAGGACTGGGGACCTGTTCTTCCTAGCAGAGCCCCGGACCTCACAGCAGCAGCAGCAACAAAGATGGTCTTCCTGGAATTTCCCAATGTTTTTCCATGCTTCCACATCCATTTTCAATCGATTATGATTGCGCACGGCACCCCACTTCACAAATAACAGATAATCAGTTCCAGAGTGGCCGCTGCAAGCTGTGTCGCGCCACCATCTTGGATATGTTTTATTAAATTTACTAGTTAATTCAAGACCACAAGCCCATATAATTACTGTGTTCAGATATGGCTCAAGTGCAGAGTGAGAGACACTGAAGCAGGTCGATAGTTCACAGACTTTAATACGAACAGTGTTTAAAGGAAAATAAAACAATAAAGGCTAGGCCAAACAGGGCTGTTAATTAAAACTCTCAATACAATTGAATTAATGAAAAACAATAACAAAGACTGACAAACAACCAATGTGCAAAACATGACAGATCATGCAAGTAATAAAATTCTGAAAAATAAATAATACTGAAAAGATTAGTTGTAGAGTCCTTGAAAGCGAGACTGCAGGCTGTGGAATCGGTTCAGTGTTGAGGTGAGTGAAGTTATCCACTTGGGTTCAGGATCCTGATGGTGAAAGGGTAATAACTTTTCCTGAACCTAATGGTGTAGGATGTAAGGCTTCTATACCTCCTGCCTGTTTGAAAGAACATAGTTTTGGTTCCTGAATTTAAAAATCCTGCATTAATATTCTTCTCAGATGTGTTAAAGTTTGAACCATGAACCTTACATGTTTCCAAAAAGAAACAAATAACACTGCTAACAATAGAAGATATCTAAACTTCATGAGATCTGCAACAAGCTGCTCTGACAACATTGTAGGTGTTTATCAGATCAACTAAGCTAAACTGCAGAGTAACTTATTATTTGACCTTGGTGTTAATGCCTCCTTGTGCAATTGGATACTTGATTTCCTTACTTGCAGACTCCAGTCAGTTCAGAATGGTAGCAACATCTCCTCCACAATCTCCAATGGCCACAAGTGATCCACAAGGCTGCGTGCTTAGCCCTATGCTCTAGTCCCTTTATACTTAAAACTGTGAGGCTAAACATAATTCCAGTTTAAGTTTGCTGATAACACCACCGTCATTGGCCAAATCAAAGGTCGTGACAAATCAGCAGACAGAAGGGAGAATGAAAATCTGGATGAGTGATGCCACAGCAACAATGTCTCTCTCAATGTCAGCACAACTAAGGTGCTGATTATTCATTCAATAGCAGGAAGACAGAGGTCCGTAAGTCAGTCGTCGTTGGAGAATCAGGTGGAGAGTGTCAGCAACTATAAGTTCCTCTGTGTTATTATTCAGAGGACCTGTCCTGGGTCCAGCACATACTGTAAGTGCAATTACAAAGCATGGCAGAGCCTCTACTTCCTAAGAAGTTTGTGAAGATGCTACAGAGGAGATGTCAGGGGTAAAGTTTTTTACGCAGGGAGTGGTGAGTGCGTAGAATGGGCTACCAGCGATGGTGCTGGAGGCGGATACAATAGGGTTTTTTTTAAGATACATGGAGCTTAGAATAATCAAGGGCTATGGGTAACCTTAGGTAACTTCTAAAGTAAGTACATGTTTGGCACATTGTGGACCGTAGGGCCTGTGTTGTGGTGTAGGTTTTCTATGTTTCTATGCTTAAATATACCCAATATCATGACCTCTACAGCTGTCTGTAGCAATGAATTTCACAGATTCAGCACCCTCCAGATAAAGAAATCCCCCTTCATCACTGTTCTAAAGGGACATCCTTCTATTGGGATCCCTTAGTGTTAAAAAGACAATAAACTAGTGAAGAGGCATTCAGAATGAAGAAAGTCATTTATCAGCACTGCAGTTACCAACGTTATATGACATTGTGACAAGAACTACAAGTGTAACATAGCCCTGTACAGACCTATTTCAGTCAATATATTAGCTCACCACTGCTTGCTGATCAACACTTGTGAATAACCAGGAATTGGATATGTTTATTTATTTAGGGATACAGCACAGTAAAAGGCCCTTTCTGCCAAACATGCCCACACCACCCAGTTACACCCATGTGACCAATTAACCTACTGATCCGTACGTCTTCAGAACGTGATAGGAAACTGGAGCACTCGGAGGAAACACACAGAGTCAAAACATACAAACTCTTTACAGGCAGCAGAGGGAATTGCTGCTATGAAGAGTTACACTGACTGCTACACTACCTTAGCAGTTAGTGCAACACTGTTACAGCTTTGGAAATTAAAATTCAGGGTTTAATTCTGATGCTGACTGTAAGGAGTTTGTATCTCCTCCCTATGATATGCATGACTTTTCTCCATGTGCTCTGGTTTCTTGCCGCAGTCTAAAGATGTACCGGTTAATAGGTCATTGTAAGATTGTCCTCCGATTAGGCTAGGGTTATGTAGGTGAGTTGCTAGGTGCTGCAGCTTTTTGGGCCAGGAATACCTATTTTATTCAATGCTGTATCTATAAATAAATAAATACATACATACATCAAATTTCTGAAGAGATGCATATGTACAGCGCCTGAAAAAATATCACATTTATTTCAATCACACTTCATCAATATTAATGGCATCTCAGGAAATGCACTGCTCATTACAGTGAATGTAGCCACAAGAAATGGAATTGTTTTATTATTGTCACTTGTACCGAGATACGGTGAAAAGCTTGTATGCTGTTTATGCAGAACAGGACATTACATATTGCATTGGGGTAGAACAAGGCCAAGAAGCAACAATGCAGTTCAGCATGAAGTAGATGGGCAAAAAGGTCTGTTTTGTGCTGTAGCATTCTATGACTCAGTAACTTAAACAAGGGGATATCGCCTCAAGGTTCAGGGGTGAAGATTTAGGACAGAGATGAGGAGAGACTGTTTTTCCCAGAGCGTGGTGAATCTGTGGAATTCTCTGCCCAGGGAAGCAGTTGAGGCTTCTTTACTAAATATATTCAAGAAACAGTTAGACAGGTTTTCACATGGTGGGGAATTAAGGGTTATGGGGAATTAAGGGGTTATGGGGAAAAGGCAGGTAGATGGAGCTGAGTTTACGGACAGATCAGCCATGATCTTACTGAATGGCGGGGCAGGCTTGATGGGCCGGATGGCCTACTCCTGCTCTTTTTTCTTATGTTCTTAACTAATGAAGTGAAACAGCTATTGAGAAAGTGCAGTACAGATAAACAATAAGATGCATGATCATAATGAGATAGATTGAGGTCATCTCCAACTTCTAGTACTAGGAAACTACAGTGTGTAATGGCCTTACAGCAACAGAGAAGAAGCTATCCTTGAGTCTAGTGTGATATGCTTTTAGGCTTTTGTATCTTCTACCAAATAGGAGAGGGGAGAATGTCCAGAGTGGGTGGCAACTTTCCCAGTATCTCTCTTCCCTCTCTCTCTCTACCTCCAGCTCTTAGCATTAGTCACAACCCAGCTGAAGAAAAGATTCTGCCTTGTACAAAGAAATTCTGATAGCATTACATCCACTGCGTGTATCATATGTACATGTTAACATAGAGTGAAATGTTTCCTTTGCGTTAATAACCAACACAACATAAGGATGTGCTGGGGGCCACCTGCAAGGGTCACCAACATAGCATGCCCACAATACTCGGCAGAACAAAATAGAACATGACAAGCAATAAAATAAAAACAGCAAAACAAGCCCCATTCCTCCTGCCCACACAGACACGCAGACAGTCCTCCAACTTTAAGACAGGTCTCCAAACCTCCAGCCTCCAGAATATAAAAAAGACACATAACATGCTAAAGGAGCTTACCAGGTCTGGCAGCATCTACAGGGAGGAATGAAGAGCTGAAGTTTTGGGCCTAGACTCTTCACCAGTCCTAATAAAGAACCCTGGTCTGAATCTTTGGCTCTTTATTCCTCTTCATAGATGGTGCCTGGCCTGCAGAGTTTCTCCAGCATTTTGTGTGTGTGACTGTGGATTTCCAGTATCTGCAAAATCTCTAGTGTTACAAAAAGAACAGGGCTTTGGCCCCTTTTTTATACCCCTCGTCTCCTTACTCAAAAGCTTTCCCATGGGACAGTGCCAGGTAGTATCTACACCTGCAGAATCATCTTCCCCTTACAAGACAAATATGTTTTCTACCATTCTCTACTCTAAGGGCCGTAGACTAGAACCCACACTAAGTTCTTAAAACATACCCACATTCCAGACTTGCACATTTTGTGTTACACATTTTAGCATATACCAAAGAGGTCTCAAATTTACATGTCCATGCATTGAGAGGTCAATGTTGAATGCAGGAACTGGGGAAAAAAAATTGATTTTGGATGTGTATTGGTAATTTTATACTGTGGTATAGAAGCATGAGCAGCCTTGGGCACATTGCCTTTCTCCTTCACATACCAGCCAAGTGAACCATATGCCCTTTAAAATCTATGACTCTCAAAGCTAAAATTCAAACAAATGCAAATGTGCATTTCAGTCCATTTCTGGAATAATTAGCTATTTAAGGCGGCATTTAATATTGTGCTTAGCTCTTTATAGCGGCAGCCTCAACCCAATGTCTGTTGTGGTCTGCCTGTCAGTATGATGGAATTTATACAGAAAAAACGTAGATTGCACATAAATTTTATAAGTTGACAGAAATACCGAGCTTAATAATAAGGGAGCGCTTCTATTCAAAGTTTGAATTAGAAGCATTTTTGTGAAAACTAATAATTTAGTACAACAAAAGAAAAGGTAACAGAAATTAGCAATATTACAATTATATTAGGGAATCATAAAATCACGCTTAGAAAATAAATCATGATGTAACAACTCATGATTACAACAATAAGTAGGTGCATGTCAAATTTGATATTGAGGGAGTTATAAAAGTGTCAACAAAATGCTATAATTTGACATAATCTGTCTGAAGTTGAAAACAATTTTTTCGATCTTGTAGGAAAGAATCTGTTTTGAAACAGCCACTACCTTCCAATTTCTGCATTAAGAGATCATAATAAGTAGCCATTCCACAGAAGGCAGAGGAATGGGGTTGAGAGGGATAATAAATCATCCATGATGGAATGCAGAACAAACACGATGGGCTGAATGTGCTAATTCTGCTCTGATGTCTTATAGTCTTTCATCTGCTGTTTCCCTACTGTATCAGCAATCAGGGCAGCAAAGATGAAACTAATCATTCCAAATGGAATAATGCCTCTCTGTGCATTTTAGAAAATTGCTGGCAATCCATTTAATGTATTTTAATTGTCATCATTGCCTCCCACACTGTACTGGCTGGCAGTCCATGCTGTGTAATATGGTGTTGTAAAGAATTTTTTTTTACCTTATTAATCCACCCATGTTTGTTCAATAGTCTGAACTGGGGTAGGTTAGTCTAGGGAGGTCTTGATTTCTAATCCAATCCCTATCATCAATGACCAGGTCCCTGGAGAATGCTCTGTGAGGGTAATCAGAGGGCAGCTCACACTGATGTTAGCAGAATCAAAATCACGTTTTGCCACCCAAATGCACTGATAATCACGTGTCCACTAAAACCAATTTGACGCATATCTAGAATCAAAATCAGGTTTATTATCCCTGACATAACTTGTGAAATTTCTTGTTTTGCAGCAGGAATAAAGTGCAACATAAATATGCAATTTTGTCATATATGTAGTATTTCAAACCACATAAAAAGCTATAAATTACAATAGGAAATTTATATGTACTCTCCTACACTACTGTGTCCATAACAACATCTTCACGCGGCATCCCTACTCAATTTCTCTCGGGATCAATAAAGTATGTCTGTCTGTCTGTCTGTCTATTCTTACTGAGTTTGGTATACCATGGCTTGACAAAATGTCCAGCAGTATAACCGGGTGGGTAGGCTGGGCTCATCAGCTTTGGCTGGCAGCCAGCCGAAGAGAAAGACAACTCTGACTGAAAACCCTGATAGATGGGGCTCACTAGGAGAAGGGGAACTCCAATACTCAATCTATAGACTTGCAGTCACCGCTGTCATCACAGCTCAGTGTGCCACTGTGGAACATACCTCGGCCTAAAGAAACATAGAAACATAGAAAACCTACAGCACAATACAGACCCTTCGGTCCACAAAGCTGTGCTGAGCATGTCCCTACCTTATACCTACCTTGGCTTTACTTAGTGCCTTCTATTTTTCTGAGCTCCATGTCCTATCCAGAAGTCTCTTAAAAGACCCTATCATTTCTGCCTCCACCACTGCCACTGGCAGCCCATTCCATGCACATACCACTCTCTGAGTAAAAAACTTAACCCTGACATCTCCTCTACACCTACTTCCAAACACCATAAAACTATGCCCTCTCATGCTAGCCATTTCAGCCCTGGGGAAAAGCCTCTGACTATCCAAACAACCAATACCTCTCATTATCATGTACATCTCTATCAGGTCAACTCTCATTCTCCGTTGTTCAAAGAAAAAAGGCTGAGTTCACTCAACCTGTTCTCATAAGGCATGCTTCCCAATCCAGGCAACATCCTTGTAAATCTCCTCTGCACCCTTTCTATGGTTTCCCCATCCATCCTGTAGTGAGGCGACCAGAATTGAGCACAGTACTCCAAGTGGGGTCTGATCAGGGTCGTATATAGCTGCAACATTACCTCTCGGCCCTTAAACTCAATCCCACGATTGATGAAGGCCAATACACCAAATGTCTTTTTAACCACAGAGTCAACTTGCATAGCAGCTTTGAGTGTCCTATGGACTCGGACCCCAAGATCCCTCTGATCCTCCACACTGCCAAGAGCCTTACCATTAACACTATATTGTGCCATCAAATTTGACCTACTGAAATGAACCACTTCACACTTACCTGGATTGAACTCCATCTGTCACTTCTCAGCCCAGTTTTGCATTCTATCAATGTCCCATTGTAACCTCTGACAGCCCTCCACACTATCTACAACTCCCCCAACCTTTGTGTCATCAGCAAATTTACAAACCCATCCCTCCACTTCCTCATCCAGGTCATTTATAAATATCACAAAGAGTAGGGGTCCCATAACAGATCCCTGAGGCACACCACTGGTCACCAGTCTTCGTGCAGAATATGACCCCTCTAATAAGACTCTTTGCCTTCTGTGGGAAAGCCAGTCTGGATCCACAAAGCAATGTCCCCTTGGACCCCATGCCTCCTTACTTTCTCAATAAGCCTTGGATGGGGTACCTTATCAAGTGCCTTGCTAAAATCCATATACACTACATCTACTACTCTACCTTTATCAATGAGATTAGTCACATCCTCAAAAAATTCAATCAAGATCATAAGGCGTGACCTGCCTTTGACAAAGCCAAGCTGACTATTCCTATTCATGTTCTTTCTCTCAAAATGCTCATAAATTCTGCCTCTCAGGATCTTCTCCATCAACTGGCCTATAATTTCCTGGGCTATCCCTACTCCCTTTCTTGAATAAGGGAACATCATCCGTAACCCTCCAATCCTCCTGAACCTCCCCCATCCTCATTGATTATGTGAAGATCATTGCCAGAGGCTCAGCAATCTTCTCCCTTGCTTCACACAGTAGCTTGGGGAACATCCCTTCTGGTCCCAGTGACTGATCCAACTTGATGCTTTCCAAAAGCTCCAGCACATCCTCTTCCTTGATATCTAAATGCTCAAGCTTTTCAGTCCATTGCAAGTCATCCCTACAATCGTCAAGATCCTTTTCCATAGTGAATACTAAAGCAAAGTATTCATTAAGTACGTCTGCTATTTCCTCCAGTCCCATACACACTTTTCCACGGTCACACTTGATTGGTCCTATTCTCTCACGTATTTCTCTCATGTCCTATGATCTTCACATATTTGTAGAATGCCTTGGGGTTTTCCTTAATCCCATCTGCCAAGATTTTCTCATGGCCCCTTCTGGCTCTCCTAATTTCATTCTGAAGCTCCTTTCTGCTAGCCTTATAATCTTCTAGATTCCTATAATTACCTAGTTTTTTGAAACTTTCGTAAGCTCTTCTTTTCTTCTTGACTAGATTTACAACAGCCTTTTTACACCACGGTTCCTGTATCCTACCATCCTTTCCATGTCTCATTGGAATGTACCTGCCCAGAACCCCATGCGGATATCCCCTAAACATTTGCCATATTTCTTCAGTATGTTTCCCTAAGAACATCTGCTTCCAATTTATGCTTCCAAGTTCCTGCCTGATAGCCTCATATTCCCCTTTACTCCAATAAAATGTTTTCTGTTTCTATCCCTCTCTAATGCTATAGTAAAGAAGATAGAATTGTGATCACTATCTCCAAAGTTCTCTCCCACTGAGAGACCTGACACCTGACCAGGTTCATTTCCCAATACCAGATCAAGTACAGCCTCTCCTCTAGTAGGCTTATCTACATAGTGTATCAGGAAACCTTCCCGAACACACCTAACAAATTCTATTCTATCTAAACCCCTCACTCTATAGGAGATGCCAATCAATATTTGGGAAATTAAAATCTCCCAAGAAAACAACTCTGTTAGTATTACTCCTTTCCAGAATCTGTCTTCCTATCTGCTCCTCGATGTCCCTGTTACTATTGGGTGGTCTATAAAAAACACCCAGCAGAGTTATTGACCCCTTCCTGTTCCTGAATTCCACCCTGTAGACTCTGTAGACAACCCCTCCAAGACTTACTCCCTTTCTGCAGCCGTGACACTCTCTCTGATCAACAGTGCCATGCCCCCACCTCTTTTGCCTCCCTCCCTACCCTTCCTGAAACATCTAAAGCCTGGCACTTGAAGTAGCCATTCCTGCCTCTGCACCATCCAAGTCTCGGTAATGGCCACAACATCATAGCTCCAAGGGCTAATCCTATGCTCGTTCGCTTTATTCATAACACTCCTTACATTAAAATAGACACATCTCAAACCATCGGTCTGAGCGCGTCCTTTCTCTATCACCTGCCTATCCTTTCTTTCACAGTGTCTACATGCTTTCTTTATTTGTGAGCCAACCTCCCTTTCCTCCATCACTTCAGTTCAGTTCCCACCCCCCAGCAATTCTAGTTTAAACTCTCCCCAGTAGCCTTAGCAAAACTTCCTGCCAGGATATTGGTTCCCCTGGGATTCAAATGTAACCTGTCCTTTTTGTATAGGTCACAGCTGCCCAGGAGAGGTCCCAATGATCCAGATATCTGAGTCCCTACCCTCTGCTCCAATCTCTCAACCACGCATTTATCTTCCACTTCATTCTCTTCCTATACTCACTGTCACGTGGCACAGGCAGTAATCCCAAAATTACTACGTTTGGGGTCCTGCTTCTCAACTTCTTTCCTAACACCCTGTAGTCTGTTTTCAGGGCCTCCCCCCTTTTCCTACCTATGTTATTCATACCAATATGTACCACGATCTCTGGCTATTCCCCTTCCCACTTCAGGATATTGTGGACGCGATCAGAAACATCCCAGACACTTGCACCTGGGAAGGAAACAGCGATCCGTGCTGGATTGCCTGTCTGAGCCCCTAACTATAGAGCCCCCTATCACAGCTGCCATCCCCTTCCTTTTCCTACCCTTCAGACTCTGTACCTGTTCAGACTGTTGCTTCCCCCAGGTAGGCCATTCCACCCAATAGTACTCAACCAGGACTACTTATTGTTAAGGGGGACAGACACCAGGTTATTCTCTAGTATCTGCCTCTTGCCCATCCCTCTCTTGACTGTTATCCAGTTAGCATTCTCCCACGGCCCTAGTGTGACTACTTGCCTGTAACTCCTCTCTATCACCTCCTCACTTTCCCTGACCAGATGAAGGTCATCGAGCTGCAGCTCCAGTTTCCTAACATGCAGACGTGGCCTTCCACAACCTTTGGCTGTTCTCCTTCCCACTTCAAGATATCGTGGATGCAATCAGAAACATCCCGGACCTGGCAACCGGGCGTGGAATTGGTTAATGCACACCAATACTCACTATAAATTTACACAGTGCAGGTGGGAAGGATCATGCCATTGCTCCTGAGTACTGTGATGCTCTGGGAGGGGGGGTCGACAGCCCGCCCCTGCATTTCTAATGACTGGCACTATTTATTGTTCTTGTGTTAAAATGCTTTTGTGGGATTGTGGTGGAAGTTCCAGTTAATTTATCATTACATTCTAGACTGGGTTATAGAGTTATTTGCTTGTGTATTTATGGGTCACCCTAACTGTAACCAGGTATGTGATGGTCACCTCCCGCATCTGTGTGAGACTAGTTGGGTTCATTCTCATGGTGCCTGATCTGTTTTGTGTTTATCACAAGAAAACAGTTATTGAGTTAATGAGCTTCCTCGTCTTTCATCATGCACCAAATGCATGCCACAGTACTTTTCTTCCCTCTTGACCTTTACAAGTGAAGAACCACCCATCATCATCATTAGTGCAAAAAGAGAGTAAAAGTAGTGAGATAGCTTTGTGGATTCATGTACCATTCAGAAATCTGATGGAAGAGGGTTAAAGCTGTTCCTGAAATGTTGGGAGAGTGTCTTCAGGCAATGAGAAGAGGGCAAGTCCTGGGTGACGGGGATCTTTAATGATGGATCTTTAATGCCTTCTTGAGGCATTATCTTTTGAATGTGTCCTTAATGCTGAAAGGCTAGTGCCCATGAATGAATTAATTGGCTGAGTTTACATCTCTTCTCAGTTTTTTCAGAGTGCGGTGGAGCCTTGTTACTAGGCCAGGGCATCAGCGACTGACGTCAGGACACAGAGCGGTGACGTGGATCCAGGGAACTGCGTGCTGTGAAGCCATCGCATTTGCAGCAAAGGACGACAGCAACTCCTTCTGCAGGCCTGTGAAAACTTTAAAGACTTGAGCTTTTACTATGTCACACTCAGAGGACACACCAGTTGAACTTGATTTGAATGAACAAATTAGGGAATTGCGTATAGGTATGATGAAGCCATGGCAACCAAAGATAAATTAAGCAAAAAGTCCTTTGTATATGTCCCAAGGGAAAGACACATTGTTCCATTTACAGGGGATGTTGAGAAAGATGGGAGGTCTGTTGATGACTTTATTGAAGAAGTACAACGCGCACTTCATACTAGAAATCAGTCTGACCAGGATCAGTATGACTTCGTTATGTCCCTGCTCAGTGGTGCAGCCTTAGAGGAAGCACGTATGCGCAGTGATGCTGGGGAAGACCGGGCTGATGACTTGTTCACCTATCTCAGGGAAGCGTTTAGAGACAAGCGAACTGTACTGCACCTGTGGCATAGCTTCTACAGTCACAAACAGCATGAGGGTGAAGATGTAAGAGAGTTTTCACATGCCCTAGCCCAAGCTCTTAACTTGATACTGAAGCACTCCCCTGATGCTGTGGCCATTAAGGGGGTGGTACTAAGAGATCATTTTATAGAGGAGATCGGGGATCCTTCTCTCAGAAGGGAGTACCACAGATTCATGCAGAACCACCCTGAGTCCTCAATGATAGAAATGCGAGAGGAGGCTTGTCTGTGGCTCATAGAAGAGCCCCTGGGAAATATGAAGTGTGGATAGTCAAAGTGTAGCAGGAGCCAGGCACAGTGCTCGATTCTCAAAGCTCGAGAATCTGAGTCTGTCACACTAGATGACGTCCTTAAAGTAGTCGCAGAGCAGGGCAAAGCCCTTTGTGAATTGACTCAAGCAGTGAAAGATCTCACTGTACAGAGGGATCTTACACACGCTACTAGCAGTAGACATAAGTTACAGCCTAGATGAAGGGAAGATGGGCAACCAATTTGTTTCAAGTGTCAGATGGGAGGGCATTTGGCCAAGAATTGCCCACAGAAGCGGGGTGCAAGGGAAGTGGAGTCTGCATCCTCCTGCCCTCAAGAGGTATTGTACTTTGTATTTTTGTACTGCATACACAATTGGTGGATACACAAGTGTGTGGATCAAAGGTTAAACAGAGATTGTAATGGCAGCACCTGAATGTAAAGTCATTCGTTTTGTGTTAAGACCCTCTTCTGGCACTTAAACATCTAAAACAGATAAAGGAATTACAAGACGAAAAAGTAGTTGTTGTCCTGAGTGCGTACTCAGGATTTTCTACATCTGCAGAATCTCCTCAGTTTTTGAATTTTTGTGACAGGATTATCAATCTAGTATATAGATAACAAACTGCAGCATTCCTGAAGGTGACATGGATTGTATTTGAGCATATAATGAAGGCTAACAATCTGCCTCTCAATTTTGCCAATACACATTCATTCAAAATCATCCTGGGCATTATGTTGCAGAGGACAGAATGATTTGCTAAATACTTTCTTGTGGCTTGGTTCGCAATTGGGAATTAATATCAGTTCAAGTGTTTTTGAATCTTTTATCATTTCCTCTTTTCCGTGCATGTCCCCCTGTTTATAATCAATAATACACACACTCTAAATCACATTCTAAAGACCTCCTCAGAGCCACATGAGGTATGGCAGACAGTGTAAAGCAATAGAGGGGTCAACAATTAACTTCAAGTTTATTGTCATTCAACCATATGAAACAATATTCCTCCAGACAAAGGTACAAGACACAGTTCAGATAACTCATGCACATAACACATAAAGTAATATTACCTCTGGTAAATTACTAAATAATAAGATGTATTTTCAACAGAAGTTAAAAAGAAAACAGTGCAACACTACTGTTCTTGGATGGTGTCAGGAAGTTCAGTAGTCTCATGGCCTGAGGGAAGAAGCTGTTTCCCATGCTAACAGTTCTCGTCCTAATGCTATTGAAACCCCCTGGTTTCCTTGACTGCGCAAGTCTAGGGAAAACACTCTTCTGTCCCTCCAAACCTATGAGATTGAGATGGCTCTCCCACCCCAAACCTGGGTTTCCGTGGACACTGTGGAATTTGCTACCGTTACAAATCAGTGCCATGAAATAATGGACACTGCATACAATTAGAGGAATTATATTTAGGAATCTTAACTTAATTAAAGGGTGTATAAAGAAAATTAAAAAGAAAAGGGCCCACTTTAACTTAATCAAATGTGTACACATTGGAACTCACCTTCAACTTCAATGTCACTCATGCGCTGGGCCCTCAGTCTGCGTGAAAGCCCACTCTACCTTCCGAACATCGCTAGCAATCCATCTTCAACAGATGTGTCTTCTACCAGATTGTATTCTATGACTGGTTCTCCCCAGCATCTTTTCTTTTAATCTCCACCCGAACAAAAACCCAAGATCAACCTTATTGTCCCTCACAAGAAAACCTCCCCCTAATTAAAAGGCACACATTCCACATCATCCCTTATCTTTAACGATAACCCAAACAGGCTGAATGCAGAACAGCAGCTCTTATAGAACTACTAAATGAAATACCTACAGCATAACTGTAAAGATATAAACCAGGATATTGCACTACTGTACCTGGGGGCCAAAGAGATTGTTGGATGGATGGGAGGGATCACTGACAATGCTAAAGGCTCTGCATATGCAACACCCCTGATAAATATCTCAAATAGGTGGAATAGAGATCCTAATGATCCTTTAAGCATTCTGCACAACCCTTTATGGTCAGATGCCTTGCAGTTCCCATACCAAATGATGATGTAGCTTATTAGGACACTCTCAATAATGCTCCTGCAAGAATAGGTTAGAATGGGGAGGCGGGAGAACCTCACTTGCCTCAATCTTCTCAGGAAGTAGAGACACTACTGTGCTTCTTGACTAAAGAGTTCATGTGCAGGGTCCAGGTGAGACCTGCTGTTACAGTGCCTCTAAAATGTATTCACCCTCCATGGAAGTTTTCATTTTATTGTTTTACAACAATGAATCACAATGAATTTAATTTAGCTCTTTTTTCAAGAGAAAAAGACTCGATCGTATGACAATGAAAACAAATCTCTGCGAAATGATCTAAATTAATTACATGCATAAAACTCAAAATAACTGATTGTGTAAGAATTTGTCCCCTTTAATATGACTCCCAAATCATCAGTGGTGCAGCCAGCTGGATTTAGAAGCCCCATAATTGGTTTTAGAAGTCTTCTCTAGTTCCATAGGAAATGGAGTCTATTATTAAAGATGAGGTTTCAGGATATTTGGAGGCTAATGATGAAATAAATCAAATGCAGCATGGTTTCTGTAAAGGGAAATCTTGCCTGACAGATCTGTTAGAATTCTTCAAGGAAGTAACAAGCAGAGTGGACAAAGGAGAGGCAGTGATCATCACTTACTTGGATTTTCAGAAGGCATTTGATAAGCTGCCACACATGAGCCTGCTTAACAAGATAAAATCCTATGGTGTTACAGGAAAATTACTGGCATAGATAGAGGAAGGGCTGACAGGCAGGAGGTAATGAGTGGGAATGAAAGGGGTGCAGTTTTGGTCACCTAATTACAGGAAAGATATTAATAAGGTTGAAAGAGTGCAGAGAAGGTTTACAAGGATGTTGCTGGGACTTGAGAAACTGAATTACAGAGAAAGGTTGAATATTATCTTTATTCCCTGGAGCATAGAAGAATGAGGGGAGACTTGATAGAGGTATATAAAATTATGATGGGTATAGATAGAGTGAATGCAAACAGGCTTTTTCCACTGAAGCCAGGGGAGAAAAAAACCAGAGGTCATGGGTTAAGGGTGAAGGGGGAAAAGTTTAAAGGGAACATTAGGGGGGGCTTCTTCACACAGAGAGTCAAGACGTATAAAAAAGCTGGATGAACTCAGCAGGTCGGGCAGCATCCGTTGAAAGGAGCAGTCAACGTTTCAGGTCAAGACCCTTCGTCAGGACTAAAGAAGGAGGGGCAGGGGCCATATAAAGAAGGTGGGGGGAGGGTGGAAAACCAATCAGAGGAGAGATCAAAGGGTGTGGGAGGGGAAGCAGAGAGGGGATAGGTGAAGAAGGAATCCAAGGGGAAAGCACTATGGGTAGTAGAAGAAGGCAGAGTCATGGGAGGTGATAGGCAGCTAGAAGAGGAGACAGAGTGAAGGGGGGATGGGAGAAGGGAGAGGGAGGGAATTACCAGAAGTTGGAGAATATATGGATCCTGCCCCCCCTTCTTTAGTCCTGACGAAGTGTCTCCACCCGAAACGTTGACTGCTCCTTTCACCGGATGCTGCCCGACCTGCTGAGTTCATCCAGCCTTTTTGTATGCCTTGATTTGACCACAGCATCTGCAGTGCACTTTGTGTTCACACAGAGAGTGGTGGGAGTGTGGAATGAGCTGCCAGATGAAATGGTGAATGTGTGCTCACTTTTGACACTTAAGAGAAACTTGGACAGGTATACGGATGAGAGGGATTCGGAGGGATATGGCCCAGGTGCAGGTCAGTGGAACTAGGCAGAAAAATGGTTCAGCACAGCCAAGAGGGGCCAAAAGGCCTGTTTCAGTGCTGTAATGTTCTGTGCTTCTATGGTTCTATGGGTCTTTTCTGGTTGGCTGTGAGTGACTAGTGGTGTTCCTTAGGGGTCAGTATTGGGACCGCTGCTTTTCACATTGTTTGTCAATGTCTTGGATAATGGAATTGATGGCTTTATGGCAAAGTTTGCGGATGATACGAAGATAGGTGGAAGCATAGATAGTGCTGAGGAAGCAATGTGATTCAGCAAGACTTAGCCAATTGGAGGAATGGGCAACTGATTGGTCAGGATATCAAAGGATATGGCAAGAAGGCAGTGTACGGAGTTGAGTGCAATCCAAGATAGGCCATGATGGAATGGCAGAGCAGACACGATTGGCAGAATGGACTAATGATGCTCCTATGCTTTATGGTCTTTAGGTCTTATAATTAGTTAAATGGAGATCTGCTGTGTGCAGTCAAGACGTTTCAATTGATTGTAGGAAAAAATCATCTGTGTCTGGAAGATCGAACTGCTGGCGAGTCATTATTCGGTCAAAAATTACACCATGAAGACAAAAAAAAACACTCCAAGCAACTCTGCAAAAATGTTGAAAAGCACAAGTCAGGAATGGATGCAAGAAAATTTCCAAATCACTAAATGTCCCTTGGAGTACAGTAAAGTGAATCATCAAGGAATGGAAAGAATATGACATAGCCTAGAGCAGGCCGTCCTCAAAAATGGGGTGACCATGCAAGAAAGGGACTAATGATGGAGGCCACCAGGAGACCAATGGACCTATGACTGCTCTGGAGGAGTTACAAGCTTCAGTGGCTGAGATGGGAGAGATTGCACACACAACAGCCATTGCTCAGGTGCTACACCAGTCACAGCTTTATGGAAAATCACATAAAATCTCTGCTGGAGTTTGCCAGAAGGCAAGTGGGAGCCTTTGAAGTCAACTGGAAGAAGGTTCTATGGTCTGATGAAACCCAAAGTGAGTTCTTTCGCCATCAGAGTGAACACTGTTTGGCATAAGCTAAACATTGTACATAATCAAAAACACACCATCCCTACCGTGAAGCATGGTGGTGGCTGCATCATTCTGTAGGGATGTTTCACTGCAGCAGCCCCCGGAAGCCCTGTGAAGGTAGAGGGTAAAATGAATGCTGCAAAATACAGGGATATCCTTGAGGGAAAACTGATGCAGTCTGCACGAGAACTATGACTTGGGAGAGAATTGTTTTCCAGCAAGACAATAACTCCAAGTATAAAGCCAAAGCTACACAGGATAGCTAAAAAGCACCAGAGTTAATGTCCTGGAGTGGCCAAGTCGGAGAACAGGCCTCAATCCAATTGAGAATTTGTGGTTGAACTTGAAAAGGACTGTTTACTCACAATCCCCAAGCAACCTGACAAGAGCTTGAGCAGTATTCTAAAGAAGAATGGGGACAAATTGCAGTGTCCAGATGTGCAAAGCTGATAGAGACCTATTCACACAGACTAAAGGCTGTAATTGCTGCCAAAGGTGCATCTACTAAATACTAACCTGAAGGGGGTGAATAATTATGCAACCGGTTATTTTGTGTTTAATAATTATGATACATTTAGACCAATTTGTAGAAATTTGTTTTCACTTTGACATAAAACAGTCTTTTCTGTTGATCAGTGTCAAAAAAAGCCAGATTAAATGCAATGTGATTCAATGTTGTAAAACAATAAAACATGAAAACTTTCAAGGGGTGGATATTTTTTATAGGCACTGTACGTGCACTCCCAGAAAACTGAACTCTCTCTATGGAGGAGCCATTTATGTGTCATGTAGTGTGGCCAGCCTTCTCCTTCCTAAAGTTCACAATCATCTCTTCAGTCTTATCCACATTGAGACTCAAGTCTCGAGTTGCTAGAGCTGTGTGGGAGGGCTTAAACTAATTTGGCAGGGGGGATAGGAAAGGAGTGATAGGGCTGATGATGGAGCAGATGGTATACAATTAGATGCAGTGTGTAGTGAGACTGTGGAAGGACAGGCAGATGATAGGGCAAAATTGCAGTCAGTGGGATGAGTTAAAGTGCAACCGGGCCAAAATCAAAAAGGGTGGTGGATACAGGACTGAACGTGTTATGTTTGAAAGCATGCTGTATACAAAGTAGATGATCTTATAGCATAGTTAGAGAATGGCAGATATGATTTTGTGGACATCACTGAATCATGGCTGAAAGAAGATCAAAGTTGGGAGCTTAATATCCAAGGATACAAATTGTATTGAAAGGACAGGCAAGTAGGTAAGAGGGCTTGGCTCTGTTCATAAAAAAGAAATCAAATCCTTAGAAAGAGATGACATGGGATCAAAAGATATAGAATTCTTATGGGTAGGTTTCACAAACTGCAAGGGTAAAAACTTCCTCATGGGAGTTATACACAGACTTCTGAACGGTAGCCAGAATGTGTGCTACAACTTACAACCAGAAATAGAAAAGGCACTTAATAACAGCAGGCTATGATAATCATGGGGGATTTCAGTATGCAGGTAGATTGGGAAAATCAAGTTGGTGCTTGATCCCAGGAGAGGAAATTTGTAGAATGCCTTTGAGATAGTGTTTTTAGAGCAGCTTGTGTTTGAGCCGACTAGGGGAAGGGCAGTTCTGGATTGGGTGTTTTGAAATGACACAGATTTGTCTAGACAGCTTAAGGTAAAGAGACCATTAGGAGACAGTGACTATGGTACGATAGAATTAGCTCAGCAGTTTGTGAAGAAAAAGCTAAAGTTGGATGTATCAGTAATACATTATATTGAAAGGAATTACAGAGACATGAGAGCTGGCTAAACTTGACTAGAAGTGGACACAAGAAGGGATGATGGGAGAACAGCAATGGCTGATATCTCTGGGGAAAATTCAGAAGGCATGGGAAATATACATCCCAAAGATGATGAGGTATTCAAAAGGGAGGATGAGGCAACTGTGGCTAACAAGGAAACTCAAAGGCACTGTAAAATCAAGAGAAGGCATATAATATTGCAAAAATTAGTGAGAAATTAGAGAATTGGGAAAGCTTTTAAGAAACAACAGAAAGCAACAAAAAACCATAAAGAGAGAAAGAATGAAATATGAAGATAAACTATCCAATAAAATAAAAGAGGATACAAAAAGATTTTTTCAAATATTTAAGTAGTGAAAGAGAGATGATAGTAGATATCAGACCACTGGAAAGTTACGCTAGAGAGGTAGTAATAGTAGTCAAAGTAATCAGAGACAAATAAATATTTTGCATCAGTCTTCACTAGCAGAATGCCAGAAATGTGAGAGTGTTGTTGCTGTTCCTATTGTTACGAATCCCGTAACTGGAGAACTTACCAGCAAAGATAGAGAGGTCCGTTGAAGTCTGATGTCACTACTTTCAAACATTTTATTTATAAAGGGACACAAAAGTAGGGTTAATACAAACATTCAGATAGTGCACATCGTCAACACTCAATCTAAAGTGCGGGTACAGTAATAATCATCATTAAGAAGTGAGCTCTGCTGTTGTCTAGGGGTTAATAGATTGTCCGTTGGAAATATAAAAGTCACTCAGAAAGTCTGCAGGCCTCAGCCCTTTGAAAATCGCTGGGTTTCATGTGGGGCGACCGAGAGAGAGAGATTGGGGAGAAGAGAAAGAACTTGCCGAGTCTTGATGAAGCTTCCGTGAAATCGGGGGAGCGTTGGTTTCCTCTCCCCGATGTTAGTTAAAAGCGGTTTTCTGTGATTCCAGCCACAAATTCCAATCCCGGAATCTAACGCACGTGGCTTCCTTCAGAATGGCTTCCCACTGCTGCGGGAACACTCTTGCGTCTTCTTGGTGTGTCTGAGGGGGCTGTCCCCCTGAGACTCTCCTTTATACTTCCTCACGGGGTCGCAGGTGTCAATCAGGTTGGGATGATGCAATCTCTCTCTCAACCAGCCCACCTTGCCCGAGGGCTTTTCACGTGGTCTCCATGAGACAATAGTCGCTGTCATCTTATTCTGTATCCTGGGTGGGACGTGCAATTTGGCACGTTTCTCTCTCTCTCTCACTTCCTGGGTCTACTGACCCCCCCCCCCCCAACGGGTGCTCTTGCGATTCTCACAAAGGAGGGGGCTGGGATCATAACACCTCCCCTTTTAAAACGTTTTTACCAGCGGTTAAAACGGAGTGGTACACAGTCTTACAGGAGTTTTGAATCTAACACAATACACAAGTTTTTCTTGTCACAGAGTACTACCATTATACATTCAAGTCAGTATCTAAATAGTTAACGATTACAGTGTCCCTTTCTTTAATATCTTAACATTGCGAACCGTACATCAGACTTCAATTCAATAACCACCTATTTATTTTTTTCTCTTAAGCAACAAAACTAAGGAGGTGTGACCTTAGCTTAGGTGCATTTACAAAAGTTTACCCGAATACTAATCGTTTCAGTCGTTTAACTTAACCGGCAGGTCTCCAAAGGGCTGTCTTTATTATTCACAGGCTTTGGCGCAAACCTGTTCAACCTGTCTGGCTGTCTAACAATGGTATCTCCATTAACTGTCGCCTCTTTTTCGGCGAGCCCCCCACCCCCCATGGGGAACTTGAGTAGTTTTGCGTGGTGAACTCCTGCCCGCCCCGTTCATCGGGGTTATTTTAGCAACACCATGCCCCAGACTTGGACCATCTCCACCCAATTCTTTGATTTCACCCAGGTGGCTGGCCCTTTTATCAGTCCCCTTCAGGCTATTGGTGTTTGATTCGAACTCTTCCCTCAAGTAGCCTGTCGAAGGCAGCCTTTTCACACCCCATCCTGGCATAACAAAAGAGTGGGGGGCCCTGTTATTCCCCGGCTCACTCTGTGAGCGATCTGCCAGATTTAAGATTTCTTCCTTCGATTTGGAAACTGCAGACTTCTCGTTTCCTTCGCTAACAATCCTCATCCCCCCCCCATTCTGAAATTCGGCGTTAACTTTGAACCCACCTTTGAGTACAAACATCGGGGAACTCACACCTCCCCCGGTTACCAAGGTTAACCCTTTTCCCACTGAACCAAGTCTATCTGACCCACAAGGACGGCCACCCCATTCCACTGAATCAGATCCCTCAGACCTTCTGAGCTCCGTTACCAGTTTCGGCACCTCGTGCATCCCCATCTCGGACACACTCAAACGGGACATTGGCCTCTTCCAGGCTTTCAACACCCGTACCTTTTTCAAATTCTAATTTCCCCTGATCCTCCCAGTTACTCTCTGGGCAGCTCCCACCCGGGGAAGGTGCAACCCTGCGAGCTGAAACAACCTCCTCGGCCCTTTCAGCAGACTCCTTTGAGGCAAGGGTATCCTTTTCATCTCGGACTGCCCTCCTCTCATTATCAGGAACACCTTTAGAACTCTCAAGTTCTTCAAACAATTCTGCCAAACCAGACAGATCATCCATGTCCAACTCTGGACCTTTTAACAGCTTTATCTGTTTCTTATCTTTATTTCCTACCTTTAGGACCTTTCTCATCGCTAAAGGCAGATCTATCTCCTCTCCCTTACCCCCTTTCACTTTACTACTCTTCGTCTTACCACCCTCGAAACCCTTATGGCACAGGGTCAGCAAAGACGTCTCGGCCAAATCAAAACTGGCCAGATTTAAACTGCTCTCCTTCACAGCTCTCTCTCTCGACATGCTGCGAGTGACCGCTCCGGCGAGATGGTCCTTGGGCGCTAGGGACGGGGCCACCGCACTCGCCGGTCGCCAGGTCGGCAGCATGGCTGACCAAATCTTACCTCCTGCTAAGTCGTTCCCCAGCAGGATGTCCACGTCAGCTCTCGGGAATTCTGAGGGCACCCCCACTTCAACTGATCCATACACCAGCTCACAATCCAGAATGACCTTATATAAGGGCACCATTTCTATCCATTTATTTATTCCTTCCACCTTTGCCATGCCCGTTTCCCGACCAAATTCTAGTACCTTACGGCTAACCAGGGATAGTTCAGCGCCCGTATCCCTCCAGATTCGTACGGGAACTGGTGTGTCTCCCTGCGTCACAGACACGGTTCCGTGTGACAGACAACTCCCAGAGCCTTCTCGTACTCTGTCTACCCTCGGCTCTCTGGTCGATTTGCTGATTACCACGGCACACCTGATAGGGACTGCGGCTTTCCCTCCTCCTACCTCCTTCCTCGGAGCAAAGCATCGAGATGCAATGTGCCCCTCCTTTCCACAATTAAAACAGGTCAAACCCGGAACCCTCTGGCCGTCTTGCCTTTCCCCCTCAACCTTACCGCTAGCTCCCGGTGGAACCTCTGCTTCACTCGTCGGACTTTCTTCATCGTTCCCACAGTCTCTCTGGGGACCTTTATTCGAGGAAGTCTTTGTCTTGTGGGTTAGGACATATTCGTCCGCAAACCTAGCAAATTCTGACATGGACTTATCCGGTTTCTCATTCAAATACATCTGGATCTCCTCCGGAACACAACTTTTAAATTTCTCGATCAAAAGTAACTCCCAGAGACGCCCATAATCCTTGTCCACCCTTTCCGCGGTGCACCAACGGTCCAAGAGCACCCCCTTTTCATGGGCTAGCTCGGTATACGTTTGATTCCACCCTTTCCTTAAATTTCTAAACTTTTGTCTATAGGCCTCAGGTACCAATTCGTAAGTTCGGAGAATGACCTTTTTTACCTCATCATAATTCTCCGTTCCTCCCTCCTCCAGGGACAACACCACATATGCTCGTTGGGCCTTCCCCTTTAACACACTTTGTAACAACGCCACCCACTGCTCTTTTGGCCACTTCTGATTTACTGCCACCTTTTCAAAAAGCAAGAAATAACTATCGACATCTGTCTCCTCGAACGGGGGCACCAATCTCAACTCCCTACTAACATTAAACTGCTCCGCTTGGTCGAACCCTTGATCTCTTTGCCCGTTCCTCATCTTCTCAATTTCCCGGTCATGTTGCCTCTGTTTCTCTTTCTCGGCCCGTTCCCTCTCTTTCTCTTCTGCTTCTAGCTTCTTTAGGTGAATTTCATGCTGTCTTTACCTTTCCCTCTCTCTCTCAACCCTTTCTCTCTCTCTCTCTCAGCCGCTTCCAGCTCTTTTAACTTAATTTCACGTTCCAACTTTAATTTCTCCACCTCTAACTGAACCGTCCCACTTGATGGTACTTTGTCAGGGATATCTTCCAATACCTCATCTTCAAACACATTCTTCTCAACGTATGGCCCTTCGTACCTCCGGCTTTTTCATGGACGACCTCACTTCTGTGATGTTCAACCCCTTCACTAAATTTACCAAGTCTGATTTTGTGGCCGCCTCTAGCGCCCCCACCATTGGGTTTTCCATAAATTCACCCACGTCCATCTTTGCTGGTTTCCCGTCTGGCTACCTGCGTAACCAGATACAAGTTTTGATTTACAAGCCCGATTCACTGGCCTCCCAATTTGGTGTCAAATCCCGGACGAGAAACCCATTTGTTACGTATCCCGTAACTGGAGAACTTACCAGCAAAGATAGAGAGGTCCGTTGAAGTCTGATGTCACTATTTTCAAACGTTTTTATTTATAAAGGGACACAAAAGTAAGGTTAATACATACATTCAGATGGTGCACATCGTCAACACTCAATCTAAAGCGCGGGTATATTAATAATCATCATTAAGAAGTGAGCTCTGCTGGTGTCTAGGGGTTAATAGATTGTCCGTTGGAAATATAAAAGTCACTCAGAAAGTCTGCAGGCCTCAGCCCTTTGAAAATCGCTGGGTTTCATGTGGGGCGACCGAGAGAGAGAGATTGGGGAGAAGAGAAAGAACTTGCCGAGTCTTGATGAAGCTTCCGTGAAATCGGGGGGGAGCGTTGGTTTCCTCTCCCCGATGTTAGTTAAAAGCGGTTTTCTGTGACTTCAGCCACAAATTCCAATCCCAGAATCTAACGCACGTGGCTTCCTTCAGAATGGCTTCCCACTGCTGTGGGAACACTCTCGTGTCTTCTTGGTGCGTCTGAGGGGGCTGTCCCCCTGAGACTCTCCTTTATACTTCCTCACGGGGTCGCAGGTGTCAATCAGGTTGGGATGATGCAATCTCTCTCTCAACCAGCCCACCTTGCCCGAGGGCTTTTCACGTGGTCTCCATGAGACAATAGTCGCTGTCATCTTATTCTGTATCCCGGGTGGGACGTGCAATTTGGCACGTTTCTCTCTCTCTCTCACTTCCTGGGTCTACTGACCCCCCCCCCCAACGGGTGCTCTTGCGATTCTCACAAAGGAGGGGGCTGGGATCATAACACTATGGAGAAGGTGCTTGGGAAGCTGAACCGTCTAAGTCACCTGGACTAAATAGACTACACCCCAGGGTTCTGAAAGAGGTTCCTGAGGACTGGACAATTGTAAATATGAACCCACTCTTTAAGAAAGGAGGGAGGCAGGATAAAGGATGTTATAGGCCGGTTAGCCTGACATCAATAGTTGAAAAGATGTTGGAGTCTATTATAAACGATAAGGTTTAGGTGTAATTGAAGGCACATGATAAAATAGGTCAAAGTCAGCATGGTTATCTAAAGAGGAAATTTTGCCTGACAAATCTGTTGGAATTTCTTGAGGAAATAGCAGGCAGGATAAACAAAGAAGAGTCAGTGGATATAGTTTATTTGGATTTTCAGAAGGTCTTTGACAAGGTGCTGCACATGAAGCTGCTTAAAAACGTAAGAACCAGTGGTATTGTGAAAAAGTTACTAGCATGGATAGAAGACTGGATGACTGACAGGAGTGGGAATAAAAGAGCTTTTCTGGTTGGCGGCAAGTGTCTAATGGGGTGCTGCGGGGGTTGATGTTGGGACCACTTCTTCCCACGATATATGGCAATGATTTGGATGAAGAAATTGAGGGCTTTGTGGCCAAGATTGTGGATGATACTGTTACAAGAATCACCCTTGTAATAACGACCAGAGAAACACAGGGAGAATCTGTAATTACCGATGGAAGGACACGTGAACTTACTTAACCAAATGTCTGTGTGTACACCTACTATGTTTTCCTGACTATCCACGAACAGTCAACAAACAGAAAATATAGTATCAGTTTAAAAAGGAGTTCTCCTGCTGGCCACATGTTCACTGTAGTCTCATTTGGATTCTTCTCGTATCCGTGGACACCTCACATCTACGATAGTTGGTCTCCTGCAGAGTTACTGCTGTCAGCGTACTCGAAGCATCAGCTTTTATATTCATTCCTTGCCAATTCAAATGTTACATTGGTTGTAGGTTGTGGGTAGGAACGTTAACATCTTTTTATTGGCTTGGTTCCAGGCAAGCATCCATTTAGCCCTCTTCCCAGCAAGTGACAATTGGTAATTTATGTTTCTTTGTTCTCAGTCAGCAACCAGCTTGAAACACGCAGAGCAGATTCAGACCCCAACAGTCAAAAACCCACATGTTGTATATATACAACCAATGCAGGGTTTAATGGTTGGCACAACATTGTGGGTTGAAGGGCCTGTACTGTACTGTACTGTATTGTTCTATATTCTATGTTCTATAACTACTTATTCAGAAATGATCCCTAGTTGTTATATACAAACAAAGAACATTTCACAAATAATTTCACTGGTCGCCTCAGTATAGGAAGGATGTGGAAGCATTGGAAAGGGTACAGAGGACACTTACCAGGATGCTGCCTGGTTTAGAGAGTTTGCATTGTGATCAGAGATTAAGGGAGCTAGGACTTTACTCCTTGGAGAGAAGGAGGATGAGAGAAGACATGATAGAGGTATAAAAGATATTAAGAGGAATAGATAGAGTGGACAGCCAGCTTCCCCAGGGCACCACTACTCAATACAAAAGGACATGGCTTTAAGGTAAGGGGTGGGCAGTTCAAGGGGGATATTAGAGGAAGGTTTTTTACTCAGAGAGTGGTTGGTGCGTGGAATGCATTGCCTGAGTCAGTGGTGGAGGCAGATACACTAGTGAAATTTAAGAGACTACTAGACAGGTATATGGAGGAATTTAAGGTGGGGGGTTATATGGGAGGCAGGGTTTGAGGGTCGGCACAACCTTGTGGGTTGAAGGGCCTGTACTGTGCTGTATTGTTCTATATTCTATGTTCTATAACTACTTATTCAGAAATGATCCCTAGTTCAGCAGATTACCTGGAAAATCATTATGTCTACTTTAAAGCACTGATCAAGCCAAGCAACTGCCAAAATGGAGAACACTGTCTCTTAATAATATGCACCCTCCATATCCTCCCTCATGTCAAGTACAAAGGCAAATGGTCTGTCTGCTCTCCCTGTCCTTGATTCATTCAAATTCACTGATTTGCAGACTGTAGTTCTTTCTGGCCAACAATACCAATGCAATAAATGGAGGAATAGGTAGTGCTGAGGAAGTAGGTTGGCTCCAGAAGGTCTCAAACAGATTGGGGGAGTAGGCAAAGAAGTGACACCTTGTATATAATGCAGGGAAATGCATGGTCATGCACTTTGGCAGAAGGAATAAAAGGAATAAAGGTGTGGACTATTTTTTAAATGGGGAGAAAATTCAAAAATCAGATGTGCAAGGGGATCTGGAGTCCTGAGGATACTGGGGAGGCTGGGGCTCATGATGAAGCTGGCTGAGTTTACAACTTTCTGGAGTTTTTTCCAATCCTTTGCAGGACTTCTCAATACCAGATAGTGATACAAACACTTAGAATATCCTCCATGATATATCTGTAGAAATTTGCATGTGTCTTTAGTGACATACCACTTCTCCTTAAACTCTTGATGAAATATAGCTACTGTTGTGCCTTCTTTGTAACTGCATCAATATGTTGGTGCCAGGATAGATGATTGATGTTGACACCGAGGAACTTGAAGCTGCTCACTCTTTCCGCTTCCGATCTCTGGACATGTATGTTTTCTCTCAACTTATCTTTCCTGAAGTCCATAATGAATTCTTTGGTCTTACTGGCACTGAGTGAAAGATTGTTGCTGTGACACCGCTCAAGTTACTTATCTTGCTACGGTACCTGCCCTCATTACCTTCTGAAATTCTGCCAACAATAGTTTCATCGTTGACAAATTTATAAATGGCATTTATGCTGTACCTAGCTATGGATGTAGAGACACTAAAGCAGTGGGCTAAGCTCACATTCTTGAGGTGTGTCAGTGTTGATTGTCAGCAAGGAAGGAGAAGATGTTATTTCCAATCCCCTTAAACTGTAGTCTCCCAGTGAAAAAGTCAAGAATTCACGTGCAAAAGGAAATACAGAGGCTCAGGCTTTGGAGGTTGTTGAGTAGAACTGAGTTGCGTTGAATTCTGTTCTGTAATCAATAAACAACAGTGTGACATAGATCTTGCTATTATCCAGGTGATCCAAGCCCAAGTTAACAGCCAATGAGATTGCATTCCTGTAGACTTATTGTGGTTTTAGGCAAATTGCAGAGGGTCCAGATCCTTGCTGAGGCAGGAGTTGACTCTAGCCATGACCAACCTCTCAAAGCATTTCATCACAGTCGATGTGAGTGCCACGGAGGAATAGCCACTGAGGCAGCTCACCCTGCTCTCCTTGGGCACTGATATGATTGTTGCCCTTTTGAAGTGGCTGCAAACCTTTGTAACAGTGGGTGATTGTAGATGATCTTTGAACACTCCTGGTAGTTGGTTGGCACAGGTTTTCAGAGCCCTGCCAAGTTCACCATCAGGGCCTGGCACTTTGCGGAAGTTCACCCTTTTGAAGAATGTTCTGATATTGATTCCTGAGACAGAGATCACAGGATCACCAGCTGCTGCAGGGATTTGAAGAGACGTAGTTTTGTTCTCCTTTTCCAAGTGTGCAAAAAAGGCATTGAGCTTATCTGGGAGTGAAGCATCACAGTCATTCGTGATGTTAAGTTTCACTTTGTAGGAAGTAGTGGCCTGTAAACACCGCCAGAGCTGATGTGCTTCCAGTTCTGCCCCTAGCCCCCAATGGAATTGTTTTTTTCACTCTTAAGATAACCGTTCATAGGTCATAGCTGAATTTCTTGTATAGTTCTGGAACACTGGTCTTGAATGCCACAGTTCTAGGTCTCAGCAGACTATGAGTCTCCTGGTTCATCTGTGGCTCTTGACTGCATGTGTCCGGTTTGTTCTCAAAGACATACACTCATCCGCACAGGTTTGGTGAAGTCAGTAACAACTATGGTGTATTCATTCAGACTTGGAGACAAACCAACTACGGGGAGTTTTCAAAGATAATCTACATTCTCCCACTGTTGCAGTCAAAGGCTTGCAGCCACTTCAAAAGGGCAACAATAACATCAGTGCCCAAGGAGAGCAGGAGCTTTGCAGGAACTCACACACCAATCGTGAGTTGGAGAGCAGGGGAGGTTCAGGCAGAAAAGGGAGACAATGCCTAGCAGAGCGGTTATCAAAGGAGTGGTCAGCGATGGAGTGGTAGGGCTTTGGCAAGGTGAATGGGTAAGTGGACACAAATTCCTTGCATTTTTTGTTTGAAGGAATAGAGAGCATGTCTGTAGGGTTAGTACTTTGATCTGGGTGTCAAATGTGGGAAGCCTGTGAATCTTCCGGTCACCCAAATGGCCACATCTGTGCCAGGTGCACCGAGATACAGCTTCTGAGAGACCGTGTTAGGGATCTGGAGCTGTGGCTTGATGACCTACAGCTTATTAAGGAAAATGAGTAGGAAATAGAAAGGAGCTACAAGGAGTTAGTTACCCTGAGGCTGCAAGGGTTAGGTAAGTGGATGACTGTCAGGGAAGGGATGGGAAGAGCTCAGAGAGTAGAGAGCACCCCTGTGGCCATCCCCCTCAGTAATCGTTATCTTGTTTTGGATGATGTTGAGAGGGGTGACCTGACACAGGACAACCATGGCAGTCGGGTCTCTGGCACTGAGCCTGGTTTCATGGTGCAGAAGGGAGAGAAGAAGATGAGGAATATGCTAGTCATAGGGGATTCCATAGTGAGGGGAACAGACAGGAGGTTCTGTCATCCTAATAGAGATACCCACATGGTGTGTTGCCTCCCAGGTGCCAGGGTATGGGATGTCTCGGATTGGGTGCAGAGTATTCTGAAGGAAGAGGGTGAACAGCCAGAAGTCTTGGTACATGTTGGTACCAATGACATAGGTAGAAAAAGGGACGAGGTGCTGAAGAGAGAATTCAGGGAGTTGGGTAGAAAGCTGAAAAGCAGGACCTCAAGGATAGTTATCTCAGGATTGCTGCCTATGCCATGTGCTTACGAGCAGAAGAATAGCATGATCAGGCATATTAATGCGTGACTGAGAGACTGGTGTAGGGGGCAGAGCTTCGGGTTCCTGGATCACTGGGGCATCTTCTGGGGGAGGTACAACCTGTACAAAAAGGATGGATTACACCTGAACCCAAAGAGGTCCAATATTCTAGCAGGCATAATTAACAGAGCTGTTAGGGAGGGTTTAAACTAATCTGGCAGGGGGGTGGAAACCGGAGTGATAGGGCTGAGGAAGGGGAAAACAGAAATAAATCAAAGATAGTGTTCAACAGAGATAATAGAAGGGCAGACAGGAGATGAGGCATAATCATAGCCAGTGGGATGAGTTACAGGGCAATAGAGGCATGGTGCAGTTAAAACAGAAAGCGACAAATACTGGACTGAAAGTGTTATACAGTATTTGAATGCATGCAGCATAAGAAATAAAATGGATGATCTTGAAATTCAGCTACAGATTGGCAAGTTTGACGTTGTGGCCATCTCTGAAACTTGGCTGCCATTGAGAGCTGAACATCCAAGGATATACAGTGTATCAGAAAGATAGGTTGGTAGGCAGAGTGGGTGGTGTGGCCCTGTGTATAAGAAATAATATTAAATCATTAGAAAGTGATGACATAGGATCGGAAGGTGAGAATCTCTATGAGTTGAGCTAAGAATTGGCAAGTGTAAAAGGAAGCTTGTAGTTGTATACAGGCCTCCAAACAGCAGCCAGGATGTAGACTACAAACTACAGCAGGAGATAGAAAAGGCATGTCAGAAAAACAATGTCATGGCAATCATTGGGGTTTTTAACATGAAAGTGGATTGGGAAAACCAAGTCAGTACTGGGCCTCAAGAGAGAGAATTTGCAGAATTTCTAAGGGATGGCTTTTTAGAAAAGCTTGTTGTTGAGCCCATTAGGGAATTGGCTGTACTGGATTGGGTATTGTGCAATGATCTGGAAGTGATAAGAGAACTTAAGGTTAAGGAATCCGTAGGGAACAGTGATCACAATATGATCGAGTTCAATTTGTAACTTAAGAAGGAGAAACTAAATTCCAATGTGTTGGTATTTCAGTGGAAATAAGGAAATTACAATGGCATGAGAAGGGAACTGGCCAAAGTTGACTGGAAAGGGACACTAGCAGGAAGGACAGCAGAGCAGCAATGGCTGGAATTTCTGTGAAAAATGAGGGAAGTGCAAGACAGATATATTCCAAATAAGAAGAAATTTCTGAATGGAAGAAGAACACTACCATGGCTGACAAGTGAAATCAGAGCCAAAGTAAAATCAAAAAGAGGGCATACAAGGAAGTCAAAGCTGGTGGGAAGGTAGAGGATTGGGAAGCTTTTAAAAACTTGCAGAAGGAATCTAAGAAATTCACTAGGAAGGAAAAGATGAATTGTGAAAGGAAGCTGGCAACTAATATCAAAGAAGATACTAAAAGCTTTTTTAAGTATATAAATGGTAAAAGAGAGTTGAGGGTAGGTATAGGACCAATAGAAAATGATGCTGGAGATATTGCAATGAGAGACACAGAAATGGAAAATGAACTGAATGCATATCTTGCATTAATCTTCACAGTGGAAGACAGCTGCAGTATACCAGACATTCAACAGTGCTGGGAAAGTGAAGTATGTGCAATGAAAATTATGACTGAGAAGGTGCTCAGGAAGCTTAATGGTCTGAGGGTGGATAAACCTCCTAGACTCGATGGAATGCACCCTTGGGTTCTGAAGGAAGTAGCTTGAGAGATTGCGGTGGCATTAACAATGATCTTTCAAGAATCAATATATTCTGGCACTTACCAGATGACTTGAAAATTGCAAATGTTTCTCCGCTATTTAAGAAGGGTGGGAGGCGGCAGAAAGGAAACTGTAGACCTGTTAGCCTGACATCAGTGGTTGGGAAGTTGTTGGAGTTAGGGATGAGATTATGATGGTACCTGGAGGCACGTGACAAGATAGTCCAAAGCCAACATGGTTACCTGAAAGGAAGAATCTGCCTGACTAACCTGCTGCAATTTTTTAAAGGAAGCTACAAGCAGGGTAGACAAAGGAGATGCAGTGGATGTCATGTACTTGGATTTACAGAAGGCCTTTGACAAGGTGCCACACGTGAGGCTGCTTAGTAAGATGGGAGCCCATGGAATTACAGGGGAGTGACTGACATGGGTGGAACATTGGCTGATCAGCAGCAAACAGAGAATGGGAAAAAAGGAATCCTATTCTGGTTGGCTGCCGGATACCAGAGGAGTTCCACAGAGGTCAATGGTGGGACCGCTGCTTTTTACGATGTATGTCAATGATTTAGACCACATTATTAATGGAGTTGTGGTTAAATTTGCCGATGATACAAAGATAGGTGGAGGAGCGGGTAGTGTTGAGGAAACAGAGAGCCTGCAGAGAGACTTAGATAGTTTAGGGGAATGGGCAAAAAGTGGCAGATGAAACCCAATATTGGGAAGTGTATGGTCATGCACTTTAGTGGAAGAAATAAATGGGCAGACTATTATTAGAGGGGGAGAAAACTCAAAATGCAGAGATGCAAAGGGACTTAGGAGTCCTTGTGCAGGATACCCTGAAGGTTAACCTCCAGGTTGAGTCAGTGGTGAAGACTAATGTTTTTGCTTCGTGCTGCCCTCCATTATTTTCTCGGTGCTGTTCTCTGGTGTTCACTCTGAGGTAGAACAAGCTGGACCAAGACAGCTTACTATCAATTCTAGTCATGTCACTCAGGGACTTGAGCTATATTTTTTTTTCTTTGTGACTGTATGTTTTTCTGAATTCATAACCATATGTGCTGGTGATGCCATGTGCTGTGTGCGGAGTGTTGTCTGCTGTTGATAATGTGTTTCGTGCCTTGGCCCTAGAGGAGCATTATTTTGTTTGGCTGTATTCATGTATGGTGGAATGATATTTAAACTTGAACTTGAACTTGCCCTGCTTACAGACAGGCCTCGAAGACCCTGTGAACTTTTTTCCCTTGGCGTTGGTGGAGTTTCCAATTTGATGTCAATAAGTTGGAAAGGATACAGGAAAAAATTATGAGGTTATTACCAAGAGTGGAGGGCTTGCAATGTAAGGAGAAGCTTGATTCGCTTGGGCTTTTCACATTGAAGAGTAGCAGTCTAAGGCCTCCTACTAATTAAGGTTCTTAATATCATCTGAAAGATGGATGAGGTAGATGGCTACAGTCTTTACAAAGTTCAAAACTTTAAAATAACTTCATTTTAAAAGTTTGATGTTTGTGGGACTGAAGGTTCCTGTCCCTTCTTTCTGATGACAGCAGCAGGAAAAGAGTAAGGCCTGGATGTAGTGGGCCCTTAATGGTGTACTTTCCCAGGGTACAGAATCATAAAATGAGAAAACATAGATTTAAAATGAGAGGGCTATACGTGGAACTTTGATGGCTCTAGTTCTGTACTCTCCGAAATTCAGAAAGATGAGGGGGGATCTCATTGAACCCTTTGAATGTTGAAAGGCCTAGACAGAATAGATGTGGAAAGGATGTTTCCCATGGTGGGCAAAGTCTAGGACAAAAGGACACAGCCTCAGGATAGAGGGGCGCCATTTTAAAACAGAGATGAGGAAAAATTTCTTTATCCAGCAGGGTGGTGAATTTGTGGAATTTGTTGCCACATGCAGCTGTGGAAGCCAGGTTGTTGGGTGTATTTAAAGCAGAGATTGATAGGCTCTTGATTGGACATGGCATCAAAGCTTATGGGGAGGAAGCCGGGAACTGGGGTTGAGTAGCAGAAGGAAAAAAGGATCAGCCATGATTGAATGGTGCAGCAGACTCAATGGGCTAGGTGGCCTAATTCTGATCCTATATCTTATGGTCTTCAGGTCTTGTGGTGCATTAATGTCACCTTAGTACTACCCTGAGATTAATTTTCTTGCAGGCATTCACAGTAAAACAAAGAAATACAATACAATCAAAGAAAAATTACACACAGAGACTGACAATCTGCAAAAAACAATCTGTGCAAATATAAAATAAAACAAATCAGTAAGTAATAATGAATAAATAAATAATACAGTGAAATTGAATTATAAAGTCCTTGAAAGTGACTCCACAGGCTGTGTAATTAACATTGGTCGATGCTGAAGAACGTTATGATTCAGGGGTACTGACTGTTTCTCAACCTGATGGTGTGGCACTGAAGGTTCCAGTACCTTCCTCCTGATAACAGCAACGGAAAAAGACCATGGCTTGGATGTTGTGGGTCCCTAATGGTGTACTTTCCCAGGGTATGGAAACATCAAACTAAAAAAACATAGATTTAAAGTGAGAAGGTTAACATTTAAAAGGGATCCAACAGGAAGCTTTTACACACAAAGGGAGAAGGGGATACAAAGATCCGCCTGAGGAAGTGGGAGAGACAAATCCAATTATATTTAGATAGGTACATGGATGGAAAAGGTTTAGTGGGATATAGGCCAAACACAGACCAATGTGATCAGCCTGGACAGACGTTAGCTGGTATAGATGTGTTGGTCTGAAGAGCCTTTTTCACTGCTCTATAACTCAGTGACTCTAATCCAAAAACGCCTTCAGGATTAATTGGCTGTGTATGTGTGAAAATTACCAGTGGGCCTAAACCTCTCACGCTTCAGAGCCTGATTACCATCCATCTTCATTTTAAATGCAAATGCACATTCAATAAATTCTCAATTGCAGTTTATTTTCATCCATTTCATGCTCTGGTTCTGTGTTTTTAAAGGAATTAGAACTTAGAAAGTGGATGTTTTTTTTGTAGAAGATATAAGTAATGCTCAACAGGTCTGCTGATGTCTTATTTTGGCTCTTTCCTACCTCAACCCAATCTTCCTATAATTCAATTTCAATATCTGGGTTTTGTTGGCAGGTTGGGATTTACTGTATGACCCAATTGTCCTTCAGGGGGAGGCAATTGAAACACGAGGAAATCTGCAGAAATTCAAGCAACACACACGAAATGCTGACGGAACGCAGCAGGCCAGGCAGCATTTATAGGAAGAAGTACAGTCGACGTTTTGCACCGAGACCCTTTGTCAGGAATAACTGAAAGAAATGAAGCTTGTTGTCTGCAACTTTGAATGGAAGCCTCCAGCTATTTTTGGGCTAGAGGATTATATATATGTGTAGGTGGGAGGGAGGAACGGGACTTGTTCCATTGCTTGTTGTGTTTTGTGTTTCTCTGCCAAGCATTGTGGGCAATCTGTGTTAGCTCCAGAATGTGTGGCAAAACTTGCAGGCTGTCCCCAGCACATTCTTGGGTGTGTCAGTTCTTAATGCAAATGATACATTTCACTGTATGTTTCAATGTACAAGTGATAGGTACCATGGTAGTGTAGTGGTTAACGTGACTTTATTACAGCTCAGGGCATGGAAATTCAGAATTCAATTCTGGCATCATCTGTAAGGTGTTGGTACGTCCACCCCATGGAATGTGTGGATTTTCTCCAGGTCCCCCAGTTTCTTCCCACAGTCCAAAAATATAGGTTAGTAGACTATTGCTCATTGTTAATTGTCCCATGACAATTAGGTTAGAGTTAAACCAGGGTTGCGAGACAGTGTGCTTAAAGGGCTGGAGGGGCTTATTTTGCGGTATATCTCAACATAAATAAACTAGAATCTTGATTATTGAAATGTTGTAGTCATTTTTTTGTCTGAAAATATACTTTTAATCATAAATATACAGAAGAATAATTGGATCACTGTTCAATAGAAGTGATTCTCAGGAATGCTGTTTTGTTTGGCTGTATTCATTAATATTCCCCTTCCACTTCCCTTTTGCCTATTGTCACTCTCCTCTCATATCAGATTCTTTCTTCTCCAGCCTTTGACCTTTCCTGTCCCCCTGGCTTCACCTATCACCTTCCAGCTAGCCTCTTTCTGCTACATCTGCCTTTTAATTCAGGCATCTCCTCCCTTACCTCTCAGTCCTGAAGAAGTCCTTGTCTCAAAACGTTGACTGTTTACTCTTTTCCATAGATGCTGACTGAGATGCTGAGCTCCTCCAGCATTTTGCATCACTAGTCAGATCATATTGGCAAAATGCACAGTTCCATCTTTAAGCTAAGAGCATAGAACACAGCGCAGGTACTTCGGCCCACAATGTTGAGCCGAACCAATTGAATTAGCAATCAAACGGCCAACTAAACTAATCCCTTCTGCCTACACAATGCCCACATCCTTCCGTTTTCCTCATTTCATGTGCCAATCTAAATGTCTCTTAGAAGTCTCTAATGTTTCTGCCTGATGCACCATCAATAACTCTCGGAGAGGGGAAGTGAACAATAGGCTTTTATTAGTAGCAAAATGGAACGCGACATCTTGGAGACTGAGGGGGGAGCAATGCCTCCAATCGCCTTTATACAGAGGTCTGTGGGAGGAGCCACAGGAGCAGTCAGCAGAGGGGCGTGTCCAGACAGGTATACATAGTTTACCACATTCACCCCTCCCCCCCCCCCCCCCCCCCGTTTTAAAAGAGAGTCCCCACAGGGCGAAGTTTCTTACAAGTAAATTTACAGGTTAAGTCTATCAGGCTGTCGAGTCTGTCGCTGCGATCTATGTAGCACCGGTGACGGTGGCTGTGCTGGCTCTGGCCTGACTTGAGGTGCCAGCCCCTTAGGCGTCAGCAATCCCTCATGCATGTGTGTGGCGCCCGGTATGGGAGTGTCGTGAGGAGTCTGTGTAGGGCTTGGAGTGTACGGGGTATGGGGTACATCGGTGGGTACGGGGTTCATAGTCACCGTGGAGTGTTCGGGGTAGGGGTCTGGTGCTCCTGCGGGTGCCAAGTGGCGGACGGAGACCATGTCCTCCCGCCCATCAGGTAAGACCACGTAGGTATATTGGGGGTTCGCATGAAGTAGGTGAACCCTCTCGACCAGCGGGGAGTATTTATTGCTCCTCGCATGTTTCCAGAGCAGCACTGGCCCTGGGGACGTCAGCCAAACTGGTAGGGTGATCCCAGTGGCAGACTTCCTGGGGAAAGAAAAAAGTTGCTCATGAGGGGTGGCATTGGTGGACGTACGTAACAGGGAGTGGATGGAGTGGAGTGCCTCGGGGAGGACCTCCTGCCAGCGAGAGACCGGCAATCCCTTTGACCTAAGAGCTAAGAGTATGGCCTTCCACACAGTGGCATTCTCCCTCTCCACCTGTACATTCCCCCGGGGATTATAGCTCATGGTCCTACTAGTAGCGATACCCCTAGCCAGCAGGTACCGGCGCAGCTCATCACTCATAAAGGAGGGCCCTCTATCACTGTGGATATAGCAGGGATATCCAAACAGAGTGAAGAGCTGGCGCAGGGCTTTTATGACGGACGTGGCAGTGGTATCGGGGCAGGGGATGGCAAAGGGGAACCGCGAGTACTCGTCGATTATGTTGAGAAAGTAGACATTGCGGTTGGTGGAGGGAAGGGGGCCATTAAAGTTGATACTCAGTCGCTCAAAGGGGCAGGTGGCCTTGATAAGTTGCGCCTTTTCAGGACGGTAGAAGTGTGGTTTGCACTCAGCGTAGACTTGACAGTCTCTGGTCATCGTCCTGATTTCCTCAAGGGAGTAAGGCAGGTTTCGGGCTTTCACGAAATGGTAAAATCGAGTGACCCCCAGGTGGCAAAGATCTGTATGGAGTGCGTATAGCCGGTCGAGCTGCGCGCTGGTACACGCTCCCCGGGATAGGGCATCAGGGGGCTCATTGAGCCTTCCAGGCTGGTACAGGATGTCATAGTTGTAGGTGGAGAGTTCTATTCTCCATCTCAAAATTTTATCATTTTTGATTTTGCCCCGCTGTTAGTTGCTCAACATGAACGCAACTGAGCGCTGGTCGGTCAGCAAGGTGAAACTTTTGCCGGTGAGATAGTGCCTCCAGTCCCTAATAGCTTCCACTATGGCCTGGGCTTCTTTCTCCACTGCGGAGTGCCGAATTTCAGGACCCTGAAGGGTACGAGAGAAGAATGCTACTGGCCTTCCTGCCTGATTGAGGATAGCAGCCAGCGTGAAGTCGGAGGCGTCACTCTCTACTTGGAAGGGGATTGTCTTGTCCACAGCATGCATCGTTGCTTTGGCGATGTCCCCTTTAATGCGGCTGAAGGCTGCGCGGGCCTCGGCTGAGAGGGGAAATGTGGTGGACTTGACCGGGGGCGGGCTTTGTCTGCGTAGTGAGGGACCCATTGGGCATAATAGGAAAAGAAGCCCAGGCACTGTTTGAGGGCTCTGAGGGTGGTGGGAAGAGGGAGTTCCAACAGGGGGTGCAAACGGTCGGGGTCAGGGCCAATGACCCCGTTCTCTACGACATACCCAAGGATAGCAAGTCGGGTGGTTCCGAACACACACTTGTCTCTGTTATAGGTGAGGATAAGAGCTTTGGCTGCTTGGAAAAATCATTGGAGGTTGGTGTCGTGATCCTGCCAGTCGTGACCGCAGATGGTGATGTTATCCAGATAGGGAAATGTGGCCTTCAGTTGGCACTGGTCCACCATCCGGTCCATTTCCCTCTGGAAGACAGAGACACCATTCATGACACCGAAGGGGACGCGCAGGAAGTGATAGGGCCTGCCACCCGCCTTGAAGGCGGTGTAGGGGCGGTCCTCTGGGCGGATGGGGAGCTGATGGTAAGCGGATTTTAGGTCTATGGTCGAGTACACCTTGTACTGAGCTATCTGATTGACCATATCTGTGATGCGGGGTATGGGGTACACGTCAAGTTGCGTTAACCTATTGATGGTCTAGCTATAGTCCACAACCATCCTATTTTTCTGCCCGGTCCAAACAATGACCACCTGGGCCCTCCAAGGACTTGTGCTTGGCTCAATTAATTCCTCCCTGAGCAGCCGCTGCACCTCCGACTTAATGAAGGCCCTGTCCCCCGCGCTGTACCTCCTGCTTTTAGTTGCCACAGGTTTACAGTTGGAGGTCAGGTTGGCAAACAGCGGTGGGGGAGGGATCTTGAGGGTTGAGAGGCTGCAAATGGTGTCAGTAGCGCGGCTGTTGGCATGGTGTTGGGTGGGATGTGTGGGTCAGTGTGTGTGTGTAGTCAGTAGCGGGGTATATGACGAAGTCCCACAAAACTGAGGATTCCTGACAGTGAGTGGTGGGAGGGGCCTGTCATATTCCATTGTCACACTTTTCAGGTGGCTCTGGAAGTCAAGCCCCAATAGTACAGGGGCACACAGTTGAGGCATGACCAGTAACACAAAGTCCCGATATTCTGTGCCCTGCACCACCAATGTCGCTACACACCCCCCCACCCCAGATGTCTGTGGAATGCGACCCAGAAGCCATGCTGACCTTCTGGCTTACCGGCTGCGTCACAAGTCTGCAGCGTTGCACTGTGTCTGGATGAATAAAACTCTCAGTGCTGCCCGTGTCAAACAGGAAGCTAGTCCTGTGCCCCTCCACCAGGATGTCCATCATTGACCTTGCGAGCTGGTGTGGAGCGCTTTGGTCGAGGGTCACGGAGACCAGAGTTGAATCGCCGTCTTGGTTCCCAGTAAGCACCCATGGGTTGGAGGCGGAGCGAGTTGGTGCTGACAAAGATGGCCGCCCCCATGCCTTGCACACGGCGGGCAGGCAAGATGGCGGCGACCAAGATGGCCGCACCCATGCCTTGCACACAGCGGGCAGGCAAGATGGCGGCGACCAAGATGGCAACCCCCCCATGCCTCACACACGGCGCTGCTCAACCCCACTCGTGGTTTGGACTTACAGGCCTTGGCAAAGTGGCCCTTCTTTTCTCAGCTGGAGCAGGTAGCTTCTCGGGCCGGGCAGCGTTTTCAGGGGTGCTTTCGAGTCCGCAGAAGTAACACTGTGCGGACTTGCGACTGGTAGCAGTCTTGGTCGACTCGCCAGCAGGTTGCGGGGTCTGCAGCGTCCACGGGGCTGGTGGGAGATCGCACGCCTGAACAGCATCAGCATCGTGCAGAGCAGCCTCCAGTGTGTCGGCCAGCTTGATCGCCGAATGTAAGGTAAGATCGGCGTGTTCCAGCAGCTGCTGGCGCACGTACACTGATCTGATCCCTGTAACAAAGGTGCCTCTTACTAGCAGCTCCACATGCTGTTCCACCGTCAGTCCCCTGCAGTTGCAGGCCCGCACAAGTGTCTTTAGGGCCCAGACAAACTCAGCCATGACTCTCCGGCCTGCTGCTGCCATGTTTCTAAGCAATGCCTTGCATAGACGGTGTTCACCGGCCACCAGTATTGTCTTTTGAGGGCATCCATCGCACCCTGGTAGTCCATTTGGTCTCTGATCATGGAGTTGACCCTTGCACTGACTCTGGAGAGGAGAACCCTGCGCTTTGCGGCAGGGTTGGTCACATGAATCTCCTCCAGGTATGATTCGAAGCATGCTAGCCAGAGTTCGAAAGGGTCGCCGGCTTCCTGGGATTGTAGGTCGAGGTCCAATCGGTCTGGTCATAAAATGCTCTCCATGTTTTAAAATTGATGCACCATCAATAACTCACGGAGACGGGAGGTGAACGATAGGCTTTTATTAGCAGCAAAACGGAGCATGGCATCTCGGAGACTGAGGAGGAAGCAGTGCCTCCAATTGCCTTTATACAGGGGTCTGTGGGAGGAGCCACAGGAGCAGTCAGCAGAGGGGCATGTCCAGACAGGTATACATAGTCTACCACACTGCCTCTACCACCACTCCAGGTACCTATCATTCTCTGTGTAAAAATGTTGCCTCCTTCACATTTCCTTTGAAATTACATCCTCTAACCTTAAATGCATGCCCTCTGGTATTAGACATTACAACCCAGGGAAAAGGATACTGTCTGTCTAAGCTATCTATACCTCTCAAAATGTTCTAAACCTCTAACAAATCCCCCCTCAGCCTCTGCTGGTCCTGATATAGCCTTATAGCCCTTGCACTGTAACTCAGGTGACATCCTGGTAAACCTCTTCTGTACCCTCTCAAAGCCTTGAAATCCTTACTGTAATAGGCCAACCAGAACCATATGCAATACTCTAGGTGTGGCCGAACTAGAGTTATAAAGCTGCAACATAACTTCCTGACTTTTGAACTCATTGCCTCAACTAATAAAGGCATTCATTACATATGCCTTCTTAACCACCCTATCACCCTACGTAGCCAGGTTCTAGCACGGTTCTGGGGAAAACTCCTCCCACAGTGCTACTATGTGGAATTTTCAAGGATTTACATCCATAATGGAGGAGGGCTGGCAAAACGTTCCTCAGTCCAGATGGTGTGTAACTTAGCATGCAGGCAGTGGTATCCTCAGGCATGTCCCGACCTTTGTCACAGAGATGATGCATTTAGAAAATGCTGTTGGATTAGCCAAGGCAAGCATGTGCAGTGTAAGTTAATAAGGGCTAACAATCACAGGCTTAGATATCTTATGACCCACCTATGCTGAAATAATCATTAAATCTACTGGAAAGATTAGCAATGCCTGAGCCATCAAAGTAAATTTATTATCAAAATTCATATACAACACCACATACAACCCTGAGATTCATTTTCTTCTGGCTATTCTTAATAAATACAAAATAGAATAATAACCATAATAGAAGCATTGAAAGACCATTTGTCTTTTGTTCAACCAGTGTGCAGAAGACAATAAACTGCAAATGCAAAGAGAAAGAAAGAATAATAATAAATAAACAAAATATTGAGAACCTGAAATGAAGAGTCCTTAAAAGTGAGTACATTGGTTGAGTGAAGTTATCCCCTTTGGTTCAAGAGACTGATGGTTGAGGAGTAATACCTGTTCCTAAATCTGTTGTTATGAGTCCTGAGGCTCTTGTACCTTCTTCCAGATGACCACAATGTTGAAGGGTGTCATACGGGGGTGTTGAAGCAGGACCCAACTGCAGGACACAGACACTGGAGTCCTGGAAACAAGACGAAACAGAACCCAAGGACGGGACAGGATACAGTCTAGGCAGGGGAAGCCAGGCCAGGACGAGGGACTGGGACCAAGGAGCCTGGGGTGGACTCCAAGCCTGAGACTGGATGAAGACCCAGAACCTGGGTCTTGCCTCAGGCTCAGACCCCAAACCCAGGTGAGGACGTGATGAGGCTTGGGTCAAGGCTGGAGGCTGGAGCTAGGGGCAAACTAGGAACTGTACATCAACATGGAGCTGGGACTTATCCTTCGACAAGCCGGGACTCATCTTTAACAGGACACTGACATGAGACAGGACAGTACACAAACATAGAGCCAGGGCTTATCCACCGACAAGCCAGGACTCATCTTTAACAAGGCACTGACGTGAGATGGGACAGTACACAGACATAGAGCCGGGACTGATCTATAACTCCACACCAAGGTGGGGCAGGAACATCCATCGGGTAACGGCCAAACAGCCTGACCTACCCGATGAAGGCAAAGACAAGACTAGATAGATTCCCCCACAGGGCAACAGCCAGCCTGACTTACCCCACGGAGGCAAGGACAGGAAGAGACAAACATCAATGAATGCCAGACAGTTCCACCTCTGCAGCAGGGTAGCTCCGTGTAGCTGTTACAGCCGGCAGCCTTGACTGGCTACAGAAGCAACCAGATTCCTACCTAGTTCAGAGTGGCTGACGGCCACCCAGCTGGTCCGGGAAACAGCTGAATCCATACCACAATGACCACTCTGACTACTACCAGCAAGGCTCCCTCCCAGAAGTTGTTGAAGATCCTGAGAGGCAGGATTTATGACTATTTAGAGAGACATAATCTGATTAGGAATAGTCAGCATGGCTTTGTCAAGGACAGGTCGTGCCTTACAAACCTGATTGAATTCTTTGAGGATGTAACAAAACACATTGATGAAAATAGAACAGTGGATGTAGTGCATATGGATTTCAGTAAGGCATTTGATAAGGTTCCCCATACAAGGCTCATTCAGAAAGTAAGGAGGCATGGGATTCAATGAGGCCTTGTTTTATGGATTCAGAATTGGCTTGCTAACAGAAGGCAAAGGGTGGCTGCAGAACGTTTATATTCTGCATGGAGGTCAGTGACCAGTGATGTTCCACAGGGATCTGTTTTGGGACCCCTCATCTTTGTGATTTTTATAAATGACCGGGATGAGGGTTAGTAAATTTGCTGATGACACAGAAGTTGGGGGTGTCTGGATAGTCTGGAGGGCTGTCAGAGGCTACTGTGAGACATTGATAGGATGCAGAACTGAGCTGAGAAGTGGCAAATGGACTTCATCCCAGATAAATGTGAAGTGGTTCTTTTAGGTAGGTCAAATTTGAAGACAGAATATAATACTAATGGGAAGACTCTTGACAGTGAGATTCTGTCTGAATCACTGACTCTCTCGATCAGAGAGATCTTGGGGTGCATGTCCATTGAATACTCGAAGCTGCTGCTCAGTGTGACAGCATTGTAAAGAAGGCATACGGTGCATTGGCCTTCTTCAACCATGGGATTGGGTTCAAGAGTCATGAGGTAATGGTACAGCTTTATAAAACCTTAGTTAGACCACACTTGGAGCAATGTGTTCAGTTCTGGTCCCTTCAGTACAGGAAGGATATGGATACTATGGAGAGTGCAGAAGAGATTTACTAAGATGTTGCCTGGATTGGAGAGAATGCCTTATGAAAGTAGGTTGAGTGAACTTGGCCTTTGCACCTTGGAGGATGAGAGGTGACCTGATAGAGGTGTATAAGATGATGAGAGGCATTGATTTTGTGGATAGCCAGAAGCTTTTTCCCAGGGCTGAAAAGGCTAACACAAGGGGGCACCATTTTAAGGTGCTTAGAAGTAGGTACAGCAGGGATGTCAGAGGTAAGTTTTTTACAGAGAGTGGTGGGTGCATGGAATGCACTGCCAGCGATGGTGGTAGATGTGGATACAATAGGGTCTTTTAACAGATTCTTGAAAGTACATGGAGTTAGGAAAAATAGAGGGCCATACGGAAGGGAAATTCTAGGCAGTTTCTAGAGTAGGTTACATGGTCAGCGTAGCATTGTGGACCGCAGGGCCAGCAATGTGCTTCAGATTTCTGCGTTCTATGATCATTGTAGATGTAAGTGCTACTGGATAATAGTCATTGAGGCAGGTTACCAAGTTCTTCTTAGGCACCAATATAATTGAAGCTGGCTTGTAGCAGGTGGGTACTTCTGACTGCTGAACAGCATAGATTTTTAGTACATGGCCAGATACCCTGTCTAGCTTGGATGCTTTATGTGAGTTTGCCATCCTGAAGGCAGCTTACCTATGTTGGCCTCAGAGACTGAAATCACAAGATTATTGGAGGTTGTACTTCCATGTTTTGGTTCCTCTATATTTAGATGGTCAAAGCAAGAACTGTAGGCATTGATTTACCTTAATAAAAGGTGATGATGTTCAAGCCTTGCCATGACTGTTGAGCAACCTTCATTGAAGTTTAGTCCAGAATTACCATTTCACCTGTAAGTTGGCTTTCTGGACCAAGTGTAACTTTTTTGGAAACCAAGCCTCTGATCTTGCCCTCAACAGTTTGTAGATCTCATGGTTCACCCAGGGCTTTTGTTTGGGGAAGGCTCTGAATGATTTTAAAGGGACACACTCATCTACAACTGTTTTAATAAAGCCTGTGACAACCATGGTGTATTCATTCAGATGCACACTCGAGTCCTTGAACACAGCCAAGTCCACTAACTTGAAGGAATCCCACTGCTGCTTCTCTTCCTCCTTCGACCTCTTTATGGTCCTAATCTCTAGAACTTTGTTCTTCAGTCTCTGCCTGTATGCAGGAAGGAGCAGGACAGTCAAGTGATCAGATTTACTGAAATCCAGTCAGGGCATGGAACGGTAGGCATTCTTTACCTTAGTATAACAGTAGTCTGGTGAGTTGGGAGCTCTGGTTCTGTAAGTTATATGCTGAGAGTAATTAGACAGGGCTTTCTTTAAACAAGCATGGCTGAATTCCCCATCTATGATTTGAACTGTGTTGGAATGGACTGTTTCTTATTTGAAGATAGCATCATGCAGTATCTCAAGTGCTTGATTATAGTCAGCTGCTGGTGGTATGTAAACTGTGGTCAACACTCCTTATGTAAATGTCATTAGGTGTTCAAGGCTGCGTGTTTAGCATGAAGCACACAACTCCATTTTATGGCTTTTCCAAATGAGCAGTATGGTCCATTCTATAAACTGAAAAACTTTCAGGTCTGATCGCTGCATCTGGCGTGCTGGAAGAAAGCCACCCACGTCTCACTCAGCATAGAACACAACAATCTCTCATGTCCCTCCAATTCAGCAATCTTGCCCTAACAAGATAATGATTGCAGGGGATCTCATTCTTTTGCCTTTCAGCTTGTCTTGGAGTCCCCCACCTCCCCACCGCCATGGCGATGAACCTTAGACTACTTTCAGGAGGCGTACCTGCTGCTTGGATCACCGAGTCCTTCAGATGATCTTGAAATCTGTAGATCATTAAGTTGATTTAAAAGTACATTGCTTATAGGGAAACTATTGTGGTCCACTAGAGGCAACTTGCCATCTGCCAATGTGCAAAAGAAAACAAACTCTGCAAACACAAAAAGCAAAAAAATATATAATAACAATAAAAAAGCAATAAATATTGAGAACACGAGAAAATGCCATTCCAACATGAAATAGTCCATAAGATATAGGAGCAGAATAAGGCCATTCAGCCCATCGAGTCTGCCCTGCCATTTAATCATGGTAGGTCTTTCACAGCCCTATTCCCTGGCCTTCTCCTTGTAACATTTGATGCCATGGCCAATTAAGAACCAATCAATCTTTTTCCTAAATACACTCAATAGACCCCACAGTTGCCTTCTAAATCCTTCCTTCTCAATTCCAGCAAGTATAGGCCCAGAGCCATCAAACATTTCCCATATGGGAATATCACTAGTCGCTGGCAGCCAACCAGAAAAGGATCTTTTTATTCCCACTCACTGCCTCCTACTCAAGTGGATCCATTCATTGGTATTCATTTCCAGTTCTCTGGCTGCTGTCTCCATCATCATTTGTCTTTGCCTTGCTCTTGCTTTTGTCCCTTCAATCTTTCCCATAATTACCCTGCATTCTAACTCCTCTTTCCTAATCACATGTCCAATGAAGTCACGTTGCCTTTTCATAATCTCATGTTATTTCTCTTTTTGTGCTTGCTCTGTTCATGACATCCTTGTTAAATATTCATTTTGTCCATGATATTCTTTGCATCCTGTTCAAAACATATCTGCTGCTTCAATTTGTTTCCTGATGTACTAGATATTGTCCAACATTCTGAGCCATATAATATAACTGGATAAATGTAACATTTCAGTTCTCTGAGGCGGGTTGTCATGCCTAGTTTAGTATTGGTCAGTATATTCTTCATTCTCATAAAGGTGTCTTTTGCCATCTTTATTTTTCTTTTGATGACCATGTCGCACCTGCCATCTAATGTCACCCAGCTTCCTAAGTAGCAAAGGTTCTGTACTTGTTTTATGTCTTCCCCATTTATTCTCAGCCTGCAGAAAGGATTCTCCTTCCTTTTGGATATCACCGTACATTCTGTCTTTTTGCAATTGATAGATAGACCTAGTTTTGCACTTTCTTCAACAACTATATCAATTAAGTTTTGTAGCTATTCAAGTGCAAAAAGGTTTGCTTGTTTTATCGACTACACAAGAACATTTGATAAAGTGAAGCACAATGAAGAGGAGGACGTTCTTGCTATTTTGAGGCAAATCAGAGTAGATAAATCCCCAGGTCCTGATAGAGTATTCCCTCAGACCTTGAAGGAGACAAGTGTTGAAATTGCAGGGGCCCTGGCAGATATATTTAAAATGTCGGTATCTACAGTGAGGTGCCAGAGGATTGGAGGATAGTTCATGTTATTCCGTTGCTTAAAAAAGGCTCTAAAAGTAATCTGGGAAATTATAGGCTGGTAAGCTTGATGTCAGTAGTAGGTAAATTATTGGAAGGCGTACTAAGAGATAGGGATCTACAAGTACTTCGATAGACAGGGACTTATTAGGAAGAGTCAACATGGATTTGTGCATGGTAGGTCATGCTTAACCAATCTATTAGAGTTTTTCGAGGAGGTTACAAGGAAAGTGGATGAAGGGAAGGCAGTGGATGTTGTCTACATGGACTTCAGTAAGGCCTTTGACAAAGTCCTGCATGGGAGGTTAGGAAGATTCAGTCGCTAGGTATACATGATGAGGTTGTAAATTGGATTAGACATTGCCTCAATGGGAGAAGTCAGATAGTGGTAGTGGAGAATTGCTTCTCTGAGTGGAAGCCTGTGACTAGTGGTGTGCCACAGGGATCAGTGCTGAGTCCATTGTTATTTGTCATCTATATCAGTGATCTGGATGATAATGTGGTAAATTGGATCAGTCAATTTGCTGATGATACAGAGATTGGAGATTGGACAATGAGGAAGGTTTTCAAAGCTTGCAGAGGGATCTTGACCAGCTGGAAAAATGGGCTAAAGAATGGCAGATGGAATTTAATGCAGGCAAGTGTGAGATATTGCACTCTGGAAGGAAAAACCAAGGTAGAACATACAAGGTAAATGGTAGAACACTGAGGAGTGCAGTAGAACAGAGGGACCTAGGAATACAGATGCAAAATTCCCTAAAAGTGGTGTCACAAGTAGATAGGGTAGTAAAGAGAGCTTTTGATACATTGGCCTTTATAAATCAAAGTACTGAGTATAACCGTTAGATAAGTATTGAGTATAAGTGTTATGGTGAGGTTGTATAAGGCATTGGTGAGGCTGAATTTGGAGTATTGTGTATTAATAAGTTTGAAAGAGTGCAGAGAAGGTTTACAAGGATGTTGCTGGGACTTGAGAAACCGAGTTACAGAGAAAGGTTGAATAGGTTAGGACTTTATTCCCTGGAGTGTAGAAAAATGAGGGGAGACTTGATAGAGGTATATAAAATTATGATGGGTACAGATAGAGTGAATGCAAGCAGGCTTTTTCCACTGAGGCTAGGGGAGAAAAAAACCAGAGGACATGGGTTAAGGGTGAAGGGGGAAAAGTTTAAAGGGAACATTGGGGGGGGGGCTTCTGCACACAGAGAGTGGTGAGAGTGTGGAATGAGCTGCCAGATGAAGTGGTGAATGCAGGCTCACTTTTAATATTTAAGAAAAACTTGGACAGGTATATGGATAAGAGGTGTACAGAGGGATATGGGCCAGGTGCAGGTCAGTGGGACTAGGCAGAAAAATGATTCGGCACAGCCAAGAAGGGCCAAAAGACCTGTTTCTTGCTGTAATGTTCTATGGTTCTAATAAGTTATTTGAAATATTACAGGAAACTCTAGATCTAGATTCGAAAGACTTCCACCTAATCAGAAATCTGTACTGGGAACAAACTGCTGCTGTAAGAGTAGATGGAGAAGTGAGTCAGTTTACAAAAATCAAGAGAGGCGTTAGACAAGGGTGTATTTTCTCCCCTGATTTGTTTAATGTGTACAGTGAAACAATATTACAAAAAGTAAGAGACATCCTGGGAATCAAAGTTGGCGTGAAAACTTAGTAAGCAGCCTCAGTTGTGGCACCTTGTCAAAGGCCTTCTGAAAATCCAAATATACAACATTCACTGTATTATCTATATTATGTGCAATATCCTCAAGGTATTCCAATAGGTTCAAATCCAGGTCAAGGTATGAAAGTAGCACTTTGAGTTATTGAGCAAACAACAAACTGTTAGCCAGATAGTATCTTTTGGTGGGGGGGGGCAAGGAATTGTCCATATTTCTAGTCAAGTCTGCATCAGGACTGAGAGTGTATAAGGAGGAGCGGATGGAGGAAATGATGGGGTCAGTAGCTAACAAATGTCCTGAGGAGTGGTGAAAGATGCAGCCAGGTGATTGGGGGAGGGGGAGGAGGAAGGGAAACAGTGACAGGTGGGCAATAGGTTAAAACACACAGGCAGATGGAGACTGGTGGAAGGAAGGGACTGATTTAGCTTTAACTTCAGACAGGCTTCCAGGGGCAGATTGGCAGCAACACAAATGCTACCATTGGTAGAATTTGCAGTCTCTTGTGTCTCCATTTTGAAGTCTCATTCTCATATTTGTAGTTATTTGCATTGGTGAATCTATCTGTTCATCTCAAATCTATTCAATGAAAGAAGCATATCTACTTTGCAAATGAATGAATCAATACCAACTGGTTGCACTGTCTGTTCCAATAATTAATCTCTTGCTGTGCAAAATGATGATTCAACAAATTAGCATCTAATTAATCCCTTTTCAAGCACAGAATGTTTCCTCCAATTTTACTATCACGAAAGGTGAAGTAACTTGTTGCAATTTGCATTATCTACATATTTTACATATTTCAGGCCAATTTAATGACCAACCATCACAGACTGAAAATATTAGGCAAACAATAAAAGGGAGATGTGAATGCAAATAGAATCACACAGTAAACAGAAAATCCGCATCAGGAGTATCATGAGCAGTTCTGGACCCCTTATCTAGGAAAGGTTGTGCTGGCATTGGAGAGGATCCAGAGGGGGTTCATGAAAATGATTTTGGGAATGAAATGGTTAATGCATGAGGAGAGTTTGATGGCTCTGGCCCATACTCACCCAAGTTTAGAAGAACAATGGGGGTGGGTGGGGTGGATACCTATCGAATATTGAAAGGCTGAGATAGAGTGGATATAGAGAAAGTGTTGCTTGTAGCGGGGGTGTCTAGGACCAGAGGGCACAGCTTCAGAATGGAGGGATGAGGAAAATTCCTTTCTCCAGACGGTGGTGAATCTGTGAATTTTATAGCCATGGATGGCTGTGGAGCCCAATTCATTGGGTTTATTTAAAGCAGAGTTTGAAATGTTCTCGATTAGAAGGGCATCAAAGGTTACAGAGAGAAGGCAGGAGAATGGGGTTGAGAGGGATAATCAGCCACGATAGAAGGACAGAGCAGACTTAATTCTGCTCCTATGTTTTATGTTATTATGGTCTAAAATTATTTCTAATCTAACTGCAGTTGGGCCCTGAGAAGAAACAAGGGTAGAAATGGTAAAAAGTTGGATGACTATTATGGTAAATTAGATTACTACTGTCACATGTTTTTCATCCATATAGATCATTTCATTGCAACAATACAAGGGAAAAGAACAAAAGAGTGCAGAATGATATTTTGTCATTATAGAGGAAGTGTAGTGCAAACAAGTTATTGGTGTGGGGACATTAAGTGGATTTAAAAGAACATAGAATCACTAGACAACCGGATGACCCATTGGATCACCCTTTGAGAGAATGGTAGTGCAGTCTGATGTGCTTTGGAAATTAAAGAATAAAACTCAGTTTATTAAAGAAGAAAGACATGTAGCAAGACAAATATAGCTCCTCCTCGTTTAACGAAGGACACTTTTGATGACAACATATCTGGAGGATCTGTCACCCTTTAAGACTACTCTAATGTTTTCATTTCTTTTTCCCGGCTTAAAGCCACATACAGCTGACCATGCTGGAATACTGGTTTCTCCAAATAAATCAACATGTTCTCCATGGTTTGGCCTTGCGCCTTATGTAAAGTCATAGCAAAACATGACTGTATTGGGAACTGGCTCCACTGAAGAGGGACATCTTCCCCTTCTGATAAATTGAGAGTAACTCTTGGGATCATGACAATGTCAGTTTTGAATGCAGCAATGTTTATCTTTGCTACAATGAGATTGTCATGCAGTTCTTCCACCATCATTCACGTTCCATTACAAAGCTTTGGTGGATCCAAGTTACTCATTGAAATGATGGGAGATCCCCTCTTCAATTCCAGTTTATGTGGCAGCAATCCATAGAGTTCGATTGGATCAAGGAATTCTGTTGGAAAATGAGTGGTGTTAGCTCCTTCAGTTACGGCATTGAAAGAACAGTATTCTTCCATGGTTCCAGGTAAGTGACTAATGCACGTGAAGTTTATTTTTCACATCATTTCTTAGAGAGGAACCAAGATAGAATTCCTCGAGACAAGTTCTGCAGGATTGTCGAATGTCGGGTAGATGAAATCAATGCATTCTTCCAAAGTTTTGCTGGGAGAATCATATCTTCAGGTAATTTGGTTTCATCATTTTCATTTTTCTCAATCTTGTCTTCTCCAACATCCAATAAGAACTCAGAATATCATGCTTCTCCCTCACTCAACGCATGTTTCTCTTCAATTGAAACTTGATGAAGCTTTTCCATAAGAGGGATTTTTTTATGCATGAATTCTCCACATCAGCATTATTTCGGCATTTCACAACTACTAGAAGCTGAAGGAAATCACCACAGCAAATGGTTAAAATACCCCCGAAGGCCTCATTCTTGTTGCATACATCACGAAGAGTCCGGTCCATGGCTTCAAAGCTCTCCCTCCTAATCATGGGGCACTTAACCCAGACAATAAGCCTTGCATTTTGGAGTAAATTTGCAGTGTTGGTGTTTTTATCAATGTTACAAAGGGGATCTTCATTGACTTTGAGGGGTATTTTGACTCTTGAATGCGCTGTCCTACAACCGGGCAGCAATGTTGCCACAATACCTGATGATGCTACAGCAATAGCAATACCTCCATCTACCCTAACTTTAGCGAGGATCAAGTTGATAATAAATGACTTGCCTGTTCCTCCTGGTGCATCAATGAAAATTATTGAAGAGAGATTCCTTTCCAAGCAGTCGCACACATATTCATATATTTCTCTTTGCTCATTATTCAATAGGGTCTCCTTCTGTGAAACAAATTCCTGCTGTTCGTCTCTGTTGTACTGAAGTTCACGCAATAATTCCAGATTGCCTACACTTTGAGTAGTTATGCCATGTTTTGGTGTTGGCAAGTTATCTTCTTCAAGTGTTTGTCCCAAGTTCTCAAGTTTCTCTTGGAAATACAGAAGAATCCATGATGCCTCTCATCGATCATGATATTAGGATCATTGATAGTTCTCCTCTCCATTTGTAAGAAATCTTCAGACATTGCATTCTTGAACCCATTCCATAATTGCTGTAGATTGTTGATTTCAGTGTTTGTTAGCAAGATGACAAACAAATCTCTCATTGCTCTGGGCATTCCTCTTCTCTCTGCTTCTTCCGTAGTTTGCTGCCAATGATCATCAGCTTGCAACAATCCTCTCTCTCTGCAGACATATTTGAATGATGGAAGGATATCTCCATCATGTGTTTTCAATGATTCAAAAGATATAACCATAACCATACAACCATATAACAATCATAGCACGGAAACAGGCCATCTCGGCCCTCCTAGTCTGTGCTGAGCTCTTAATCTCACCTAGTCCCACCTACCCGCACTCAGCCCATAACCTTCCACTCCTTTCCTGTCCATGTACCTATCCAATTTTACCTTAAATGGCACAACTGAACTGGCCTCTACTACTTCTACAGGAAGCTCATTCCACACAGAAAACACTCTCTGAGTAAAGAAATACCCCCTCATGTTTCCCTTAAACTTCTGCCCCCTAACTCTCAAATAATGTCCTCTCGTTTGAATCTCCCCTACTCTCAATGGAAACAGCCTATTCACATCAACTCTATCTATCCCTCTCAAAATCTTCAATACCTCGATCAAATCCCCCCCTCAACCTTCTACGCTCCAATGAACAGAGACCTAACTTGTTCAACCTTTCCCTGTAACTTAAGTGCTGAAACCCAGGTATCATCCTAGTAAATCGTCTCTGCACTCTCTCTAATTTATTGATATCTTTCCTATAATTCGGTGACCAGAACTGCACACAATATTCTAAATTTGGCCTTGTACAATTTTAACATTACATCCCAACTTCTGTACTCAATGCTCTGATTTATAAAGGCCAGCGTTCCAAAAGCCTTCTTCACCACCCTATCTACATGACACTCCACCTTCAGGGAACTATGCACTGTTATTCCTAGATCTCTCTGTTCCACTGCATTCCTCGATGCCCTAACATTTACCCTGTATGTTCTATTTGGATTATTCCTGCCAAAATGTAGAACCTCACACTTCTCAGCATTAAACTCCATCTGCCAATGTTCAGCCCATTCTTCTAACTGGCATAAATCTCCCTGCAAGCTTTGAAAACCCACCTCATTATCCACAACACCTCCTATCTTAGTATCATCGGCATACTTACTAATCCAATTTACCACCCCATCATCCAGATCATTTATGTATATTACAAACAACATTGGGCCCAAAACAGATCCCTGAGGCACCCCGCTATTCACTGGCCTCCATCCTGATAAATAATTATCCACAATTATATACTGGTTCCTTTATGTGATGAAGAAGAAGCCTCAAATAGTAGAGGTCACCTCTTCGTGGAGAAACGGTATACACTCGACCTAGCACACTTGCTTCAAAAATCCCGGAGTACTTCTCCGCTCTTTTCCCCATTCTCCTTCTTTCCCATCTCTTATTAGACCAAGTGTAGAATCTGGGAATATCAATATAGTACAGGGTTCTTGCAAATGGATCGCGAGTGCAAAGATCCATGAATTCCATTAAAGTGGTTCTTGCCATATCATTATTCAGTTGCACAGCAGCATTATCTTGAAAGAACACTTGATGCTGTTGGGGAAGGTGTACTTGAAGGCGAACAATAGCTGGTTCCCTCTCATGAATTGGAAATCCAAGTATCAATCCGACAGATTCAGAGGGCCCGGTATATCTGTCTGTCAAATACTGTGTGATTTTGTCTTCTCTATGCTCTCCAAAAATTGCCCGGTCACTCCCCTTCATGGTATACTTGATCACGTATTTGATAGACTTGACAGATGAGCATATTTCTACATTTAGATGACAATTGAACAGCTTCAATAGTTGGGCATTATAGGGGATGACCCATTCAGAAGTTATAGTTCGACTTTGTCGTCCTACTTGATGACCTTTGAATCCTCCCATTTCCACAGACCATCACCTATACACAGGATATGAGTCATACCCACACCTTGTATGCTCAATAAATGGCTTTGGGTACCTCTTACTGTATTTTGCCAACACGCTGATTTAGTAGTGCAGTACAGACCATGTATCATGTGCTTCAATACCAATTCATGCAGCTATGGGTCTTCATTTGGGTCTAGTATTTCTTCTTGCACGAATCTATCATCATCTTGTGGTCTCGGCTTGGATGCCTCATTGAGTCACCACAGACAGTGCAAATGAGGCAGACCACATTTTTGGTATTCAATACTTACAATATAAGTGATACACTTACCAAAGAAACAATCTGTTCCAGTGAGGTACTTCATAAACAACTTTCTCTGCTAGTCAAACACTCTAGTGATTAAATCTGACCAATCGTTTGGTTGCTGAATCAAAAAAAGATGCTGTCGGATTTCAGGCCAGTTGGATTGCATGTCATTGTAATGAACAATGAAGCATTACCATTCTTCCTTATGTACATCATGGCATCCTGGCATCGTTCCATCATGTATCTCGGTCCACCGACAAATGTTGAGGAGAGAATGATGTGCCTTCTGATGATTCTGAAATCATCATCATCATTCAATGCATCAGTCATGTATGTTGTTCATCTCAAGGTTGCTTGATTCATTCAGATGTAGCTCATCCTCTTGCCCATTATCTTAGCAGCGATATCAACCAAGTATTGCTGGAATAGACGTCCTCCTCTGAGAAGGTTAGTAAACTCATTCTCATGGTCCATTATTTGATATGCATAATAACGTATTGCCATCAGTTTCTCGTTGTTCATCATTCGGAGTTGATTATTCCAGCCAGCATCTCCAAGTGGAAAGAAAAGTACGTATTGAAAGCTGTCATATGAGCGATGGAACTCTGAAATTATTTGCAAGTCACCTCCTTGTTCTTTCAACACAATGTGCTGTTATCTTGCTTCAGGTTCGGTGCTGTTTGGTATAATGACAGTGACTTTGTTGGCAATTTATGCATTAAATCTTCTCTCATGTTCAAATGCCAGTCTCCGGTATGGATCAATGACAATGGATGCCCCTGGCATGCCTCGAATTTGTTCTTTTGCAAGTCAAAGGGACACAATGTACAGGTTTCATTGTCGTAGTAGGTTTTCCAATAACTCAACAATCTCACGTTGAATCCCATCATTCTGGAGTATCCCCATTCTCAATTCTACACTGAGGATCGATTAAGTAAATTTGAAGGAATCAAGCTTGTTGGTTGGGGTCTGGCATTAAATATCCGATGTAATGATGGATTTGGCCTTGAATAATCACAGGATTCCATCCATTCCTCATTGGAAGGACTTCTTTGGCACCAAAGGATGTCATTTGGAAGAGGCAATAGTATTGTCTAATGTTCTTCCTGAACTCATTTGCAATAGATTCATCACTGCTGTATAAATTGAGGAGTTCATTAGGTAGAGGCTGCAAATTGCCTATCCTGACCTTTCCCTTCATACAGCAGAAACTTACGGTTTCTCCAGTGAATAGGAAGGCACGACAGTGAGGGCATAGTCTGGTCATCGTACCAACATCAGCAGAAGTGTTACACCATGCGAGTTGTGCTTTTTGCCTTGCTCTTTCTCTGTCAAGATAATATCATTGAAAGCAGCCATTGTCGTCTTCAGCAACTCTTGCAATAATTACTCTGCCGCATATTCTCGAGTTGATCTTTCCTTTTCTCCTCTGCCTCTCTCTTCCTTCTCTGCCTGCTTTTGTCATTCTGGAGACGCACAGCCCTTAAATCCTTCGTCTCTTCATCTCTTCTACCATTTGTTTTTTCTCTGTGACCCTGGAGTCATGTGGCCCTGGCCTGATCTGATTCTTGTTCTCTCCTCCTTCTGTGATTGTTGCTATTATTTTGGAGACATGCATGCCTCTCCTCCTCTGTTTCTTCTTCTCTTATCTTTTTTGTCCTGACTCTTTGATCCTGGAGTTGTGCAGCCCTGGCCTCATCCGATTCTTGTTCTCTCCCTCTCCTTGCTGCTTCCCAATGACGTTCGGCATCATCTCTTGACCATAATGTCACCTTATCTTTCCACGCAGCATAATTAGGGTGACAATATTTTTTTATCCTAATGCATGATAGAAGATACAAAGCATTAACTAAGCCTCCAGGATGCTGATTTTTCTTGATGTGATTGGCGCTCTCCTAAATTGACGTGATAGCCCTGGCCTTTTGCTGTGATTGGTGTCGCTGCTGTGAGCATCGTGAGGCGTTGCTGAGGCTGGCCGTGTGCATGCGTTGTGGTGTCGTGTCGCGGTTTCCATTAAAGCTGGAATCAGCTCAGATTGTGGAAAGTGGGGCCTGGTGATTGACGAGTGAACAATTTTATATGAATATATAACCCTGAACTTTGCATGCATTTTGTAAGTTAACACATTTTAAGTCAATTTAGTCAAAAAAAGTGCCGCTGTAATGCACTGTTTGGGTTAATTGGAGGTCACAAACAGACAAACAGAGTATGAGAATTTTAGTAGTATATAGATACACTACAGCACAGAAACAGGCTCTTTGGTCTATCTAGTTTATGCTGCGGTACTAGCATTATTTGTAATGTTTAGAGTCACAGTCTTCAGATATAAAAGTCTAGAACAATGATAGTAGATGTAAGTCAAATATTGAACGCTACAGCGTGGTATAGGGCTTTTGGCCCACAATGTTGTGCTGACCTTGTAACCTACTTTAAGATCATTCTAACCCTTCCCTCCTACATAACCCTCCACTTTTCTCTCATCCTTGTGCCTATCTCTTAACTATCCTTAATGAACCCACCTCTGTCCAAATTAGGTTGCCTGCGAATATCTTAGCACCGGATTCCCCACGAATGTTCGGTGTCCTAAACAGGTTTAGAGGCGGCGCCCATCTGTCCGCGCTCCAGGCCGGTAGTGTTGGCACTTCTCGCTGGCGGCACGAGGCGACCGGATACCAGAGGCCAACCAGTGATCCCTGGCGCAAGGGTATCACTGCGTTTAGGCAACTGATGACCTCGCGTGTGTAATGACCTCACTTGTGTTCAAGTCCAACAGTGGGTGTGACAGGGAATGAGGAAAGGTGCAGCTGACTCATATTGTTTCATATCGACAGATCATATCGTTCCCGGTAGCACATGCTTTGTGGCCCGGTGGTTGGGGACCACTGATCTATACATGTAGAAATGAATGGCAACATTTCATTTGTCTTCTTCACCACCAACTCAAACTAGAGGTTAACCTTTAGAGTGTCTTGCACAAGGACTCCCAAGTTCCTTTGCATCCCTGCATTTTGAATTCTCTCCTCATCTAAATAATAGTCTCCCATTTATTTCTTCCACCAAAGTGCATGACCATACACGTTCCAATATTGTATTTCATTTACTACTTCTTTGTCCATTCCCCTAAACTATGTAAGTCTCTCTGCAGGCTCTCTGTTTCCTAAATACTACCCACTTCCACACCTATCTTTGTATCATCAGCAAATTTAGCCACAAATCCATTAATTCCATAGTCCAAATCATTGACATACATCATAAAAAGCAGTGGTCCTACCACCAACCCCTGTGGAACTTCACTGGTATCCGGCAGCCAGCTAAAATAGGATTCCTTTTTTCCCATTCTCTGTTTTCTGCTGATCAGCCAATGTTCCACCCATGTCAGTAACTCCCTTGTAATTCCATGGGCTCCCATCTTACTAAGCAGCCTCACGTGTGGCACCTTGTCAAAGGCCTTCTGAAAATCCAAATACACCACATCCACTTCATCTCCTTTGTCTACCCTGTTTATAATTTCCTCAAAAAACTGCGGTAGGTTAGTCAGGCAGGATTTTCCTTTTTGGAAACCATGCTGGCTTTGGCCTGTCTTCTCATGTGCCTCCAGGTACTCTGTAATCTCCTCCCTAACAATTGATTCCACTAACTTTCCAACCACTGATATCAGGCTAAGAGGTCTATAGTTTCCTTTATGCTGCCTCCCACCCTTCTCCAGTCATCAGGTACAATGCCAGAATCTATCGATTCTTGAAAGATCATTGTTAATGCCTCTGCAATCTCTCCAGCTACTTCCTTCTGAATCCGAGGGTGTATTCCATCAGGTCCAGGAGATTTATCCACACTCAGACCATTAAGCTTCCTGAGCACCTTCTCAGTCGTAGTTTTCACTGCACCTACTTCACTTCACTCTTCAATATCCGGTTTTCTGCAGATGTCTTCCACCTTAGGTTCCTGTATCTCATTCCTGATGCTGCAATGGGAAAAGAACATGGCCTGCGGTGGAGGTCCTTGATGATGGTTTCTACTTTCTTGTGGCAGCGCTCCTTGTAGATGTGCTCAATGATGTGGACAGAGATGGATGCATTACTTTTTATAGACCTTTCTGTTCATAGACATTGGTATCTATACCAGTCCATGATGCAACCAGTCAGGATCAAGGTAATAAAAAGCAAATAATTAGTGTGTATGGGGTTATATACCACACTGCCCAGTTTGCATTCATTAGTTCACTCTGAAGGGTGTGTAAGGAATGGAACCACTCTAAGACCTTGCATTTTTCCCTCTCATCATGAATAGCATCAAACTAAAATACAATAATAGTATAAATCAGTCTCCACACCCATCTAACTTCACTTTCATTCAGATCCATGTTTTTGAGTTGATTGCCTGCTAAGAACATCAAAAGCATGCTTGCTGTCAGCATCTACATGCGAGCCGTTTACAGGATCACGAAAGATATGTTTATTTGCAGTAATTGGCTGTTATACCCTAATTCTGTTATAAAGATGTGCACTGACAGAGCGGAAAGCCATTGCCATGACAACCGTTGTTGCTGCTGGGAAGATCTTTTTTGTGCATGTGCAGTAAAATATATATTGATTAATAATGCAGTATAAGTGCAAGTCTGTTTCTTAAATGTTCCTGTGTCATAAAGATATTGCCACATTATTTCTAAGGAACAAGGTGCTCCTGGGAGGCTTGAAAAAGGAGGACAATATTTTGTTCTTAATCACTTGGTTACTCAGTGTAATTTTTCTTTCGTCCAATTACACTAACTTTATGAAATTGCCTGGAAAATTGCAAGTGTTAAATGGGACACACAAAATGCTGGAGGAACTTAGCAGGTCAGGCAGCATCTATGAGATTGTGTTTAATATTGCAGTAATATTTGAGTAATATTGTAAATACATTGTTTGATTACACATTTTTCTTCATTGAAATTTCAATGTGAGTTATATGTAGAAGTACATGAATGGCATATGTCATCATGGCACCACATCATAAGTGCACGCCTCACTAAAGCAAAACAAAACTAAGACCCACATTTCCTGATTCCATCATTTTCCTTTCAATTAGTTTCTTTATATTAATTTTTAATGAGTTTATACAATGCAACAAAACAAAAACAAGTTAGGTCTTTATTCTTTGGAGCGTAGAAGGTTGAGGGGGGACTTGATAGAGGTATTTAAAATTATGAGGGGATAGATAGAGTTGACGTGGATAGGCTTTTTCCATTGAGAGTAGGGGAGATTCAAACAAGAGGACATGAGTTGAGAGTTAGGGGGCAAAAGCTTAAGGGTAACATGAGGGGGAATTTCTTTACTCAGAGAGTGGTAGCTGTGTGGAACAAGCTTCCAGTAGAAGTGGTAGAGGTAGGTTCGGTATTGTCATTTAAAGTAAAATTGGATAGGTATATGGACAGGAAAGGAATGGAGGGTTATGGGCGGAGTGCCGGTCAGTGGGACTAGGTGAAAGTTAGCGTTCGGCATGGACTAGAAGGGCTGAGATGGCGTCTTTCCGTGCTGTAATTGTTATATGGTTATAAAATGTTATGTTATACGGTTAGATGGTTATAAAAAAGGTTTTTACAGTGCAAAACAAACACATCAAAGTACAGTTCATAACAATTAAGAAATCCACCATAGTAGAAATGTATAAAGCTAGTTACCTCCCCACCCTCCCACTACCTAACTCCAAGCCAAACTTACAATATATAAAAAAGTTAATCAGAACTATATCACCACAGAGCTGTATCTATAAAAAGAAGGTATGCCTACTACCTAATCTACAATATGTTTACACATTAAAAAAAACTATAAATGTTAATTGTAAGAAGCTGGAAATAAGGGATTTAAATGCATAAGAAAAAAGGGAGGGATGCACCCTTAATCTAAATGGGCATTATGAAAATATTCAAGAAAAGAACCCCACACCTTTTGGAAATTTATGTCTGAATTAAGAAGTGAATAATGAATCTTTTCAAGGTCTAAACAGGACATAATATCTCTGAGCCATTGAGCATGAGTGGGTGGGGCAGCATCTCTCCACCTAAGAAGGACTGCACGTCTGGCCAAAAGAGAGGTGAAAGACAATGTACGATGCTTTCTTTTGTCCATAGAAAATATATAAAAGTGTTGTAATTTACTTTGAACTTTTTGCAGTGAAGGAAGAAAATGAATTGAGGGAGCCAGAAATTCTTCCCTGCCCTTCCACTGAATTGTCTTGCATCCCTCTACATGTAATCTCCCCCTCTCTCCTGAAATCCTAAATCTTACAAGCATCAAATTCTTTCCAAATGCACTAAATGGGACAATTGACTCTATAGAATCAGAATCAGGTATTATCACTGACGTATGTCATGAAAGTTGTTGTTCTGTGGCAGCAGTACAGTGATGTGCATAAAATATATGATAAATTACAATGGGATATACAAATCAATAAGTAGTGCAAAAAGAGAACAAAAATACCAAGGAAGTGCTCATGGGTTGGTTCAATGTCCATTCAGAAATCTAATGACAGAGGGGAAGAAGCTGCTCCTGAAACACTGAGTGTGTGTCTTCAGACTCTTGTAGCACCTCCTTGGAGGTACACAAGCCTGAATATGCTGTTATTCAAACACTTGGTTGTTTATCCTTTAGTTGATAGAAGATGGATGGTAAAGAATCTACTAATAAAGCTTTCAGTTATATAATTCCCTGAAGGCAATGAAAACATTCCAAGACCCGTTGGAGAAGTGTGATCCAATGCAATATGACAGCAAACCAAGTTACGTCAGATTAACCTATATATATAAATCCTGCTGTGCAATACAGGCCCTTTGGACCACAAAGTTGTGCTGAACATGTCCCTGCCTTAGAAATTACTAGGCTTACCTATAGCCCTCTATTTTACTTAGCTCCATGTACCTATCCAAAAGCCTGTTAAAAGACCCTATCGTATCCACCTCCAACACCGTTGCCGGCAGCCCATTCCACGCACTCACCACTCTCAGAGTAAAAAATGTAACCCTGACATCTCCTCTTTACCTACTCCCCAGCACCCTAAACCTGAGTCCTCTTGCGGCAACCATTCCAGCCCTGGGAAAAAGCCTCTGACTATCCACACGATCAATGCCTCTCATCATCTTATACACCTCTATCAGGTCACGTTTCATTCTCCTTCACTCCAAGGAGAAAAGGCCAAGTTCACTCAACCTATTCTCTTAAGGCATGCTCCCTAATCCAGGCAACATCCTTGTAAATCTCCTCTGCACCCTTTCTTTGGCTTCCACATCCTTCCTGTAGTGAGGTGACCAGAACTTCGATTTTTTCAATGCAATCAAGCGGCTGAAAGTGGAAGACTGAAGGCATCACAGAGAGAAGGTTGTTTTTCTTTAACAGCTCGGGGAAGAGCAGCTAGACTGCGCAGGCGCATGACATAGCACGCCAAGGTTTAAAAGAAAGACCACCATATACAGCAGCCATCATCGTAGTGGACTAAGGCAGAGTTGGACGGCTTTGGCTCAATTAGGCTTCAGTGAGAAACAGGCAGAGGCGAGGGTAGGTTCTGGTAAGTTTCTGTTATCTTCTTTTTTTTTCAGACTAGAGAATATGCCAGGCAGGATGTTGGAATGCTCCTCTTGCAGGATGTGGGAAGTCAGGGAGACCTCTGGTCTCCCTGACAATGACACCTGCAAGAAGTGCATCCAGCTGCAGCTCCTAACAGACCGCGTTAGGGAACTGGAGCAGGAGCTGGATGACCTCTGGATCATTCGGGAGACTAAGCAGTTTATAGACAGTGGCTTCCGGGAGGTAGTTACACCTAAGGAACAGGGCACAGGTAATTGGGTTACCTCAGGCGAGGGAAGGGGAAAGGGCAGTTATACAGGGTTCCCCTGTGGCCATTCCCCTCCAGAACAGGTATACCGATTTGGATACTGTTGGGGGGGGGGGGGGGTGGTGGATGGCTTACCTGGGACAAGCTGTGAAAGCCGGATCTCTGGCACTGAGCCTGGCTCTGCAGTGCAGAGGTGGGGGGGGGGGGAAGAAGAGGAGAGCAATAGTGATAGGGGACTCGATAGTTAGACAGGAGGCTCTGTAGTCATGACAGAGACTCCCAGATGGTTTGTTGCCTCCTGGGTGCCAGGGTCAGGGATGTCTCTAATCGTGTGCACAACGTTCTGAAGTGATCAGCCAGATGTTGTGGTACACATCGGTACCAATGGCAATGGTAGAAAGAGTCAGGAGATCCTGAAGTGTGAATACAGAGAGCTTGGTAGGAAGTTGAAAAACAGGACCTCAAGGGTAGTAATCTCAGGATTGCTACCTGTGCCACGTGCCAGTGAGGGTAAGAGTAGGAAGTTCTGGCAGATGAACATGTGGCTGAGAAACTGGTGTAGGGGGCAGGGTTTCTGATTTCTAGATCATTGGGATCTCTTCTGGGGCAAGTGGGATCTGTACAAGAGAGACGGGTTACACCTAAATACAAGGGGACCAATATACTTGCAGGGAGGTTTGCTAGTGTTATTGGGGAGGGTTTAAACTAGATTTGCAGGGGGAGGGGAACCAGAGTGCCAGAGTAGATAGTGGAACGGGAGTAAAAATAAATGATGTTAGTAGTTCATGCAAAGTCACAAATAGTAAGGTTGTGTGTGGTGGTAATAATCTTCTGAGGTGTGTCTATTTCAATGCGAGGAGTATTGTGGGAAAGGCAGACGAGCTGAGGGCCTGGATTGACACGTGGAATTATGACATCATAGCCATTACTGAAACTTGGCTACAGGAGGGGCAGGACTGGCAGCTCAATGTTCCAGGGTTCCGATGTTTCAGACGTGATAGAGGCAGAGGGATGAAGGGTGGGGGGGGGGGGTGGGTTTGCTAGTCAGGAAAAATATTACAGCAGTGCTTCGGCAGGACAGATTAGAGGGCATGTCTACTGAGGCCGTATGGGTGGAGTTGAGAAACAGGGAAGGTATGACCACATTAATAGGGTTGTATTATAGACCACCCAATAGTCAGCAAGAATTGGAGGAGCAAACCTGCAGAGGGATAACAGACAACTGCAGGAGACAGAAAGTTGTGATTGTAGGGGATTTTAATTTTCCACACATTGTTTGAGACTCCCACACTGTTAAAGGTCTAGATGGGTTAGAGTTTGTAAAATGTGTTCAGGAAAGTTTTCTAAATCAATACATAGATGCACCAACTAGGGAGGATGCGATATTAGATCTCCCATTGGGAAATGAGTTAGGGCAGGTGATGGAAGTGTGTGTAGGGGAACACTTTGGTTCCAGTGATCATAACACCATTAGTTTCAACTTGATCATGGATAAAGATAGATCTGGTCCTCGGGTTGAAGTTCTAAACTGGAAAAAGGCCAAATTTGATGAAATGAGAAAAGATCTAAAAAGCATAGATTGGGACAGGTTGTTCTCTGGCAAGGATGTGATTGGTAAGCGGGAGGCATTCAAAGGAGAAATTTTAAGAGTGCTGAGTTTGTATGTTCCTGTCAGGGTTAAAGGCAAAATTAATAAGAATAAGGAAACCTGGTTCTCGAGGGATATTGGAACTCTGATAAAGAAGAAGAGAGAGATGTATAACATGTATAGGCAACAGGGAGGAAATAAGATGCTTGAGGAGTATAAAAAGAGTAAGAAAATACTTAAAGAAATCAGGAGTGCTAAAAGAAGACATGAAGTTGCTTTGGCAGTCAGGATGAAGGATAATCCTTAGAGCTTCTAAAAGCAAAAGGATAGTAAGGGATAAAATTGGTCCTCTTGAAGATCAGAGTGGTCGGCTATGTATGGAACCAAAATAAATGGGAGAGATATTCTTGTATTTACTAAGGAAACTGGAATGGAGTCTATGGAAACAAGGCAAACAAGTAGGAATGTCATGGAACCTATACAGATTAAAGAGGAGGAGGTGCTTGCTGTCTTGAGGCAAATCAGAGTAGATAAATCCCCAGGACCTGACAGGGTATTCCCTCGGACCTTGAGGGAGACTAGTGTTGAAGTTGTAGGGGCCCTGGCATGTGCCAGAGGATTGGAAGATAGCTCATGTAGTTCCCTTGTTTAAAAAAGGCTCAAAAAGAAAACTGGGAAGTTATAGGCCAGTAAGTTTGACATCGGTAGTAGGTAAATTATTGGAAGGAATACTAAGAGATAGGATCTACAAGTATTTGGATAGACAGGGATTTATTAGAAAAAGTCAGCATGGCATTGTGCATGGTCGGTCATGTTTAACCAATCTATCAGAGTTTTTCGAGGAAGTTACCAGGGAAGTGGATGAAAGGAAGGCAGTGGATGTTGTATACATGGACTTCAGTAAGGCCTTTGACAAGGTCCCGCATGGGAGGTTAGTTAGGAAGATTCAGTCGCTAGGTATACATGGAGAGGTAGTAAATTGTATTAGACTTTGGCTGAATGGAAGGGCCAGAGAGTGGTAGTGGAGGATTGCTACTCTGAGTGGAGTCCTGTGACTAGGGGTGTGCCACAGGGATCAGTGCTGGGTCCATTGTTATTTGTCATCTATATCAATGATCTGGATGATAATGTGGCAAATTGGATCAGCAAATTTGCTGATGATACAAAGATTGGAGGTGTAGTGGACAGTGAGGAAGGTTTTCAAAGCTTGCAGAGGGATTTGGCCCAGCTGGGCTGAAAAATGGCAGATGGAGTTTAATGTAGACAAGTGTGAGGTATTGCACTTTGGAAGGTCAAACCAAGGTAGAACATACAAGGTAAATGGTAGGAAACTGAGGAGTGCAGTAGAACAGAGGGACCTGGGAGTACAGATACATAATTCCCTAAAAGTGGCGTCACAAGTAGATTGGGTTGTAAAGAGAGTTTTTGGTACATTGGCCTTTAAAAATCAAAATATTGAGTATAAGAGTTGGAATGTAATGGTGAGGTTGTATAAGGCATTGGTGAGGCTGAATTTGGAGTATTGTGTATTAATAAGTTTGAAAGAGTGCAGAGAAGGTTTACAAGGATGTTGCTGGGACTTGAGAAACTGAGTTACAGAGAAAGGTTGACTAGGTTAGAACTTTATTCCCTGGAGTGTAGGAGAATGAGGGGTGATTTGATAGAGGTGTATAAAATTATGATGGGTATAGATAGAGTGAATGCAAGCAGGCTTTTTCCACTGAGGCTAGGGGAGAAAAAAAACAGAGGTTGTGGGTTAAGGGTGAAGGGGGAAGAGTTTAAAGGGAACATTAAGGGGGCTTCTTCACGCAGAGAGTGGTGTGAGTGTGGAATGAGCTGCCAGATGAAGTGGTGAATACGGGCTCACTTTTGACATTTACGAAAAACTTGGATCAGAGGGGTTTGGAGGGATATGGCCCAGGTGCAGGTCAGTGGGACTAGGCAGAAAAATGGTTCGGCACAGCCAAGAGGGGCCAAAAGGCCTGTTTCTGTGCTGTAATGTTTTGTGGTTCTATGGTTCTAATTGAGCACTGTACTCCAAGAGGGGTCTGACCAGGGTCCTATATAGCTGCACCATTAACTCTCGACTCCTAAATTCAATTCCACGATTGATGAAGGCCAATACACCATATGCCTTCTTAACCACAGAGTCAACCTGCGCAGCTGCTTTGAGCATCCTATGGGCTCGGACCCCAAGATCCCTCTGATCCTCCACACTGCCAAGAGCCTTACCATTAATACTATATTCTGCCATCATATTTGACCTACCAAAATGAACAATTTCACACTTATCTGGGTTGAACTCGATCTGGCACTTCTCAGCCCAGTTTTGCATCCTATCAATGTCCCTCTGTAACCTCTGACAGCCCTCCACACTGTCCACAACACCTCCAACCTTTGTGTCATCAGCAAACATACTAACCCATCCCTTCACTTCTTCATCCAGTTTATTTATAAAAATCATGAAGAGTAGGCATCCCAGAACAGATCCCTGAGGCACTCCACTGGTGACCAACCTCCATATGATATTATATGATATTATTTTATTTCTTCTTTCAATATAACAGTATGTTTTATATATTGCACTGTACTGCTGCTACAAAACAACAAATTTCATGACATATGTCAGTGATTATGATTTTGATTGTAATTTGTACTTTTTTAGGTCTCTCCTTTGTTTGCTTGAGGACTAATTTCCTCCATCACAATAATTCTCCACTGCAGAACTTAATAACACATCAAAGCCTTGTCATTACTTAACGCTCTTTCTCCAATTGTAATTAAGAAGTGAAGGACTGAAGTGCCACACCATATCTCTGCAGTAAAACTATTAAATTAAAAATAAATTAAAATTATCATTAACAAAACTATCTTCTCAGAAATAATTATATAAATATATAATGCAATATATAAAATGTACTCCAAATTACAATAAAAATAAAGAAATATTATTTATATAAGTAATGAAGAAGAATAGATAGTTTTCCTGTTTTGATAAGAAATGCTGTTTCCGTTCATAATGGTTAAATTTAGGTAAAGACTTCCTCTGTTCTGTATTAACAATGTGTCTTCAGTCCAGGCATGACAGCATATTTTATTTTTACCTCTGACATCATTCCTCCTCATGGCTTCTTTGATTCCTGTTTTTATAATTCTCCTTGACTATTTTCATCCATTCTTTGTCCCTCTTGAATCTTGTTCTCTCTTGGCAATTAAAGATAAATTTATTAAAGTACACAAATGTCAGCATTTGCTACCCTGCAATTCATTTTCTTGTGGGCATTTACAATAAAACAAAGAAATGTAATAGAATTAAAAAAACACACAAAGACAGACAAACAACTAATGAGTAGGCGAAGGCAAATACAAACAACTACGAGTTGTAGACTCCTTGAAAGTAAGTCTGTAGGTTGTGCAACCAGTTCAGTGTTGAGTTGAGTGAAGTTATCCGTGCTGGTTCAGGAGCCTGACAGTTGAAGGGTAATAACTGATCCTGAACCTGGGGTGGGGTGGTACTTAATGCTCCTGTACTTTCTTCCTGATAGCAGTAGCGAGAAGAAAGCATGGCCTGGATTGTGGGTGTCCTTGATGATGGATGCTGCATTCTTGTTGTTGTGCTCCTTGTAGATTTGCTCAAGTCCAAGTAGACAGTGTCTGCTATTCACTGTTCTGCCAAGTAACTTCTCAAAGATACTTATTCACTTATCGTATGTCCTATCTCTGCATTCAACCTTGGAATTCTAAAGCAGCTTCTACTTGTATCTCTGGACTTCAGAGTGAATTCTACAGCCTCATCACCCTTCCTGTCAAAAAGCTACTTTTGCTCTTGTTTAAGATACTTTCTAAAAGGCATTGCTATATTATTGTCATACGTACGAAGAAAACCTTTTGTTTGAATGCCATACAGAAGTGATTTGCTATTGCCTTCTTCTAAGCAGTGTCTTTACAAGATGGGTGACCCCAGCCATTATCAATACTCTTCAGGGAATGTCCGCCTGGTGTCAGTGGTCGCATAACCAGGACTAGTGGGATGCACCCCTGTTCATACGACCATCCTCTAACTGCTCCCATAGCTTCACGTGACCCTGATTGGGGGCTAAGCAGGTACTACACTTTGCCCAGGGGTGACCTGCAGGCTAGTAAAGGGAAGGAGAACCTTACACCTGTTTTGGTAGAGGCATATCTTCACCCCACCACCCACATTCATTATTACATCAAGATGATAAAAAGAAAAAAATCAAGTGCAGAATGTGCTGGAGGAGCTCAGCAGTTCGGGCAGCATCAATGCGTCCAAATCTTACTAATTCCTAATGAAGGGTCTCAGCCTCACCTGACGTGACTTGAGCACAGCGTCATCAAGGATCCCCACCACCAGAAACTCTCTTCTTGCTGCTGCCACCATGGGTAACTACACTACTTTAAGGACTCTTTTGTCTTGTTATTTCATGCTCATTAGTTATTGCTGTTTATTTATATCTGCATTTACAGTTTGTTGTCCATTGATCCTGTTTAGTTACTGTTTTGTAGATTTGCTAAGTATGCCCACAGATAAAGAATCTCAGGGTTGTACGTGGTGACATGTATGTACGCTGGTAATAAGTTTTAATCTGAACTTTGAAAAAGGTGACAGAAGCATATGGACTTAACAGCACAGCTTTGTTGTTTAAGAGTTAATTAAACTCTGAAGTAATTTGCCAATTAATATTGCACCTATACTCTCTCGTTTCAAGGCCACACAACTCTGGCTTGATCCATTTTGTCCCATTCACTCCTGAATGTAAACATATGCCTGACTGCATTCCCTTATCTCTAATGATTATAACAGAGGAGTTTAAAAAGTATCTAAATTTGTGTTGAGACTGATAGAAAAGAGATTTTGCAGATGCTGGAAATCCAAAGCAACACAATACAAAATGCGGGAGGAACTCGGTAGGTCAGGCAGCATCTATGGAGAGGAATAAAAGAGTTGATGTTTTGGACCAAGACCCTTTATTGAGACTGGAAAGGAAGGGGGAAGAAGCTAGGATCAGACTAAAGGGGAGGAGAAGGAGTACAAACTGAGATGCAAGAGGTGAAGCCAGGTTTAGAAAGAAGATGGGTGGGGGAGGGAATGAAGTGTGAAGCTGGGAGGTGATCAGTAGAAGAAGATGAAGGAATCTGATAGGAGATATAGTTATTAGTTATTTGGATCATTGAGCACACTTATGTGAAAGATTTGGAAATTTAGGTGCAGTCTAATGCAATTTCTCTTCATGCCCCAATGCTGTAGAAATGACTCAAACTCTCAAAGTGCAGCATTTTCCAAGAAATGTATTTGTATTTCATTCCACATACTTGTACCCTTGAGAGCTTGCTGGGCTGGTGATAATGGAGCTGGCAACTAAATGGGCTCTGGATCAAACTAGAAAATTCAGTCTTATCCATAAGCAGCTCCCACAGGATGAATATATCTGGCTCAGCCAATGAACGGTGTTGGCAACATGCCTCTCTGAGCACTGAATCCCCCAGCATTCATGATAAAGAGAGGATAATAAGAGCAAGCAGCACACTTATCTCTGCCTTTATGCACGTATGCGTTTTGTTACATTTGGACATCAGATTGAAGGCTCCCAAACCCTCCAAGACATTAAACATTAGGGTCGGGATAAAATAAGATCAGTCAGAATGCCCCATGTGGTTGACCCATTCATTATGGAGTCAAATAAAAGCTAAGTGGCGAAGTACTATCTGTTACTTTGAAGAGTCAGAAATAATGAATTTGTTAGGCTACAAGCATTTTAACGCAAGGAACTCACCACGCCTCAATGTCGAAAGTCTTAAGAGCCAAATAAGTTTATTAATTATAAACACAAGAGCTTCTGTAAATGCTGGAAATCCAGAGCAAAACACACAAAATGCTGAAGGAATTGAGCAGGTCAGGCAACTTCTATGGAGAAGAATAAATAGTTGATGGTTCAGGCTATAACCCTTCATCAGGACTGGAAAGAAATGGGAAAGAAGCCACAGTGAGAAGGTGGGAGGAGGGGAGGAGTACAAGCTGACAGACGATCAGTGTAAAAGATAAAGGGCTGAAGAAGAAGGAAACCTAGGAGAAGAAAATGAACCATGGGAGAAAGGGAAGGAGGAAGGACACCAGAGGAAAGTGGTGGGTAGGTGAGAAGAGAAGAAGGGATAGGAGAGGAGTTGGACTAGTTAAAGAGAGAATGAGAGGGGAGGAAAATTACTGGAACTTTGTTAATGGTTCTGTTTTTATGTTGTATGATTCAGGAGCTATTAACGAACAACGCAAATCAATAAGACAACAAAATGGTTTTTTAACTCTGACCCAGAGTTCATAACTTTTAGTATCTTCTCAATAGCACTGGGAATTAGTAATCATAATGTGGACGTTGTAGCCAAGGCCCATCTCTAAGTGTCCCTGAGAAGATGTTTGTGAACTGCCTTTCGGAATTGCTACAGCCCCACATGAAGATACTCCTCCAGTGCTGTAGGGATAGAGAGAAGGGCGAATCTCCTTTCGGGTGGACAGAAATGCTGCAATCTCTGGTAAAACCTGCAGAAGAGGTCTGTATGTTTATTTCAATAAGAACAGGTATGTGAATACCTTGGTGGTAACAGCCAATGCTCACCACAGATAGAGTTTTTAATGGTGAAGTGCAGACCTTTCTATTTACCACGAGAGTTCACTGCCATTGTGATTATTGCTATTTACTGCAGGAACTCTATGCCGGCATCTGAGACCTCAAATCCAGCGATGATTGTTGCAAGTGAACTCAAAAAAATTCTGCCAAAGTTCTACCAGAATGTCAAATTCACAACCAGAGGGAAGAATATATTAGACCTGGTTTATGCCAATGTTCATCTAGCTCACAAGGCTCAACCCACCCTCACCTCAGATAATCAGACCAGATTGCTAATCCCTGCTCACCCTCACCACTGATAATCAGACCAGATTGCTAATCCCTGCTCACCCTCACCACTGATAATCAGACCAGATTGCTAATCCCTGCTCACCCTCACCACTGATACTCAGACCACATTGCTAATCCCTGCTCACCCTCATCACTGATACTCAGACCACATTGCTAATCCCTGCTCACCCTCACCACTGATACTCAGACCACATTGCTGATCCCTGCTCACCCTCACCACTGATACTCAGACCACATTGCTAATCCCTGCTCACCCTCACCACTGATACTCAGACCACATTGCTAATCCCTGCTCACCCTCACCCCTGATACTCACGCCGTATTGCTAATCCCTGCTCACCCTCACCTCAGATTCTCAGACTACATTGCTAATCCCTGCTCACCCTCACCTCAGATTCTCAGACTACATTGCTAATCCCTGCTCACCCTCACCCCTGATACTCAGACCACATTGCTAATCCCTGCTCACCCTCACCCCTGATACTCAGACCACATTGCTGATCCCTGCTCACCCTCACCCCTGATACTCAGACCACATTGCTAATCCCTGCTCACCCTCACCCCTGATACTCAGACCACATTGCTGATCCCTGCTCACCCTCACCCCTGATACTCAGACCACATTGCTAATCCCTGCTCACCCTCACCACTGATACTCAGACCACATTGCTAATCCCTGCTCACCCTCACCCCTGATACTCAGACCACATTGCTAATCCCTGCTCACCCTCACCCCTGATACTCAGACCACATTGCTAATCCCTGCTCACCCTCACCCCTGATACTCAGACCACATTGCTAATCCCTGCTCACCCTCACCACTGATACTCAGACCACATTGCTGATCCCAGCTAAACGAGTCAAACAAGTTTACAGGGAGATCAGGACCTGTCTAGGTGGTGCCACCTCAGCACTGCAGGACTGTTTCAAAAGCAGAGACTGGAGCACATTTCAGGGGTGGGGGTGGCTACCTCTGAACGTCACATCAACATTGATAAATATCTGACATCAGTGACTGGCTATGTAAGAAATGCACTGAGGACATTACTGCGATTGAACACTACACTGCCAGAGCAAACTGGAAACCATGGCTAGCTGCAGAGGTTTGCACATTGCATAAACTGTCTTCAGATCGGGGATAAAACACTCTAGGGTCAGCAGTAGCCGTGCTCTCCCCTGCCTTCACGCTGTGCATGTGGCAAGGTATGCAAACCATAAAAGACTATGAGTCAATGCTGCACATCGACAACAGCGACACCTCTCTTCCCGATAGGCTGAGTGCTTTCTATGTACAAGTTGACTAATTGAATGATGTGCTTCGAGGAAAACCACCTCTCTTCCTGAGAAACAGGCACCCTGTCTGGCCAAGGTGAGGAGGACCCTAGCCAGGGTAAACCCAAGCAAAGCTGCAGAGCCAAACAGCATGCTTGGTCAGGTGCTGAGGGACCTTGTGGCCCAGGTAACAGAGGTCTTAATGAACATCTTCAATATCTCTCTGAAGCATTTCACTGTCCCTGCAGGTTTCAAGACAGTCACTATCATTCCAGTGCCCAAGAGAGCAAAGGTAACTGGCCTAAATGATTAACACCGAATGGCACTGACTTCAACAATCGTGAAGTGATCTGAGTGGCTGGTAATTGATCGTATAAAATCCTACCTACCTTCCAGTTACATTGGACCCTGTTAATTCACCAACTGCTCAAACCAGTCTTCAGATTATGCCATTGACTCCAGCCCTTCAGACCATCATGTCCCACCTAGAAAACAATGACTCATATGTCAGCTGTGGTTCATCAACTTCAGCTCAATGTTTACTACAACCACCCCTCAGAGGCTGGGAAGGAGTCCCTTTGACTGGATCTTGGACTTCTTGTTGGAAAGACCCCAGTCAGTCTGAGTCAGCAGCAACATCTCAAGCTCCATCACACTGAGCACTGGTACTCCCCAGGGCTGTGTGCTCAGCACGCTGGTGACTCATAACTGCCAAATCCAGCTCAAACCATATCATCGAGCTGATGATTAAGCAGTGGTTGACCTCATCAACAACAATGATGAGTTGGCATACAGAGAGAAGGTATTCAGGCTTATCAAAAGGTGCACGAACAACCCAAGACTCAATATGGACAAGACAAAAGAGTTGATTGTAGACTTTAGGAAGGTACAGATTGACCACCCTCCTATGCACGACAATGGTTCTGCCACAGAGAGAGTGAAAAACACTAAGTTCCTTGGTGTGCACATAATGGGCAATCTAACCTGGACCAACAACACTTCCTCATAGTCAAAAAGGTGCAGCAGCATCTACACTTTCTGATGAGATTAAGACATACAAGGCTTCCCGTCCCCATTCTAACAACTTTCCAAGAGCACCATTGAGTGTGTCCTATCCAGCCGCATCGTTGTGTAGTGCAGAAGCTGCAAGGCATCATACAGAAAGACCTTACTGAGGTTTATAAAAAATGTCAAGAGGATCATCGGGTTTCCCCCACCCCTCTGATTTTTGACATTTACTGGAATCATTGCAGTCGAAGGACCCAAAACATTGTCAGCGATCCCTTCCCTTCCACCCATCCCACAATCCCTTTCACCCACTACCTTCAGGAAGGAGATACAGGAGCATCCAGATGAGGACTGCCAGCTTCTTCTCTCAGGCTCTGAGACTATTGAATACCTTGCCACCACCAAGGTCTCATCACTAGTACTGTTTACTGTTTATCTGTGCTGCACATTACATGCACTTCGAATTATATTTCATTAATTTATTTATGGTAATATTTTGTTTGATATACTATGTATGATATATTTTGTGTGGGTGCACCGTGGTCTAGAGGAACATTGTTTTGTTTGGCTAAATATATGTACAATCAGATGACAATGTACTTGATTTAGATGCAGCATCAACAAAGAGCCAGTGATATGCTTTCACGTTCCAATGATGTATGGTTTGGAGGGGCACCTCCACGTGTTTGAGACTCCCTTGCCCATTCTGCTCTTGGTGGTAGAGCAAGGGGTGTGCAGTAGAGGGGCCTTATACCTCCACTCCTATTACACTTTATCAACACATCATCTTTAGAAATAAAAAAGTAATGAATTTGCAAATTATTTGATCCTCAGCCCTTATTTAAGTCCATAATGACTGATGTCATTCATGTAAGAACATTTCCTGTTGTGGGGGAAAAGGGGTTCTCAGACTAGAGGGTGCAGCCTCAGAACAGAAGGACGTCTCTTTAGAACAGAGATGAGGAAGAACTTGTTTACCAGAGGTTGATGAATCAATGGAATTCATTGCTTCTGACACCTGTGGAGGCCAAGTCATTGGGTATATTTAAAGCAGATGTTGAAAGGTTCTTGATTAGTAAGGGTCTCAAAGGCTATAAGGAGAAGGCATGAGAATGGGGTTGAGGGACCACAAGACATCAGAGCAGAATTGGCTATTTGGCCCATTCAGTCAATTCCATCATTTGATCACGGCTGATTTATTTTCTTTTGCAATCTATCAACATGTATTTTAACCATGCCCACTCATGGCCTCCACAGTAATCTGTGATGATGAATTCCACAGATTCACCAATTCTGACTAAAGAAATTTCTTCTCATCTGTGGTCTAAAAATTATGTCCTTGTTTTCTGAGGCTGTGCCCACTGGAACTGGACACACCCACTAAAGGAAACTGTCATGGTCCCTTCTGGCACTTGGCTATCTTCCTCAAGAATTGGGCCTTAACCACCTCATTTAGTTTCCAATCATTCCTGGTTCCAATAACTACAAACACCTGCATTCGATCAACCAATGCAGTATAAGAATCCTGTGACCACAACTGGAAGGTGCCAGTTTGTTGGCGGACTTGTGTACAAGTACCCTCATTCCATGGTTCTTAGGACTATCATTTCTAAGTCTAGCATCATTCCTGAATTATCTACTAAAACCAAGACTCTGGGTAAAGATTCCCTTGGCACCCTTTCCATGCTCGCTACGACGGTAACACCTCCCTACTCAGCCTCTGTGTCCGTGTACAGCACTTGGGTTCTTTCCACTGCCACATCCTTGCAACAGAAACGTTCTCTCCACATTGACTCAATCTAAGCTTACAATAATCAACAGTTTTCACTAAGATCCTCCTTCATTCTTCTAATCTCCAGTGAATGCAGGATAATAAATCAGCCATAACTGAATGGCAAAGCAAACTCAATGGTCTAATTCTGCTCATATGTCTTATTGGCTTATGATCTAATTATTGAAGCAAGCAAAGGATTTAGCTTTTCAAAATTCATTTGAGCCCTGAATGTTAAAGCGGCCATTGGGTGTTGATGTTGTTGAGACTGATACCACTGACAGTCAGTGGCAGTAACTGTCAAAGCAGGAAGTACATTCTGCAAAGCTGGGAACTAAAGAATGGAAATGCTCTGACCCAATTCATGACCTAACCTAAATGTCATTAACGAAGCTATTGGTTCAGGTGCTCATCCTCTACTCACTGCTTGTCACTTGATTTAATGTTATCATTTGATCAGAACCAGCAGCTGACAGTCTAAAGCAGGGACATACTCCATACAATTCAAAACCTTAGTAAGATTTTACAAAAGCAATACAGTGTTGTTATTTAATTATTTCATTTTTAATTTGGGCTTCTGTACAGTTACTAAATTAGTGTCAATTGTGTTGCAGAGGTATGTCTTTATGTGTGTGTGTGTGGACTGGGGATAGAGTGAAAAAGTATTGAGTTGGTTTCAATTTCTGCTGGATCTTCTGGGCAGGTTTTGATGGTGCTTCTGCTCAGAAAACCACCATAAAACCTCAACATCTACCACAGTGCATTAATGCATAACAATATTTTTCTGTTTCTAAAAATAGAAACATAGAAACTCTACAGCGCAATACAGGCCCTTCGGTCCACAAAGTTGAGCCGACCACATCCCCAACTTAGAAATTACTAGGCTTACCTATAGGCCTCTATTTTACTAAGCTCCATGTACCTATCTAAAAATCTCTTAAAAGACCCTATCCTATCCACCTCTACTACCATTGCTGGCAGCCTATTCCATGTACTCACTGCTCTGAGCAAAGAAAATTTCCCGTGACACCTCCCCTGTGCCTACTCCCCAGCATCTTAAACCTGCGTCCTCTTGTGGCAACCATTTCAGCCATGGGAAAAAGCCTCTGACTATCCACACAATCAATGCCTCTCATCATCTTGTACACTTCTATCAGGTCACCTCTCATCCTCCATCGCTCCAAAGAGAAAAGGCCGAGTTCACTCAACCTATTCACATAAGGTATGATCCCCAATCCAGGCAATATTCTTGTCAATCTCCTCTGCACCCTTTCTATGGCTTCCACATCCTTCCTCTAGTGAGGCAACCACAACTGAGCACAGTACTCCAAGTGGAGTCAGATCAGGGTCCTATATAGCTGCAACATTACCTCTCGGCTCCAAAATTCAATTTCATGATTGATGAAAGCCAATACACCACAGAGTCAACCTGTGCAGCTGCTTTGAGCGTTCTATGGACTCGGACCCCAATGTCCCTCTGATCCTCCACACTGCCAAGAGTCTAACCATTAATACTATATTCTGCCATCATATTTGACCTACCAAAATGAACCACTTCACCCTTATCTGGGTTGAACTCCATCTGCCACTTCTCAGCCCAGTTTTGCATTCTATCAATGTCCCACTTTAACCTCTGACAGCCGTCCATACTATCCACAACACCTCAATCTTGGTGTCATCAGAAAACCCATCCCTCCACTTCCTCATCCAGGTCATTTATAAAAACCACAAAGAGTAAGGGTCCCAGAACAGACTCCTGAGGCACCCCACTGGTGACCGATCTCCATCCAGAATATGACCTGTCTACAACCACTCTGCCTTCTGTGGGCAAGCCAGTTCTGAATCCACAAAGCAATGTCCCCTTGGATCCCATGCCTCCTAACTTTCTCATTAAGCCTTGTATGGGGTACCTTATCAAATGCCTTGCTGAAATTCCTATACACTACATCTACTGCTCTTCCTTCATCAATGTGTTTAGTCACATCCTCAAAAAATCCAGTCAGGCTTGTAAGGCATGACCTGCCCTTGACAAAGCCATGCTGACTATTCCTAATCATATTATACCTCTCCAAATGTTCATAAATCCTGCCTTTCAGGATCTTCTCCACGAACTTAACAACCACTGAGGTAAGACTCACTGGTTTATAATTTCCTGGGCTATCTCTATTCCCTTTCTTGAATAAAGGAATAACATCCGCAACCCTCCAATCCTCCAGAACCTCTCCAGTCTCCGTTGATGATTCAAAGATTATCACCAGAGGCTCAGCAATCTCCCCCCTCACCTCCCACAGTAGCCTGGGGTACATCTCATTCAGTCCCAGCGACTTATCCAACTTGATGCTTTCCAAAAGCTACATGCTCAATCTTTTCAGTCTGCTGCAAGTCATTATGACAATCACTAATATCCTTTTCCATATGAATACTGAAGTAAATTATTCATTAAGTACCTCTGCTATTTCCTCCGGTTCCATACACACTTTCCCACTGTCACACTTGATAGGTCCTATTTTTCACAACTTATCCTCTTGCTCTGCACATGCTTGTAGAATGCCTTGGGGTTTTCCTTAATCCTGCCTGCCGAGGCCTTCTCATGGCCTCTTCTGGCTCTTCTAATTTCCTTCTTAAGTTCCTTTCTATTAGCCTTATAATCTCCTAAATCTCTAACATTACGTATCTCTCTGAGCCTTTTGTAAGCTTCTCTTTTCTTCTTGACTAGATTTATTACAGTCTTTGTACACCACAGTTCCTGTACCCTACCATAACTTCCCTGTCTCATTGGAACATACCTGTGCAGAACTTCACACAATTATCCCCTGAATATTTGCTACATTTCTTCCATACTTTTCCCTGAGAACATCTGTTTCCAATTTAAGCTTCCAATTTCCTGTCTGATAGCCTCACAACACCCCTTACTCCTGATAAACACTTTTCTAACTTGTCTGTTCCTGTCTCTCTCCAATGCTATTGTAAAGGAGACAGAACTATGATCACTATCTCCAAATGCTCTCCCACTGAGAGATCAGTACATTTCCCAATACCAAATCAAGTACAGCCTCTACTCTTGTAGGCTTATCTACATATTGTGTCAAGAAACCTTCCTGAACACTCCTAACAAACTCCACCCCATCTAACCCCTTGCTCTAGGGAGATGCCAATCGATATTTGGAAAATTAAAATCTCCCACCACGACAACTCTGTTATTATTACACTCTTCCAGGATCTGTTTTCCTATCTGCTCCTCGATATCCCTGTTACTATTGGGCGGCCTATAAAAAACACCCAGTAAAGTTATTGACCCTTACCTGTTCCTAACCTCCACCCACAGAGACTCCGTAGACAATCCCTCCATGGTGTCCATCTTTTCTGCAGCCATGACACTATCTCTGATCAACAGTACCACACCCCCACCTCTTTTGCCTCTTTCCCTGTCCTTTCTGAAACATCTAAAACCCGGCACTTGAAGAAACCATTCCTGTCCCTGAGCCATCCAAGTCTCTGTAATGGCCACCCCATCATACCTCCAAGTACTGATCCACGCTCTAAGCTCATCTGCTTTGTTCACAACACTCCTTGCATTAAAGTAGACACATCTCAAAGTGTGCTTTAATAATAAATATTATTTTAAAAAAGCATTACTGTGCAATGAACATGCTCCTGTTGTGGATTTGTATCAGTACCAGTCAGGTGACAGTTCACATCCCACGATGGGAACTGAAGAATTCAATTCAATAAATTTTCCTTTGAAAGCCAGTCATCATGGTACAACTGCACCATGATGAAAAACCCAATGAGTTCACTGATGCGCTTCAGTTATGGAAATCTGTTTTCAGTATTAGGTCTGGCCAAAACATTGTTTTCGATTGAATATGTATGGACTTGACTAATCTCTGAAATAGATTGACAACCCACTTAATTCAGGCCTCAGCTAGGTGGATTATATTGTTGAATTTTAAACTTTGTCATATTTTCCATATAATTTAATTTTCCTAAGCTTGCTTGTTTTTTACTGTATATAATCATCTAAATATATGTAACTATTCAGTGAATTTTCCAGTAATACTGTGCAGTTGCTTTTGTATTTTCCTAGAAGTTTCTTAGCTTTCAGTAGCAGGGGTCAAGAGACAATAGACAATAGGTGCAGAAGTAGTCCATTCGGCCCTTCGAGCCTGCACCGCCATTTTGAGATCATGGCTGATCATCTACTATCAATACCCGGTTCCTGCGTTTTCCCCATATCCCTTGATTCCCCTATCCATAAGATACCTATCTAGCTCCTTCTTGAAAGCATCCAGAGAATTGGCCTCCACTACCTTCCGAGGCAGTGCATTCCAGATCCCCACAACTTTCTGGGAGAAGAAGTTTTTCCTTAACTCTGTCCTAAATGACCTACCCCTTATTCTCAAACCATGCCCTCTGGTACTGGACTCTCCCAGCATCTGGAACATATTTCCTGCCTCTATCTTGTCCAATCCCTTAATAATCTTATATGTTTCAATCAGATCCCCTCTCAAACTCCTTAATTCCAGCGTGTACAAGCCCAGTCTCTCTAACCTCTCTGAGTAAGACAGTCCAGACATCCCAGGAATTAACCTCGTGAATCTACGCTGCACTTCCTCTACAGCCAGGATGTCCTTCCTTAACCCTGCAGACCAAAACTGTACACAATACTCCAGGTGTGGTCTCACCAGGGCTCTGTACAAATGCAAGAGGATTTCCTTGCTCTTGTACTCAATTCCCTGTGTAATAAAGGCCAACATTCCATTAGCCTTCTTCACTGCCTGCTGCACTTGCTCATTCACCTTCAGTGACTGATGAACAAGGACTCCTAGATCTCTTTGTATTTCTCCCTTGCCTAACTCTACACCGTTCAGATAATAATCTGCCTTCCTGTTCTTACTCCCAAAGTGGATAACCTCACACTTATTCACATTAAACGTCATCTGCCAAGTATCTGCCCACTCACCCAGCCTATCCAAGTCACCCTTAATTTTCCTAACATCCTCATCACATGTCACACTGCCACCCAGCTTAGTATCATCAGCAAATTTGCTGATGTTATTCTCAATGCCTTCATCTAAATCATTGACATAAATTGTAAACAGCTGTGGTCCCAATACCGAGCCCTGTGGCACCCCAGTAGTCACCACCTGCCATTCCAAGAAACACCCATTCACCGTTACCCTTTGCTTTCTATCTGCCAACCTGTTTTCTATCCATGTCAATGTCTTCCCCCCGATGCCATGAGCTTTGATTTTACCCACCAATCTCCTATGTGGGACCTTTTCAAATGCCTTCTGAAAATCGAGGTACACTACATCCACTGGATCTCCCCCGTCTAAATTCCTTGAATCTGGCTATTTTATAAGTGAATTGTTCCCACTGGTCTGAGTATGAGACAACTTCCTTTTTCTTTGTCTTTTTTATGTTCTTGAAACACTTAATAAAATTTCTGTAAGCAACACATTTTATGCCTCATCCTTGACTTCCAAACAAACTTTGGAATGCAAAAACATTGGGATCCAACACTTATGATGTTCACACACTGAAAATTAATGAAACACCTAAAGACAAATCAACCTCAGCTCTGTGCCTGGCCTTCCTTTCCATTTACAGTGAACCTTGCCTCTCTTTACTTCACTTGAAAATATTTTCAGTTAAAACCATCTGAAGAGGTTTCACATTGGTGTACAATGGTGAGTGGGTCCTAATTGTGGCCTTTTCCCCATCAAAGCTGTGAGGCAATTATTGCATGGACATTTTACATTAACATGGTGCTGTATAGTCACACTAATGAATAATGTGGGACAGCAGTGAGAACACGAGTGCTCTATTTATAGCAACACTCCAGATCAGGAGTGGAACAAATATGCAAAACAAGTTAAATCAGAACTCAAATATTTCAACATTGTACAGCAACACATCACTAAAAAATAAAATTCACTCTTTAGAAACCATAACCACTGCAGACTTAATTTTTTTCCCCCTCAGGAAATGATTAATCAAATGAATTCTATAATAAATGTACTCCTTAACAACTCATTCAGATTTAAGAGTCAAGATTGTTTAATGTCATTTCTTGTACACAAGTGTATCTAGAAGGAAGTAATTTTTACTCTGGAATCAATGCTGCACAATAAACACAAAAATAAAGAACAAATAATAATAATTCAAAAATACACAATAAATATAAATGCATAAGAAAGCTCATATACATAAATTGACTGTACATCCATAAAGTGACACCAGTCTGTACATAAGGTGACTGACAAGAAATAACAAAGTAGTGGTGGAGATAGTGGGTGGAGATGTTGATCAGTGTTCTTTCAGTCTGGTTGTTCTGGTATGGATGCTACATAGCTTCCTCCCTGATGGGAGTGGGTATTTAAATACAATTCTTAAAGTCCCAGAATTTAGTGATAACCAATCCATTTAGTGCCTTTAGCTATTTGAACTCTCTTATGCTGAACTTTCTCCAGTTGTATGTATTTGATAATCACATGGTTAATTCAACATGATCATATGCTTAGGAATTAAGACCATAATACATAAGACATAGGAGCCAAATTTTAATATTTGGCCCATCGAGTCTGCTCCACCATTTAATCATGACTGGTTTAGAGACTCAAGAATCTGGAACAAAAAAGTAGTATCTGGAAGAACTCATAAACACAGGGGATTCTGCAGATGCTGGAAATCCAGAGTAACACACACAATATGCTGCAGGAACTCAGCATCTATGGAAAGGAATAAACAGTCAACATTTTGGACTGAGTTCCTTTATCAGGACTGGAAAGGAAGGGGGTAGAAGCCAGAATAAGAAGGCAGGGGGAGGGAAGGAGTACAAACTAGAAGGTGATAGGTATAGCCAGGTGAGGAGGAAGGTAGGTGGGTGGTAGAGGAGGATGAAGTCAGAAGCTGGGAGGTGATAGGCAGAAAAGATAAATGACTGAAGAAGGAATCTGATAAGAGAGGAGAGTGGACCATGGGAGAAAGGGAAGGATGATGGGCATCAGAGGGAGGTGATGGGCAGGGGAGGAAAAGAGAAGGGATAAAGGAGGATCCAGAATGGGGAATGGAAAAAAAGGGAGACGAGGGAGGGGAGAAATTAATGGAAGTTAGAGAAATCGATCTTCATGCATTCAGGTTGGAGGCCACCCAGAATGGACTATGACTTGTCAGTAGAAGAGGCCCAAAATCAATGTGGCAGAATGGGAATGGGGATTGGAATTAAAGGCAGAGCTTAGGACAGTTACTTTGTTTGCATCTTCGGAAACAGCTCTATTTCCATCTTTAATATCTCTATCTTTCCCTTTCAGGGTTCTTTTGAAGACCCCGACCTGGAGTTACATGCTGTTTAGCCCTTTCAACATTCCAAAGGTTACAATGAGACTAGTGGATATATTGGTAAAAATGGAGGCAATGGATCACATGTGGATAAAAGAGATTTAGTTTAATTTGGCATTGATGTATGCTCAGAGATAATGGGCCAAAGGAGATAATCCTGTGTTGTTCTATGTTAATGCCATTCTTTATTTTGCCATGGTAACTATGGTACTGTGGAAATTCTATGCATGTAGTTGAGCCTGACAGTTGCTGAAAATATCCAAGAATGTTTTATGGGTGTAAATTGTCCCAAGGTTCTCTATTGAAGAAGAGTAAAAGAGTTAGGGTTAAATTTTATTCCTTCTCAATATATTTGGTCAATGTCACATTTCCTTTTGTGCCACTTTACTGCCTACATTGACAAAATTCTATTGATGTACAGTGAAGAATATCCTGAGTGTTTGCATCACCATAATATCATAAGACATTGGAGCAGAATTAGGCCATTTGACCAAACAAGTCTTCAATGTGTTAAATACACCCAATGGCCTACCCTCCACAAATGTCTGTGACAACAAATTCAACAAATTCACCACCCTCTGGTTAAAGAAATTTTCCGGATCTCTGTTTTAAATAGAAACCCCTCTATCCTAAGTCTGTTGCCTCATGTTCTAGACTCACCTCCCCATGGGAAGCACCCTTTCCACATCTATTCTGTCTAGGCCTTTCTACATTCGAAAGGTTTCAATGAGATACCTCCCTCATCCTTCTAAACTCCAGTGAGTACAGACCCAGAGCCATCAAACATTCCCCATGTAATAACCCTCTCATTCCAGGAATCAACCTTGCAAACCTCCTCTGAACCCTCCCCAATGCCAGCACATCTTTTCTAATATGAGCAGCCCAGAACCGTTCACAATACTCAAAGTGAAGCCTCACCAGTGCCTTATAAAGCCTCAGCATCACATCTATGCTCTTGTTTTCTAGACCTCTTGAAATGATTTCTAGCATTGCATATGCCTACCTCATCACTGACTCTACCTGAAAGTTAAACTTTAGGGTGTTCTGCACAAGGACTCCAAAGTCCCTTTGAATTGCATATTTTTGGATATTCTCCCCATTTAGAAAACAGTCTGCACATTTATTTCTTACTCCAAAGTGCATGACCATGCATTTTCCAACATTGTATTTCATTTGCCACTTTCTTGCCCATTCTCCTAATCTGTCCAAGTCAGTGCAGCCTACCTGTTTCCTGAACACTACCTGCCCTCCAGCAGTCTTCAATTCATCTGAAAACTTGGCAACAAAGTCATCTCTTCCATTATCTAAATCATTCATATATAACATAAAAAGAAGCGGTCCCAACATCAACCACTGCGGAGTACCGCTGGTCATTGGCAACCAACCAAAAAAGGATCCTTTTGTTCCCACTCACTGCCTCCTACTGATCAGCCACTGCCACTAACTTTCCTGTAATACCATGAGTTCTTAACTTGTCCACGCCCTATTGGAAGTCTAACTATACAACATCCACCGTCTCTCCTTTGTCTATCCTACTTGTAATCTTCTCATGGTCTGAAAATGAAATTCAAAAATGCCTAAGTATGAAAAAGTCCACAAAAAGTGATGAATCTTGCCTGGTCCCTTACAGGTAAAGCCCTCCCTACCATTGAGCATAGTATAAGGAGCACTGTCATAGGAAATCCATGTCCGTTATCAGGGATCCCCACCATCCAGGCCATATTCTCTTCTTGCTACTGCCATCAGAAAGGAGGTATAGGAGCCTTAGATCCCACGCCACCAGGTTCAGGAACAATTATTATCCCTTAACCACCAAGCTCCTGAACCAGTGTGGAAAACTTCATCCACAAGAACACTGAACTGATCCAACAATCTATGGACTCACTTTCAAGGATTCTACAACTCATGTTCTCAGAACTATATATTTACTGATTTATTATTATTAATATTTGGATTTTTTTGCATTTACAGTTTGTCTTCTTTTGCATATTCATCATCAGACTTTGTGTGTAGTTTTTCTTTGATTCCATTGTATTTCTTTGATCTAGTGAGAATACCTGCTAGAAAATGAATCACAGGGTATAATATGGTGATGACATTCTTTGATAATAATTTTACTTTGGACTTTGAAATTTGACTGCCTTTCAAAAGTATCTCATTACCAAGAGACTAATTTGAAACCTTTTGAAAGTAATTGGAGAGATGCTATGTAAATGCAGGTCATAAAGTCATACAACATGGAAATAAGGCCTTCAGCTTAACTGATACATACAAACCACAGCATCCTTCCAACTAGTTGCAGTTACCTGTATTTGGCCCATAACCCTCCATAACCTGCTCCTCCACATACCTACCCAAATTCCAAAAAGCTTTGCAATTATATCTGTAAGCATCAATATTTTGGGCTGAGATCCTTCATCAGGACTGAAAAGAACTCAGGTTTTTCTAGGTCCTCACTACCCTTTGTAATATCTCAGGTCTCTTTTAAATCTTTTGTTCTTCTCTTGCATCTATTATCTTTCTTTTTGTTTTTTGCTACAACTGCTGTATATGTTGTTGAAAATTAGTGCCATGCATAGTGCATTTTTGCTCTGCTTGTCCTGGTTTTATTCTGATTTTCAATAAATTAATCCGCACTGACAAGTAACCCATAGTGACAAGTAACACACAGTAACAAGTAACATACAGTGATAAGTAACCCACAGTGACAAGTAACACACAGTAACAAGCAACATACAGAAACAAATAACCAACAGAGACAATTAATCTGCAGTTGCAAATAATTTAGATTGAATAGAAACCGAATGTGACAAGTATCCAACAATGACAATAACAAATCACCTACAGTGACAAGTAACCTATGGAGAGAAGTAACCTCCAGAGACAAGTGGCCTGCAGTGACTCATGACCCTACAGTGACAAGTACACTTTTGAGACAAGTATTCTACAGAGGCAAGTAATCTGCAGTAACAAGTGACCTACGGAGTCAAGTAACGTACAGACACAAATCACCTACAGTGGCAAGTAACTTACAGAGGCAAGCAATGTACAGAGACAATTGACCTTCAGTGACAAGAATCCAACAATGACAATCTACAGTGACAAGTAACCTACGCAGGCCAGTGACCTACAGAGGCATATAACCTACGGTGTCTGCAACCTGCAGTGACAAGTAACCTCAGTGACAAGCAAAAGGAAGCTCTTCCTCTGGCCTCAAGTTTTGGATCTTTATTGAGAGATACAGTATGGGACATGTTCTTTTGGTTTACTGAAGAGCGCCATTCAACAACCCACCTGTTTAAAACCAGCTGAATCATATCTCTCAATAGTAAACTTTTTTTTTGTCCTTCTTTTGAGCTACAGCTTGATTGGCAGGTCTTTGCACCCAACAAGCCTGCACCACCCAATTACATCCATGTAACCAATTAACTGACTAACCAGTGCATCTCTGGAATGTTTGAAGAAACCACAACACCCAGAGACAACCTACACAGTCACTGAGAGAACAGAAAATTCCTTGCCGACAGTGTCAGCATTGAACTCCAAAATCTGACACCACGTGCAGCAATAGCATCAGGCTAAGCGCTGCACTGCTGTAGCACCCCTAAATCTTACCATGGTTTAGCCCAGCAAGGTCCAATAACATTCTGTTTTCCATTTTGTTCGATATTCATAAAATATTGAAATTCAAAATCTTGTAGCTTTATTTGTCACATGTACATCAAAACATGGAAACATACGGTGAAATGCATTATTTGCATCAAATCAAATTAGCAATAATTATGCTGGACAGCTTCTGCAAGTCTCACTACACTTCTCTCACTATCATAGTGTGTCTACAACTCCATAATCCTAACCAAACATCTTCAGAATGTGTGGAAAATACAGAGCACCCGGGGGAAACCTACATGATTAAGGGGAAAAATATAAACTCCTTACAGAGAGTGGCAGGAATCGAACATGGATCAATGATTGTTGGCTCTGTAAAGTCAAGCACTAAATGGTCTGCACCAAAATTCTTCTGAAACCTAGGATTGAACCAGGGACCTTTCAATCTTCAGTCTAAAGCTCTCCCAACTGAGCTATTTTGGCTGTAAGGAGTTATGAAGAAGAAATTTTCTCTGCTGTAAGCTAGTCATTAAGTTGTCAATATTTTGGTGCATTTGATAAAAAATACAAATTATCCAAATGTTTTCATGCTGAAATGAAAAGTGAAGATGAGCTTGAACCTCTCTTAAGGAGTCAACCCTTTGAAAAACACAATGGTTGCTCGGCTTTTATGCTTCGGAACCTGCAGATCCTTTTTAAAGGTGTTTTGCATTCAGATAGTGTTACTCTCCAATGTTTAGCCCTAGTCCTGCAAGCAAGTCATATTTAAGTCTACAAAACACAGGAAAAGAATTAGGCTATTTGGCCCATTGGGTTTGCTCCACCATTCCAACACACATTTTGTGTGTTTCTGTTTAATATATCACAATTATCCATACATAGTAGCAGTATTACGATACTAGTGATCACCAATTGTGGATCCATTCTCATCACTGTCTGTAGGGAGTTTGTATAATCTCCTGGTGACCATATGGGTGCTCCAGGTACCTCTCATATTCCAAAGATGTACAGTTAATGAGCTGTGGGCATTCTATGTTAGTGCAAGAAATGTGGCAACATTTGCGGCCTGCTCCCAGCATATTTGTCAGACCGTGTTGGTCATTGTGCAAAACGATGCATTTCATGAGGTATATGTACATGTGACAAATAAAAAATCTTTAAAAAGAAATATTTGGATAAAACCTCATGAGTTTGTACTTAAAAGAGGCTCACTATTTGAATTGTTTCATTATCATTCACTTTAGTCCACACACTATTCTTGATATGTCATCTCTGACTTGCACTGAGAATAATAAGGCGAGTATCCCACTGAGGATACAGTTCCTGTACTGTGAGTCATCTCAGTGGTCCAGGAGCTGGCAAGGTAGTAATCTTCCAAACATAGAGAACCAGCTATTTAATTTGTTTTATAGCAGTGTAGCATAGGTAACTACTTCATACAATTATTTATATAGTTCAAAGTAAATTTATTATCAAAGTCACCATATACAACCTTGAGATTCATCTTTGAAGGTATCTACAGGAAAATAAAGAAATACAGTGGAAAAACTATACATGGACAAAGACTGACAAAGAAACCAGTGTATAAAAGACAAATCATACAAATAATGATAAAGTGTAAATAAATAATACTGAGAACATGACTTGTAGAGTTCTTGAAAGTGAGTCCATAGGTTATAGTATATATAGATTATAGTTTAAAGATTATGGGGAGATAGGTTTGAGCATCTATATACTGTATATGGGCTTTAGTGTCTATATACTACATACTGTAGATGAAAATAACAACTAAAAGTCCTGACAAACATCTATGGATGTGTGGTGGAGTGTATTGACTGGCTGCATCACATCCTGGTAAGGTATGAAATGGAAAATGCTACAAAAAATAGTGAATACAGCCCATCCATCACAAGTAAAGGCCTCCTCACAATTGAGCACATCTACATAGAGTTTTCACACAGGAAAGCAGTATCAATCATCAGGGACCCATATCACCCAGGTCATGCTCACTTCTCATTGCTGCCTCAGGAAGGAGGTTTAGGAGCCTCAGGATTCACACCACCAGGTTCAAGAATGGTCATAACCCCTCAATCATCAGGCTCTTGACCCAAAGGGAATAACTTAACGCAATTTCTCTTTTTATGATAAAGACCTGTGAAAAAACAAACCTAGGTGAAGCAGGACTGATGGTGGTGGGAGCGAAAGGACTGGTGTTTACAGGTTTTAATTTGGAAATGTGGAAGGTGGGATTGATCTTGAGGATCTCGAGGCACTGGAAGGTGGAAGGTTTACATTTTTGAGAATTTTGAAGGGTCCAATGAACTTGGGTGCCAATTTCCTAGACTCCATCCAGAGAAGCAAATTCTGAGTAGTCAGCCAAATCTGTTGTCCAGGCTGCAACGTTGGTCTGTGTGTTCACTTGCACTGAGCCTTTACTTCAGCTTTCCAAGTGGAGGCCAACAAAATCTCTCTTGCCTAGTCCATTTCTCCTTGCAGCATCGGACGAGATCATCGGCTGCAGAAAGCCCTACTTTGACCTCCTGATCGGGGAAGAATGGCAGAGGATACCCAAATTAGAATTCAAATGAGGATAACCATGCAAAGAATGCTGTTAAGCGTTGTGGGTGACATAGAACATAGAACATAGGACAGTACAGTACACAGTTCAGGCCCTTCGGCCCACAATGTTGTACCGACCCTCAAGCTCTGCTTCCCGTATAATCCCCTACCTTAAATTCCTCCATATACCTGTCTAGTAGTCTCTTAAACTTCACTAGTGTATCTGCCTCCACCACTGACTCAGGCAGTGCATTCCATGCACCAACCACTCTCTGAGTGAAAAACTTTCCTCTAATATCCCCCTTGAAATTCCCTCCCCTTACCTTAAAGCCATGTCCTCTTGTACTGAGCAGTGGTGCCCTGGGGAAGAGTCACTGGCTGTCCACTCTGTCTATTCCTTGAAATATCTTGTACACCTCTATCATGTCTCCTCTTATCCTCCTTTTCTCCAAAGAGTAAAGCCCTAGCTCCCTTAATCTCTGATCATAATCCATACTCTCTAAACCAGGCAGCATCCTGGTAAATCTCCTCTGTACCCTTTCCAATGCTTCCACATCCTTCCCATACTGAGGCAACCAGAACTGAACACAGTGCTCCAAATGTGGCCTAACTAGAGTTTTAAAGAGCTGCATCATTACATCGCGTCTCTTAAACTCTATCCCTCGACTTATGAAAGCTAACAGCCCATAAGTTTTCTTAACTACCCTATCTACCAGTGAGGCAACCTTCAGGGATCTGTGGACATGTACCCCCATATCCCTCTGCTCCTCCACACTACCAAGTATCCTGCCATTTGCTTTATACTCTGCCTTGGAGTTTGTCCTTCCAAAGTGTACAACCTCACACTTCTCTGGGTTGAATTCCATCTGCCACTTCTCAGCCCACTTCTTCATCCTATTAATGTCTCTCTGCAATCTTTGACAATCCTCTACACTATCTACAACACCACCAACCTTTGTGTCGTCTGCAAACTTGCCAACCCACCCTTCTAACCCCACATCCAGCTCGTTAATAAAAATCACAAAAAGTTAGATATCCCAGAACAGATCCTTGTGGGACACCACTAGTCACAACCCTCCAAACTGAATGTACTCCCTCCACCACAACCCTCTGCTTTCTGCAGGCAAGCCAATTCTGAATCCACCTGGCCAAACTCCCCTAGATCCCATGCCTTCTGACTTTCTGAATAAGTCTACCATGTGGAACCTTGTCAAATGCCTTACTAAAATCCATGTAGATCACATCCACTGGACTACCGTCATCTATATGCCTGGTCACCTCCTCAAAGAACTCTATCAGGCTTGTTAGGCATGATCTCCCCTTCTCAAAACCATGCTGACTATCCCTGATCAGACCATGATTCACTAAGTGCCCATAGATCCTATCTCTAAGAATTTTTTCCAACAGCTTTCCCACCACAGATGTAAGGCTCACTGGTCTATAATTACTTGTACTGTTCCTACTACCTTTTTTGAACAAGGGGACAACATTCGCCTCCCTCCAATACCTTTCCCGTGGACAACGAGGACATAAAGATCCCAGCCAGAGGTTCAGCAATCTCTTCCCTTGCCTCGTGGAGCAGCCTGGGGAATATTCCATCAGGCCCCGGGGATTTACCCGTCCTAATGTATTTTAACAACTCCAACACCTCCTCTCCCTTAATATCAACATGCTCCAGAACATCAACCTCTCTCATATTGTCCTCACCGTCATCAAGTTCCCTCTCATTGGTGAATACCGAAGAGAAGTATTCATTGAGGACCTCGCTCACTTCCACAGCCTTCAGGCTCATCTTCCCACTTTTATCTCTAATCGGTCCTACCTTCACTCCTGTCATCCTTTTGTTCTTCACATAATTGAAGAATGCCTTGGGATTTTCCTTTACCCTACTCACCAAGGCCTTCTCATGCCCCTTTCTTGCTTTTCTCAGCCCCTTCTTAAGCTCCTTTCTTGCTACCCTATATTCCTCAATAGACCCATTTGATCCTTGCTTCCTAAACCTCATGTATGCTGCCTTCTTCCACCTGACTAGATTTTCCACCTCACTTGTCACCCACGGTTCCTTCACCCTACCATTCTTTATCTTTCTCACCAGGACAAATTTATCCCTAACATCCTGCAAGAGATCCTTAAACATTGACCACGTGTCCATAGTATATTTCCCTGCAAAAACATCATCCCAATTCACACCCGCAAGTTCTAGCCTTATAGCCTCATAATTTGCCCTTCCCCAATTAAAAATGTTCCTATCCTGTCTGATTCTATCCTTTTCCATGATAATGCTAAAGGCCAGGGAGCGGTGATCACTGTCCCCCAGATGCTCACCAACTGACAGATCTGTGACTTGACCCAGTTCGCTCCTAATACTAGAGCTAGTATGGCATTCCCCTCATTCAGTCTGTCAACATACTGTGACAGGAATCCATCCTGGACACACTTAACAAACTCTGTCCCATCTAAACCCTTGGAACTAATCAAGTGCCAATCAATATTAGGGAAGTTAAAGTCACCCTGTTATTTTTGCACCTTTCCAAAATCTGCCTCCCAATCTGCTCCTCGGTATCTCTGCTGCTACCAAGGGGCCTATAAAATACCCCCAGTAGAGTAACTGCTCTCTTCCTGTTCCTGACTTCCACCCATACTGACTTAAAAGAGGATCCTGCTACATTACCCACCCTTTCTGCAGCTGTTATAGTATCCCTGACCAGTAATGCCACTTCTCCTCCCCTTCTCCCCTCTCTCTGTCCCTTTTAAAGCACTGAAATCCAGGAATATTGAGAATCTATTCCTGCCCTGGTGCCAGCCAAGTCTCTGTAATGGCCACTACATCATAATTCCATGTATGTACCCAAGCTCTCAGTTCATCACCTTTGTTCGTGATGCTTCTTGCATTGAAGTACACACACTTTAGCCCTTCTACCTTTATACCCTTTATTCTGCTGCTCTTTCCTCAAAGCCTCTCTATATGTTAGATCTGGCTTTACTCCATGCACTTCTTTCACTGTTTTATCGCACCGGGTCCCATCCCCCTTGCAAGTTAGTTTAAACCCTCCCGAACCATGCTAGCAAACCTACCGGCAAGGATATTGCTCCCCCTTGAGTTCAGGTGCAACCCATCCAATCTGTACAGGTCCCACCTTCCCCAGAAGAGATCCCAATGGTGCAAAGATCTAAAACCCTGCCCTCTGCACCAACTCCTCAGCCACTGCCATCTCCTCCAATTCTTACCATCATTATCACATCGTACTGGCCGCAATCCTGAGAACACCACCCTTGAGTTCCTGTTCTTCAGCCTTCTTCCTAGTTCCCAAAACTCACACTTCGGGACCTCATCCCTCTGCCTGCCTATGTCGTTGGTACCAACATGTATCATGACTTCTGGTTGCTTTCCCTCTTGTACCAGGATGTCATGCACCCAGTCAGAGACATCCCAGACCCTGGCACCCAGGAGGCAACAAACCATGCAGGTTTCCTTCTCACATCCACAAAATCTCCTGTCTGCTCCCCTGACTATAGAGTCTCCAATGACGACAACTCTCCTCTTCTCCGTCCCATCCTTCTGCACCACAGGGTCAGATTCAGTGCCCGAGGCCCTGCCACAGTGGCTCACACCTGGTCGGTCATCCTCACCAACAGTATCCAGGATGGCAAACTTATTATTCAGGGGAATGGCTACAGGAGTGCTCTGCACTACCTGTCTACTCTCCTTCGCTTTCCCCCCTCAGACTGTCACCCAACAACCTGCTTCCGGCAGCCTAGGTGTGACTACCTCCCTGTAGCTCTCATCTATAACTGCCTCATTCTCCCTTATGAGTTGAAGGTCATCCAGCTGCTGCTCCAGTTTCCTCACACGGTCTTCCAGATCACCCAGCTGCAAGCACTTCTGGCAGATGTGACTCTGCGGGAGAGGGGAATTCCCCCAAAACTGTCACATCTCACAGAAGAGGCACATCAGCATCTCAGGAGGCATTGTAAAGACTAACTGGGAACAAGCTCGTCCTCCGCCTCTTCTCGTCGAAGCCTCTCGAGTCAAAGCCTCAAATCTCCACTCCTTCACTGGCCGCTTTCCACAGGCCGCTCCGCTTGAGGTAACCCTCTATTTATTTGTTTGAGCTTTTCAAACTGTTTGGTCACCTGACCTCGATTGCCCAATCAGCTGCTTTCTGCTGAGTCTGAGCTATTCAAATCTTGATTGTCTAATCAACGGCTTTCTAACAGCATTAGGCAGATTGAACTTAGCAGAGAGCTGTTGAAAAGATTAGAAGCGATTATCAATAAAAAGATCTTCAAAATGTCTAATGCCCTTCCTGTACCAATCATGGAATGTTGAATCATACATAGTAGGTAAAAAAAAAGGTGATTATGTAAGATAGGGCTAGAAAAGGAAAAACCATAGAAACCATAAAATTTCCTAAACTGAGCCCATATACGCAAAGTGTGTCTAACAAGAGGATTAACAATTAATCTGGACAAACTACTAGGGAGTACAGAGCCAAGAAGTGCAGAAATAGATAACTCTTTAGTGGAACTCAACTCCATTGCCACCCAATTAGGGCACTCGGGTTGGCCATGGAAAAAAGACCAAAAGGTAGCACAACGTATATTGGCTGCCCAATAATATAAACGAAAGTTAGGTAAAGCCATGCCACCCTCTTTTTTAGATTTTTGGAGATAAACTTTATTAATTCTAGAACGCTTATTCTTCCACAGATATGATAAAATAATAGAGTCTAAGGAATCAAAAAAAAATTAGGCATAAAAATTGGGATTGATTGAAATAAATATAAAAATTTAGGGAGAACATACATTTTAACAACATTAATATGACCTACCAAAGACATAGATAGAGGTGACCATTGTAACAGACTCTGTTTTGTAGTATATAAAAGTTTGGCAAAATTTTCACGAAAAAGATCTTGAAACTTCCTTGTGACTGTAATCCCAAGATAAGTAAATTGATTATGAACTACTTTAAAAGGGAGGTCATGAAATGTTAGTTCTAGTGTTTCTTTATTAATTGGGAAAAGTTCACTCTTATGTAAATTAAGTTTATAGCCAGAAAACTGGCTAAACTGATCAAGAAGTGAAAACATTGGAGGTAAGGATGTAGACAGATTTGAAAGAAAAAGTATTAAGTCATCAGCATGAAGAGAAACTTTATGCTCAACACCCCCCCCCCCCAAATCCCGGTCAATTCAGGACAGTTTCGAAATGCTATCGCCAAAGGTTCTATAGCCAAATCAAAGAGAAAGGGACTTAAAGGGCATCCCTGACGGGTGCCACGTTTGAGGTTAAATAACTGGGAGTTCTGTAAATTAGTCAAAACAGAGGCAGTAGGACACAGATACAGCAATTTGATCCAAGAGATAAAACTTTGACCGAAGTCAAATTTTTCTAAAACTGCAAAAAAGTAGTTCCACTCTATACGAACAAATGCTTTCTCTGCATCAAGGGAAATAACACATTCAGGAATCCCAGTTGAAGGTGAATATAAAATGTTAAATAAATGTCGAATATTAAAAAAAGGAAGACGGTTTTTAATAAAACCAGTTTGATCATCAGAAACAATAGAAGGAATAATAGTTTCTAATTTATAAGCCAAAACTTTGGCCAAGATTTTAACATCAACATTAAGCAAAGAATTCAGCCTATACGAGGAACACTCTGTTGGGTCTTTACCCTTTTTTAATAAAAGAATAATAGATGCCTCATTAAAAGAGGGTGGCAATTTACTGCAATTAAACGAGTCAGATAATACTGAGAATAACTGAGGAGAAAGAAGCGAAGAAAATGATTTAAAAAATTCTATGGGGAACCCATCAGGTCCAGGAGATTTCCCTGAAGACAATGCAGAAATTGCAAAAGATATTTCTTCTGATGATATAGGCGCATTAAGTTTGGCTTTAAAATCAGATGAAAGCGAAGGAATATTCAGATTATTTAAAAAATGATCAACAGAGATATTCTCATTCAGAGATTCAGAGGAATAAAGTCGGGAATAAAAATTTTTAAGTACATCATTGATTTCTAAGTGCTCCAATGTAAAGTCTCCATTCTCCTTCCGGATCTTAGTAATATGTTGTTTAGCTTTGGGACGCCTCAGCTGATTGACTAGAAATTTACCAGATTTGTCACCATGAATACAAAAGCGACTCTTACCTTCAAGAAGTTGGCGTTCGACAGGTTGAGTAGACAGAAGATTAAATTTAGTTTGAAGTTCTACATGCTTCTTGTATAATTCAGGATTCTTAGTTTGAGCATAATTCTTTAATCTGATTAATAAGGTCTAATCAATCTGCACAGGACTTTCTATTAAGATTTGCTGTATAGGAGATTATTTGACCCCTCAAATATGCTTTCAAGGCATCCCAGACAATCTGGGATGACATTTGAGATGACGTATTGGTGTTAAAATAAAAGGTTATCTGATCCTTAATAAATTTTAGAAAATCTTTCTTTTCTTTTTCAATCTTTTTATTATTGTTATTAATATCAACAAAATACAATTGATACATAGATAATGGGATTACAAACATACACATTTCAACTGCACATGAAAGAATACATAAGCAATGATTGCAGTATAAATGAGTATTCCCAAATCATGGACGAAACAATATATAAATAAACAAGGCAAATCTAGGTATATCATAATATATAATAAAAAAACCAGAAAAAAGAAAAAGAAAAAAAATATGCAAAAAAAGTAATCTAATAATCTAATAACTAATAAGGAAAAAAAAACAAAAAAGGAAAATGAGAAAAAGAAAAACTGGAAAAAGTGAAAAAAAGGGCTGTTTATAATATCTCACAAAAATACAAAATCATCAGTGTCGTCAACTCCGATCCTCTCAACATACATAAAATCAAAACTGGAAAAGCAAATAGGCTTGAAACAGGGTCATATTACATCATATGAAAATATTGAATAAATGGTCTCCATATATTTTCAAATGTAATAGAAGTATCAAATACACCACTTCTATTTTTTTCTAAATTTAAACATAACATAGTTTGAGAAAACCAATGAAATACAGTAGGAGGATTAATTTCCTTCCAATTCAACAAAATAGATTTTCTAGCCATTAGTGCAAGAAATGCAATCATTCAACAGGCGAAAGAAGATAAATGAAGTGAGTCCATCATTGGTAAACCAAAAATTGCGGTAATAGGATGGGGTTGTAAATCAGTGTTCAATACCACAGAGATAATATCAAAAATATCTTTCCAATATTTTTTCAAAAGCAGACACGACCTGAACATATGAGTTAAAGACGGTATTTCAGATTGACATCTATCACAAATAGGATTTATATAGGAATAAAAATGAGCCAATTTATCCTTGGACATATGTATGACCTTAAACTGTATTAATGAAAGTTTGGCACATCATCTATATGTATTAACTAATTGAAGAATTCTATCCCAATTCTCAATAGGAATAATAAGGTTAAGCTCTCTTTCCCAATCATTTTTTGTCTTATAAAGGGGCTCTGAATGTATCTTCATAATTATATTATAAAGTTTTGATATAAGCCCTTTTTGAAAGGGGTTTAATTCAAACAAACTCTCCAAAATACCTGAAGACACAAAATTTGGAAAAGTAGGAAGTACAGTATTTTTAAAATTCCTAATCTGTAAATATCTAAAAAAATGAAATCTAGGCAAATTATATTTATTAGATAATTGCTCAAATGACATAAAACAATTATCCAAAAATAAATCAGAAAACCATAGTAATCCCTTAGTCTTCCAAGCCGAATAAGCTTGGCCTATAATTGAAGGGTGGAAAAAACAATTGGATACAATAGGAATATTTAAAACAAACTGAGTCAACCCAAAAAATTTTCGAAATTGAAACCATATACATAAAGTATGTTTAACTATTGGGTTGTTAATTCATTTCGGCAATGTAGAAAGAGCAAAAGGGAGAGAAGTCCCCAAAATAGAACCCAGAGCAAAACCTGGTACCGATTTAATTTCCAGGCTCACCCAATGAGGGCTAAAAGATCCGTCCCAATCTTTCAACCAACATATCAAATATCTAATATTAACTGCCCAATAATGAAATCTAAAATTAGGCAATGCTAATCCACCTTCCTTCTTTGCCTTCTGTAAGTATATTTTACCTAACCTGGGATTTTTATTCTGCCATATATATGAGGAAATTTTTGAATCAACATTAGTGAAAAAAGATTTCGGAATAAAAATTGGTACCGCTTGAAAAATATATAAAAGCTTAGGTAAAATAACCATCTTAATAGCATTAATCCTACCTATCAGAGATAAAGATAATGGTGACCACTTAGTAAACAACCATTTAATCTGATCAATTAAGGGTACAAAATTAACCTTAAATAAGTCTTTATGGTTTTTTGTGATTTTAATCCCTACGTAAATGAAAGAGTCATTAACTAATTTAAAAGGTAAGTTTCCATAAATTGGGACCTGTCTATTTAAAGGAAACAATTCACTCTTATTAAGATTTAATTTATACCCAGAAAAATCGCTAAATTGAGCCAACAATGATAAAACTACAGGAATAGATTTCTCAGGATTAGAAATAAATAATAATAAATCATCTGCATACAAAGATAACTTATGAGTATCTGTCCCAATTTTAGAAAATCATTATCCGATAATAAAGTCGAGTCAAAACGCCAGTGTTTATTCCTCTGAGGGAGACCAGGAAAATTTAAAGACAAAGTAATTGGGGCATGGTCAGAAATCAGTATACTCTGATAATCACAAGAATAGACAAATGGAATAAGTTGATTATCAAATAAAAAGTAGTCAATTCTAGTAAAGGTATGGTGAACATGTGAAAAAAAAAATGAAGGAAACGCCATATATCAGAGATACCATAATTAGAGAGAAAAGAGTGAATAGCTAAGGCAGATTTAGTAGGCAATCTAGTAACAGAGGACGATCGATCCAAATTAGGATCTAAACAACAATTAAAATTGCCACCCAGTATAAGAGAGTATGAGATTAAATCTGGTAGTGAGGAGAAAAAACGTTCAAAAAAATTAACATCATCAAAATTGGGAGCATACAATACTAAAGTACAACTTTAGTATTATATAGTTTACCAGAAACAATAATAAAATGGTCATTTGTATCAGATATCTTATTATGGAGTTCAAAAGAAATATTTGAATTAATAAGAATGGAGACCCCCCCCCCCCCCCCCTAGCTTTGGCAGCAAAGGATGAATGAAAATGCTGACCTGCCCACTTTGACAAAAGCGGAGAATTATCAAAACTACGAATATGAGTTTCTTGAAGGAAAGCAATGTCAGCTTTGAGTTGTTTAATATGTGAGAAGACCTTCCTTCTTTTAACAGGATGATTCAATCCCTTTACATTCCAGCTCACAAATTTAAGTGTATTAATCATTATCAATTGTTACTGCATAGAAGGTAGCAGGCATATAAAAAATCAAGCAGTACAATAACAGTCTGGGAGCAAAAATGTAAACATAGATCCGTAGAATCAAAACAGAGACATGTCCTGAATAACAAAGGAAAACAAAAGAAACAGTGAGTAGTGTTGGAACTGGAGAACCCATCCCACCCTCACTACCCAAAACTAGACGGCTACCTAAAAAAGCAGCTAGCTCTACAAAAAAAATTAACCCAAAAATGACTTCCAGTTCCGTATCATTAACAAAAGTTCCGTATAAATAATATAGCAAATAATAACTAATATATGCACTAGAAAACAGAATTACAAATAGGAACAACTTCAACAGAAGTATAAAACTTAATACAAAAAAAATCAAAAGAAAACTAAAACTAACCTACCCACGAAAAATTATAAAAGATTAAAAGAAAAAAAAAGGAGGGGGAAAAGGGGGAAATTATAAATTTAAAGAGAGTACTTATCAACTGTTTACAGCGAAAAATGCAAAACTTAAACTATAAATCAACCAACAGGGAGGCCTTCAATAAAAACTCCAAACCTCCAAAACAAGATAAAATCAATTGTAGTTCTCTATAGATAAAGTTATACAAAAATAAAATAAATTACACAAGTAAAATCTAAAAGTCCGCAGGGAAACATTAAACTTAAATCATCTATTTAGAAAAAACGCACCAAGTCCAGGGAGAGATTGGCTACAGCCCTTAGAGTTTCAATAGTTAATGTCTGAATTATTCAAGTAAAGTCTGAGTTCGGGAAAAATAGTTTTACTTTGAGAAGTACTTATCAACCATTTTAGAAGGTCAGGCCGGTTCCGAAGAAGACGAGGTGGCTGGAAGACTTCCAACAAACGCCTCAACCTCCTTCACTGATTTAAACCACTTATAATCTTCAGTAGTAAACATAATTCGAAGATCAGCTGGATTTCGGAGAGAGGGTCTGAATCCGCGATCAAAAAGCACATTCATTACACCTTTAAACTCAGCACACATCTTCAGAACCTGGGGGGCATAACCCTCCACAAAACGAATGACTGTATTTTGAAAAGCAAAAGTACCTCTGTGGCGTGCCTCCATAATCAAACGGTTTTTCACCTGGTATCGATGAAAACATAAAATTACCGGCCGTGGACGGGAACCCAGAGTTGCACGAGGAACATAAATCCTGTGAGTCCTTTCAAGCTCAGGTGGAGTCGGAAGAAATTCTTTCCCGAAAATCTCACAGAGAAAATCAGAAAAAAATTCAACGGGAGAGCCCTGTTCGGTGGCCTCTGGCAAACCAAGAATTCGTAGATTGCAACGTCTGTTCCGATTTTCAAGATCCACCATTTTGGAAGAAAGTTTACTGTTCTTCTCCTCTAGGTTGGAGCAGAAAGTTTCAAGATGTTGAACACGGTGTTTTAAATTTTCAGAAGTTAAGTCAATGCACTCTAGCATTAATCTGATCCAATTTAGAATCCAGATGGTTTAAAGAAGTTCTAAATTCATTTCTAAAATACATTAAAGTATCTTGTCGATGTTGTTCCAAAACAGCGAGAATCTCAGCCGACAAAGCCGTAGAAGTTTACTTTTTCCCGGTTTTAGTACTTTTGGTAGCCATTATAAGATAGATGTGTTCGCAGGCAGGTAAAAGAGAACTAATAAAATACCTAACTAAGGTTTAAGAAGGGAGACATATAGTGCAAAGATAGGAAGTATAAAGGAGCAAAAGTTTGGAGCGACTAAACAATCGCCATCTTACCAGAAGTCCATCAACGGCTTTCTGCTGAGCTATTCAAACCTTGATTGACTTGATTGCACAGTCCAACTGCCAAAACTGCCAGAATCTCTCGAGTCAAAGCCTCAAATTTCCACTCCTTCACTGGTCCACTCACTCACTGGCTGCTTTCCACAGGCCGCTCCGCTTGAGGTAACCCTCTATTTATTTATTTGAGCTTTTCAAACAGCTTGGTCACCTGACCTCGATTGCCCAATCAGCTGCTTTCTGCTGAGTCTGAGCTATTCAAATCTTGATTGACTTGATTGACCTTGGTCCACATCAAATGGTCACACCACTTGTCTGGTTTTTCTGATGCCTGGCATATCCCAGTTCACACACTGTATTTGGCCATAGGACTGTGGGTGACATCTAGCAGAAAGAATCACTATTGCCCCACTCAGCATACAGAACGCCATCCAAAAGCATGACGCAAATTGAGGATCACAATCCAGCACAATGTTCGCCGGAAATCTGTGGATCATGAAGACTTGGTGCAGGATCATTTTGGCCATCTCCACTGCAAGTGATAGCCCAAAGCACTGAATTTGCAGGCCTTTGAAAAATGATCAACAATTACCAGGATGACAATCTTCCCCTTGGAAGGCAGATGACCTATGACAAAGTCCATGGGGATGTGTGCCATTGGTCTGTCTGGAACAGTTAGAGGGTGAAGGAGCCCTTGAGGTTCAGTGTGAGGCTCCTTGTTGCAGGAACACACCTCGCGTGTCTGCATATATTGTCTGAATTGTCTCATCATTCCAGGCCACCAGGATCTTCTCAAAGAAGGATCTTCTCAAAGGATCTTGGCAATCCCTGGGTGAATGGTCATTCTTGATTTGTGTCATTAACATACCTGAGACATGACAGAACTTGGGACAAACAGACAACCCAGTAGGCCATTCTGGGAATCTCCCCTTGCGCTTGGGCCTCGCAAAGAAGTGCGTCAATTCCCCAATGAATTTGCTCTATCACCTTAGCTTGGGGCAAAATAGTGTTAGGCTGCTCCTCTCTTTCAGGATTGTCGATTTGATGAGACAAGGCATCTGGTTTCTGATTCTCTGACCTCGATAAATAGTTTCAGGATGAAAGTAAGGATGCTAAAGCAAAGAGACAACCTGGCCTGCTTAGAATTCAGCCTTTTGGCTTCCTAAATAGAAGCCAGGTTCTTGTGATCTGTCCATACAATAAAAGGATTCTTGGCACCCTCAATTCAGTGATGTCATTCATCCAAAGCCAACTTGACAAGCTCTCTATTGCTGATGTCGTAATTCACCCCTGCTGGGGATCACTGCCTGCAGAAGAACACACAGAGGTGCAGTTTATTGTTCGCAGGTGTCCGTTGAGAAGATGAGGATATTATTAAGTTGATGGAGACATACTTACGGAGAGCATTCTGGAACATGTCATTTATAAAGGCCTGGAAAACTGCTGGTGATTTCATGAGGCTGACGTGCCCTGATGGTGTGTTGAATGCAGCCTTTGCTTGTTGCCTTCTTTTATGCAGACTAGATTATACACACTCCGCAATTCTAACTTTAAGAATACCCTTTCCCCTTGGAGAATCCAAAGGCAGTGTTCATTAGTGGACGAGGGTAACAATTTTTGGGTGTTATGCAATTCAACCCTCTGTAATTGATACATGGCCACAGGCTCCCACCCCCTTTCTGTGAGCTAGTGAGCTGGTGGGCCAAATGAATCCCATGGCAAAAGCCTCCTTTATGTAATCTGTGGCGCTTCTCTCTGGGCCTGAGAGCACGTATAATCGACCCTGTGGAGGAGAAGTATCAGACAGTAGATCTATAGCAGTCATAGTGTCGAGGCCTTTTCCTTGCTGAAGACTTCTTCCAAATCCTTGTAGACAGAAGGGATTTTGACCACCCTGAGTGCTGTAGCCAGTCCAGAATCTCCCCCGAGGATGATTCCTGAGGCTGCTTAGGTAGTGGGGGTGATTCAGCAGACCTCAAAGTCTCCTCCATAGGTCCACTAGAGTCTTAGTTGAAGTCCAAATCCTCAGACAATGGCAACAAGGCACTTCAAATGGTTTCTGTTCCTAGGACTAGGCTTGACAGGTCTATATTTAGGAGCCTTTCCCTTAGGCGGGACCTGGAAATTGAATCCCACAGGCTTCACTGCTAGATCTCCAGAAGGCTTGGGCTCCTCCTGAGCTTGGTCCTGAACTAGAGAACCCCTCCACCAATCTCTCTTCCTATTTCCAGCACATGCCTGACTAGACAGTGTCAGAACTTGCACATTCCTGTTGGCTGGAGCCAGTATGGGTGCCCTTGGCTCCAGATTATCTCAGACAAAAGTCTGCCTTATCATCAGTTGCTAGTCTTGGGAGAGTCTGGAGGTCAGAACATCAAGCCAGAAACATACTCCCTTGCAATGATTCTTCCTTCCTTCCATTTCACAGAAGATTTATGCTGGGACAGCCTAGGGTACCAGAGGATCAGGAGTATGAGAGGAGAGTCAATAGTATAGCAACTATACTATTGCATGTCTAACTCTGCATGTTCCTCTATCCTCATCTGCAAAACAAATATCTGCTGCAGGATCTCCCCAGAACCAAGAGCTCAACTATGAAACTCAATAACATAGTCAGCTGCTGAGCAACTCCCCTGACAAACCTTCATCAGATGGTCCGAGGCTTGGTTTGCTCTGGTGGGATGATTGAACACCTTCTTGGTGTCCATGAATTCCTCCAAATCCAAACAAATCTCCAACCTCCAGGACTCTGCTGGTCAGGAGAGAGATAATGAAGACCACCTTTCTACACTCCATAGATGACTGAAGCTCAAACACCAAAGAACACTGAGTGAGGAAGCCGCAGCAAGAGCCCAGGTCTCTGCCAAATCGCTCCGGGATTGGAAGATGGACTGACTTTGCAGAGCAATCAACAGCTTCACTAAAGCAACTCTGGTTTTCTCCTTGCAATAATTGGTACCTGACAACCAGGAGGTTGTGTATCTCCAGGCTCTGTCTAGAAATTTTCTTGCTGTTGCTTGCCAAAGCTGACAAGAGGCTCTGATATCCCACTGGGTCCAGGTTCGGCTCAATCATACTGTGATGAGAGACCTGGGCAAGGATGGATATGGCCCAAGTACTGGAGCAAAAGAGACTAGAATCAAGATATGATATGAGACTGAAACAAAGACAGAGTTCTAAGCAAGATGTGAGACAAGAGTCCAAAGTGGAGCTGATGATTAAGCATCAAACCTCAGTTCAGATGCTCTTTGGATATTAAGATCCTGGTGCCAAAACTTGGCTGCCAATTAGTGGGGCGAGCCTGAATTTTTAAAGGACTACACCAGCTATTTATATTCTGGAGAGTTACAGTGTCTAAACCCCAGAGGCTGGCACAGTTGGATGCATGTTGTGAACACAAAGGTTTTGCTTCCTGAATAGTCTTGAGTGTATCTTATGGGATTTGGGTGTATCTTATGGATTTTGGGCTGCTGATCATGAAAGTTACCATGAAATTTCCCTGAAAAATTCAATTTTTTGAAATCACTGATATTTGTTTTATCAATTCATAATTCACAATTAAAATGTTGCCCAAATTGTAAGCTGAAAAGTCTTCTGTCTTGGCCAGGCACACCTGGGTATGCTTAGGCAGGGTGGATGCTGCAAGCTAGGACAGTTTTAGAAAGGCAATAAAAGCATCACAATACGCCGTTCTATGCATTATCTTCACATGTACAGGTATATCAGTTTGTGATCACATTGGTGCACATGCTCAACACACATAGCATACTGTGTGTACTCATTATAATAAAGTCATTGCATTTGTGATAGCACTGTGTCTCAACACAGTTGCAACAGCTGTGATACTTTCTGTTATATTTGTAGTGGGTGTACGCTTAAGTCTCAAAGACTGAGTATGACCCCTCGTATTAAGGAAGCCTACAAGCTCTATTTTGGGTGTAAAATTGGCAACCAAGACAAAGTCTGGGCTCCACACATTTGTTGCGTAACATGCACTGTCGATCTTAGAGCTTAGCACGGAGGTACTCGGAAATCAATGCCGTTCGCTGTCCCAATGATATGGCAAGAGCAGAACGATCATGTGATACTGCTTCTTCTATCTGATCAGTGTGTCTGGTTTCTCTGCTAAAAACAAGAAATCCATTGAATACCCCAATCTCCCTTCAGCCCTGAGACCTGCACTGCATGATGATGGTCTTCCAGTACCGAAACCACTAGAGGCATGGAGTCCAAAGGAGGCAGACAAAGATGCCATGATGTACGAGCCAGGAGTGGAAAATGACACTGATACTGATACAGATATTGAACCCTCGTTGTTGAGTGTACCTCACCTGATAACTCAGTCTGTGTTAGGTGATCTAGTCAGAGACTTGGGTTGTCAAAGGCAAAAGCAAAATTACTGGGTTCAAGACTACAAGGATGGAATCTGCTGTCACCAGGCACAAAATTTTCCATGAAGGATTTCAATACTTGAGATGTTTCCCAGAATAATTTATGCCAAGATTAAGAAAGACATTTTTGTTGGCCCACAAAACAAACCAGTTATCAATGACAGGCAATTCAAAGAACTTCTAGTGAGACATGCAAGGCATTCAAGGATGTTGCTGAAAATTTTCTTGGCAATGACAGAGCACCAAACTACATGCAGCTGTTTGACAACATGCTTCAAGCAAACAGAACTATGATGTTCAACATGTCACTAAAGATTAATTTTCTGCATTCCCGTTTAGACTTTTCCCTGCAAATCTTGGTGCTGTCAGTGACAAGCATGGTGACATTTTTCACCAGGATGCTGCGATCGTGGAGAAACTGTACCAGGGCAATTGGAATCCATAAATCCTGTCTGCTTATTGTTGGACGCTTAAGCACTGAATCTTCTACATTCAAAAGAATACAGTCCTAAACTGTTCAATCTTTCCTTATAACTTAGGTCCTCCAGACCTATTAAAATACTTGTAAATTTTCTCTGTACTCTTTCAAACTTATTTACAATTTTCCTGTAGGTAGAGGACCAAAGGCACACACAATGCTCCAAATTAGGCCTCACCAACTTCTTACACAACTTCAACATAACATCCCACCTCCTGTACTCAGTACTTTGATTTATAAAGGCCAATCTGCCAAAAGCTCTTTTTACAACCCTATCTAGCTGTGACACCACTTTCAATGAATTATGGACCTGTATTCCCAAATCCCTTTGTTCTACCACACTCCTCAGTGCCCTATCGTTCACTGTATAAGACCTACCCTTGTTGGTCTTATCTAAGTGCAACACCTCACACTTATCTACTTTAAATTCCATCTGCAATTTTTCAACCCATTTATCCAGCTGATACAGATCCCTCTGCAAGCCATGATAGCCTTCCTCACTGTCCACTACACCCCTAATCTTGTTGATCCATTAACCACATTATCATCCAGATCATTGATATAGATGATAAACAACAAAGGATCTAGCACCAATCCTTGTGGCATATCACTAGTCACAAGCCTCCAGTCTGAGAGGCAACTATCCACTATCACTCCCTGGGTTTGCCCACAAAGCCAGTGTCTAATCCAATTCACTACCTCATCTTGAATGCTGAGCAACTGACCCTTCTTGACCAACCTCCCATGTGGGACCTTGTCAGATGCCTGACTAAAGCCCATGTAGACAGCACCCACTTTCCTGGTAAATTCCTCGAGAAATTCTATAAGATTGGTTTGAAGTCATGATGACTATCCTTAATCCTTCCTTGGCTATCCAAATACTTCTATATCCTGTCCCTAAGAATACCTTCCAATAACTTTCACTCTACTGATGTCAGACTCACTGGACTATAATTTCCTAGTCTATGTTTGGAGCATTTTTAAACCGCAGAACGACATTGGCTATTCTCCTATCCTCTGGTACCTCTCCCATCACTAAGGGTGATTTAAGTATAGTTGCTAGAGTGCTGGAAATTTCTGCACTTCTCTCCCATAGGGTCTGAAGGAACATCTTGTCAGGCCCTAGGGATTTATCCACCCTGATTTGCCTCAGGATAGCAAACACCTCCTGCTCTGTAATCTGGTTAGGTGCTATGAAGTTGATGCTGCTTTGTTTCACTTCTATCAACTTTGTGTCTGTCTCCCGGGTAAATTAGATGCAAAAAAATTATTTAAGATCTCCCACATCTGTTTTGGCTCCACACATGGATTACTATTCTGGTCTTTCAGAGGACCAATTTTGTCACTTGCAATCTTTATGCTCTTAACATATATGTAGAATCCCTTAGGATTCTCCTTTACCTTGTCTGCTAGAGTAACTTTATACCTTCTTTTAGCCCTCCTGATTTCTTTCTTAAGTGCTTTCTTGAATTTCTTATACTCCATAAGGACCTTATTTGTTCTTACCTGCTTGCACCTCCTTTTCCTCTTAACCATAGCCTGAATATCTCTTGAAAAACAAGGTTCCCTATACTTGTTACCTTTACCTTTTATTCTGACAAGCTTTGTATTCTCAAAATTTTGCATTTGAAGGCCTCCCATTTACCAAATATATGTTTCTGTCCCTGTCCTGTATTGTAAAAACAAAAAGTTTTATAGAGCATTGATTTACAGCATTCCATTCAAATAAATTTAAAAATTGTATTTGTAATGCAGAAATATCCTACAATCATATAAAGCCAAAGATCAGCATGGATAATACAAGTACATATGTACTGTGAATCTACCGGGTCCTATGAATTCAGATTAGAGATCTGAAGGTAGCTGCAGAACTGAAGTGTTAGTTTCAGCATCAGCTTTGCAAATGATATTATCACATAAGAAAATTATATATAGTTGATCTTGATTAAAGAATATATTGTAAAAGCAAGGATGTAATGCCAAGGCTTTATAAGGCTGACTAAGTCAGACTACATTTAGCTCCTCATCTATGAAAGGATGTGCTAGCATTGGAGAGCGTCCGGGGGATGTTCACAAGAATTATTCTGGTAATTAAAAGGTTAATGTATAAGGAGCATTTGATGGCTCTGAGCCCTACTCACTGGAATTAAGAAGGATGAATTAGAATCAGGTTTATTATCACTGGCAGCAGCAGTTCAACATAACGTAGAAGAAAACAGTAAAATAATAACAATAAGTAAATCAATTACAGCAGGAGCTCTGATAGAGATCTTTCAGATGTCATTAGAAACGGGGATTGTGCCAGAGGATTGGTGTATTGCTCATGTGGTTCCATTGTTTAAAAAGGGTTCTAGAAGTAAGCCTAGCAATTATAGACCTGTCAGTTTGACATCAGTGGTGGGTAAATTAATGGAAAGTATTCTTAGAGATAGTATTTATAATTATCTGGATAGACAGGATCTGATTAGGAGTAGCCAGCATGGGTTTGTGCGTGGAAGTTCATGTTTGACAAACCTTATTGAATTTTTTGAAGAAGTTACGAGGAATGTTGACGAGGGTAAGGCAGTGGAGGTAGTCTATATGGACTTCAGCAAGGCCTTTGACAAAGTTCCACATGGAAGGTTAGTTAAGAAGGTTCAGTCGTTAGGTATTAATGCTGGAGTAATAAAATGGATTCAAAGGTGGCTAGATGGGAGATGCCAGAGAGTAGTGGTGGATAATTGTTTATTGGGATGGAGGCCGGTGACTAGTGGGGTGCCTCAGGGATCTGTTTTGGGCCCAATGTTGTTTGTAATATACATAAATAATCTGGATGATGGGGTGGTAAATTGGATTAGTAAGTATGCCGATGATACTAAGATAGGAGGTGTTGTGGATAATGAGGTGGGTTTTCAAAGCTTGCAGGGAGATTTATGCCAGTTAGAAGAATGGGCTGAACGTTGGCAGATGGAGTGAGGTTCTACATTTTGGCAGGAATAATCCAAATAGAACATACAGGGTAAATGATAGGGCATTGAGAAATGCAGTGGAACAAAGAGATCTAGGAATAACAGTGCATAGTTCCCTGAAGGTGGAGTCTCATGTAGATAGGGTGGTGAAGAAGGCTTTTGGAACGCTGGCCTTTATAAATCAGAGCATTGAGTACAGAAGTTGGGATGTAATGTTAAAATTGTACAAGGCATTGGTAAGGCCAAATTTGGAATATTGTGTACAGTTCTGGTCACCGAACTATAGGAAAGATATAAATAAATTAGAGAGAGTGCAGAAACGATTTACTAGGATGTTACCTAGGTTTCAGCACTTAAGTTACAGAGAAAGGTTGAACAAGTTAGGTCTCTATTCATTGGAGTGTAGAAGGATGAGGGGGGATTTGATTGAGGTATTTTAAATTTTGAGAGGGATAGATCGAGTTGACGTAAATAGGCTGTTTCCGTTGAGAGTAGGGGAGATTCAAACAAGAGGACATAATTTGAGAGTTAGGGGGCAAATGTTTAAGGGAAACACGAGGGGGTATTTCTTTACTTAGAGAGTAATAGCTGTGTGGAATGAGCTTCCTGTAGAAGTAGTAGAGGCCAGTTCAGTTGTGTTATTTAAGGTAAAATTGGATAGGTATATGGACAGGAAAGGAATGGGGGGTTATGGGCTGAGTGCGGGTAGGTGGGACTAGGTGAGATTAAGAGTTCGGCACGGACTAGGAGGGCCAAGATGGCCTGTTTCCGTGCTATGATTGTTATATGGTGATATGGTTATATTGGATAGGTTAAAAATAGTGCAAAAACAGGAAAAAAAAATTAAGTGAGGTAGTATCCAAGAGTTCAATGTCCATTTAGGAATCGGATGGCAGAGAGGAAGAAGCTGTTACTGAATTACTGAGTGTCTGCCTTCAGGCTTCTGTACCTCCTCCCTGATGGTAACAGTGAGAAAAGGGCATGCCCTGGATGCTGGAGGTCCTTGTTAATGGACACTCTCTTTCTGAGACACTGCTCCTTGAAGATATCCTGGGTACTTTGTAAGTTAGTAACCAAGATGGAGCCAACAAAATTTACAACACTCTGTAGCTTCCTTTGCTCCTGTGCAGTAGCCCCCTCTCCCCCATACCAGACAGTGATGGAGCCTGTCAGAATGCTCTCCATGGTACATCTTAGGAAGTTTGAGTGTATTTTCTTGACGTGCCAAATCTCTTCAGACTCCTAATGTAGTATAGCCGCTATTTTGCCTCCTTTATAACTGCATTGATATGTTGGGACCAGATTAGGTCCTCAGAGATCTTGACACCCAGGAACTTGAAACTGCTCACTCTCTCCACTTTTGATCACATTATGATGATTGGTGTGTGTACCCACATTCTACCCATCCTGAGATCCACAATCAACTCTTCTGTCTTACTGATGTTGAGTGCCAGGTTGTTGCTGTAGCACCATTCCACTAGTTGGCATATCTCACTCCTATACGCCCTCTCGTCACCACCTGAGATTCTACCAACAATGATTGTATCATCAGCAGATTTACATATGGTACTTGAGCTATGCCTAGCCACACAGTAATGTGTATACAGAGAGTAGAGTAGTAGGCTAAGCACACAACTCTGAGGTGCACCAGTGTTGATCATCAGCAAGGAGGAGATATAATCACCAATCCATACAGATTGTGGTCTTCTGATTAGAAAGTTGAGGAATAAAAATTGGTAATGCTTGAAATAAATATAAGAATTTGGGTAATATCATCATCTTAATAGCATTAATTCTACCAACCAATGACAAAGATAGTGGAGACCACCTGATAGCAAGTTGCTTAATTTGGTTAATTAAGGGTAAAAAGTTAGTTTTAAATAAATCTTTATGTTTTTAGTCATTTTAATACCTAAATAAGTAAAATAATCTGTAACAACTTTAAATGGTAAATGTTTATAAATTGGAATATGCATATTTAATGGAAATAATTTGCTCTTATTAAAATCCAATTTATAACCAGAAAAGTTACTAAACTGAGCAAGCAAGGATGAAATAGCAGGAATAGATCTTTCAGGGTCAGATATGTATAGTAACAAATCATCAGCATATAATGATAACTTATACGTCCCCTCCGCACGACTAATACCCAAAATGTTAGGTGATTCATGAATGGCCATAGCCAAAGGTTCTAAAGCGATATCAAATAGTAAAGGACTTAAAGGACAACCTTGCCTTGTACCACGGAATAACTGAAAAAAAGAAGATCTTTGGTTATTGGTAAAAACTGAAGCCAAGGGTTTATGGTATATTAATTTAATCCATGATATAAATTTTGAACTAAAATTAAAATGCTGCATCGTATTAAATAAATATGGCCATTCAGCTCTATCAAATGATTTTTCAGCATCTAAAGAAATGACACATTCTGGTATTTTAGGTGAAGGAGTATAAATAATATTAATTAATTTTCTAATGTTAAAAGATAAACAGCGATTTTTAATAAATCCAGTCTGATCTTCAGAAATGATTCGAGGTAATATATTTTCTAATCTAGTATCCAAAATTTTACTAAAAATCTTAAAATCCATATTTAGTAAGGATATAGGCCAATAGGATGCACATTCAATAGGGTCTTTATCTTTTTTAAGAATTAAAGAAATAGAAGCTTCATAAAAAGATTGTGGCAATTTGCCTATAATTAACACATCTTTAAAAATTTTACAAAGCCAAGGAGAAAGTATAGAGGAAAAAGATTTTAAAAATTCTTTTTTTGATATTATTGACTCCAAAACATCTTCTTATCTGTGGCAGAATAAAAATCCTCGACTAGGCAAAAAATATTTACAGAAGCCTAAGAAGGAGGGCAGTTTGGCTTTGCCAAACTTGAGATTTTACTATTGGGCAGTTAATATACGATATTTAATATTTTGGACACAAGAATTGGCTACAGCTGCTTGCCCACAATGGGTAAATTTGGAATGTAAATCTGTACAAGACTTTTCATTGTTTTCAATCTTAGGATTTTCACTTCCTTTTTCTTTATCTAAATTGAACAAACACATAACTAATCCTATAGTCAAATGCACATTGCGAATTTGGTTTCAATTTTGTAAATTTTTTGGTTTGAATAAGTTTATTTTATCATGCCCTATAATATCTAACTATTTCTTTCAGCCCTCTTTTATGGATCAAGCTTTTCTTTTATGGAAAACAAAAGGTACAACATGTTTTCATGATTTGTTTTTGGATGATAGTGTTATGTCCTTTGAACAGCTATCTAATAAATATAATCTACCTAAAACCCATTTTTTTAGATATTTGCAAGTTAGAAACTTTTTGTATAATGAGTTACAGTCTTTTCCGAAACTATGTCCATTGGACATTGCGGAAAGAATTTTAGCTCTGAATCCTTGTCAAAAGGGTTTAGTAGCTGTCATTTATAATATGATCATGAAAATACAGCCAGATGTATCAGAAAAAATTAAGAAGGAATGGGAAGAAGAACTTCATTGTCTTATATCCACTGAGCAGAGGGAGAAAATTTTACTATTAGTCAATTCATCCTCTATTTGTGCTAAACATGCCCTAATACAATTTAAGGTTGTACATAGAGCTCATATGTCTAAGGATAAACTTGCTCGATTTTATTCTCATGTTAATGCAACCTGTGACAGATGTCATTCTGATGTTGCCTCATTGACCCATATGTTTTGATCTTGCCCTTGTTTACAAAATTACTGGAAAGATATTTTCAGTATTATTTCAAGAGTTCTGAATATCAATTTCCAACCACATCCTTTTACTGCAATTTTTGGTTTACCAATGGTGGATAATAGTCGTTTATCCTCTTCATCTCGACGAATGATTGCATTTGTTACATTAATGGCTAGGAGATCTATATTATTGAATTGGAAAGAAATTAATCCTCCAACTATATTTCAGTGGTTTTCTCAAACTATCTCTTGTTTGAGCTTAGAAAAAATTAGAAGCTTTGTTTTTGATCCTTCCGTTAAATTTGAAGAAACTTGGAGACCATTTATTCAACATTTTCATACGAGTTAAATTGTCTTTTCCTAAACCTTACTTTTATTATCCTTAATTATTTGGATGGAGGTTCGGAATTATTGGCACTACTGTATGTATTTAACACTATGCAACGGCCCATGTTGGGTAGTGTTTTTTTTCTTCTCTTTTTTGTTTTTTTTTCTTTTTGTTTCTTTTGTTCATAAATACTATGAGTTTGGGAGGCTATATATATTGATTATTATATATTTGAATGTCTACTTAAACTATCAAATATGTACTCTCAAACACTTTGTATTCATGTTTCATTTATGTTTGTTTAAAAATTAATAAAAAGATTTAAAAAGAAATAAAAAAGAAAGTTGAGGATCCAATTGCAGAGGGAGGTACGGAAGCCCAGGTTCTGCAACTTCTCAATCAGGATTGTGGGAAAAATGGTATTAAATGCTGAGTTATTGTTGATGAACAGCATCCTGACATAGGTATTTGTGTAGTCCAGGTGGTCTAAGCTGTGTGAAGGGCCATTGAGATTGCATCTCTTGTTGACCTATTGTGGCGATAGGCAAATTGCAATGGGTCTAGGTCCTTGCTGAGACAGGAGTTCAGTCTAGTCATGACCAGCCTCTCAAAGCATTTCATCACTGTAGATGTGAGTACTGCTGGGTAATATTCATTAAGGCAGCTCACATTATTCATCTTTGGCACTGGTATCTCATTGAAACCTATCAAATATTTAAAGGTCTAGATGGAATGGATGTGTGGAGGATGTTTCCTATAATGGGGGGTCTAGGAACAGAGGACACAGCCTCAGAACAGAAGGACATCCTTTTGGAACAGAGGAGGAATTTCTTTAGCCAATCTAATGGCGAATATGTGGAATCCATTGCCACATATGGCTGTAGGGGTCATGTCATTGGGTTTATTTAAAGCAAAGGTAGATAGGTTCATCAAAGGTTACAGGGACAAGGCAGGAGAATGGGTTTGAGGGGGATAACAAATCAGCCACAATGGAATGGCAGAGCAGACACGATGGGCTAACTGGCCTAGTTTTGCTCCTATGGCTTGTGGAGCAAAACAGAGTTATTTTTGAAAGTGGCTTATGCTGTACTGATGCAGTGTTGAAAATTAATTTGTAATTTTAAAAAAAACATTGAATGCTGAATATTAAATCCAATGTGTCTTTTATAGAACATACAAGTCAGTGGTAATTACATAAGCTCAGAATATGAAAGTGCATTACAGTATTGTGAAGATTCCATCTATAGCAAATTGCCATTGATATGACTGAGTGCACTCAGTATTTCAAATGAGATTTAAATTCTGGTAGTGCAAGTAGAAACTGTGCAATAATTTGCGGAAGTGGCTTCTTCATTGAAATCCTTAAACAGTCCTGTGTGAGTCTTTCAAGTCTGAAGAATGATGAACCATGCAGAAATCTTACCTACTTCAGCAGACTGACAAATTCTTTAATCCATTGACCCATTTCTTTCAAGTATGCAGATCGTGTTTTCCTGTTACTTTCTATGAATGAAGAACTTATATTTAAAAAACCATTGAATGAAAAAGTTCTTCAAACAAAATAAACTGGTTATGAAGTCCTGACGAAGGATCTCAGCCCGAAACATCAACTGTACTATTTCCCATAGATGCTGCCTGGCCTGCTGAGTTCCTCCAGCATTTTGTGTGTGTTGCTTGGTTTTCTCTCCGGAACACAATTTTCACCGCAGTCCTCAGATTCTTCAGTATCAGCAGTAAGAATTCAGAGGTGGACAAGCCTAAGGCAAAGGCAGTGACCTCTGTCATACTGTGCTGACCATTACAAGGGCATTATTTATAAGGGAGCCTCTGCAAATAAGTGCTACAAAATAAGGGGCCAATCATTTATATCGGAGGTGCATAGACTCAAGATTCAAGATCATTTATTGTCATTCTTCAGTACCTGAGTGTAAAGGAGAACAGAATGATTGTTACTCTAGATCTGATACAGTATACAAAACACAATAAGCATAAGGAACATGATGAAAATACAAAAAAAACCTAAAGAAAATAATGTGAAACTAATTAAGTGTGATCATATATACACAAGACCAGTTAACATACATAGACTGTGTATTCATACAGGGATACTGGGTGCAGGAGTATCTGTACATAAGGTGACTGACAGGAATTGATAAAAAGTGTCAAAGTGACTCCTGACATAAGGATAAATGAAAACACAGCAGGGAAGTGATTATGTCAGAAACTGGAGAATATCGGCAGATGCTGGAAATCCAAGCAACACACGCAAAATGCTGGAGAAATTCAACAGGTCAGGTGACATCTATAGAAAAGAGTACAGTACACATTTCAAGCCAAGACCCTTCATCATGACTGGAAAAAAAAAGATGGAGTTAGAGTAAGAAGGTAGGGAGAGTGGAGGAAGAAACCGGGAGAAGTGGTGAAGTAAAGAGCTGGGAAGTCAATTGGTGAAAGAATTAGAAGGCTGAGGAAGGAGGAATCTCATTTGAGAGGACTGAACACCATGGAAGAAAGAAAAGGAAGAGAAGCACCAAAGTGAGGTAACAGTCAGGCTGCCACCAGGTTGGGATATGGCCTAAGTGCAGAGTGAGAGACAATGAAGCGGGTTGGTAGTTCACAGACTTTAATGCAAACAGTGTTAAAGGGGAAAGGAAACAATAAATGCTAGGCCAAACAGGGCCGCTAACTAAAACTCTCAAATAGGAAAAACAAAGCCTACACTGCAGCTGAAAAGAACTACTAAAATATAAAATGACTACCGCTAGTCTTCAGAGTCAGTTGAATTGACAATCCAATTTCTCAGACAAAGCTGAATGCAAACAAGCAGTGAAGCATTGCTGTGTTGTGTCCAAGTCTCGACAAGCACTATGATAACAATTATGGAGTGAAATACTATCACAATGAAATAATGCTGACTCGTGCATATTCACAAGTGCATTTGCCGTCTCTACTGTGCTGCCAAATCCGTGGTTGTGACAGGGGCCCCCTCTCCAGGCCACAGACCTTTGTCCACTGGAGGTCCCGGATCAGCAATGTCCAAGATGTCCTTTGCCAGGATCCAAGTATGTTCTTCTGGACCATACCCTTCCCAGTCCACAAGGTACTGGACATAACCACGTATCCGGCAAGATGCCAGGAGGCGCCGCACCATATAGACAAGGGAACCATCTACCAGCTGGGGAGGAGGAGGAGGTGGGGTGACTGGGGTCAGGGGAGAGGTAGTAACCAGCTTGAGCTGGGAAACGTGGAATACTTAATAACTTAAGAACATAAGAAATAGGAGCAATAGTATGTCATCCGGCCCATTGAGCCTGCCCCACCATTCAATAAGATCATGGCTGATCTGTTAGAAAATTCAGCTCCATCTTTCTGCCTTTTCCCCATAACCATTAATTCCTTTACTATGTAAAAATCTATCTAACTGTTTCTTAAATATATTTAATGAAGAAGCCTCAACTGCTTCCCTGGACAGAGAATTTCACAGATTCACCACTCAGGACCTGCCCTTTCTAAATCAATGCTGCGTCTGTCTAATGGAACCACTCCTTTCTAAATGTTTTGCTATTTCTTTCTTAATGACAGCTTCAAGCATTTTCCTGACTACAGGTGTTAAGCTAACTGGCCTATAGTTGCCTGTCTTTTGGCTACATCCTTTTTTAAAAAGTGGCATGACATTTGCTGTCTTCCAATCCACCGGGACCTGCCCAGAGTCTAGAGAGGTTTGATAAATGATTACCAATGTATCTACTATAACCTCCACCAATTCCTTCAGTACCCTGAGATGCATCCCATCAGGACCAGGGGACTTATCTACCCTGGATGGATCTTCAGCGATGCTGATATATGCAATCTATAGGACATCTTGTTCGCAGCCTTTTCCACTACAAACAGCCCTATATCCTGTGGTGCCAATTTGCAGCCCTGGACTTTCAGGGGAAGATCCCTCGATGCCAACCACTCCTCCTCTCCTGGCTTGAATGGCCTCACCTGTCGACGGAGCCGATCAGCCGGGAACGCTGTTTCTGGGCGCACAGCAGAGAAGCCCTGGCTTGTCTCCAGGTGCACTTGTAACGCTGGATCAGCTGTTCAGCAACAGGAATCCTACATCGATCTCCGGATCAGGGAAGAGCGGGGGCTGGAATTCCTTCTGGCATTCAAAGGGAGACATACCAGTGGAGGACAACTGGAGGTTATTGTGGACAATCTCTTCACAAAACAATTGGGAGCTCCAGGACATGGGGTTGGAAGAGGCAAGACAGTGCAGGGTTGTCTCCACTCCTGGTTCATTCTCTCAGTATGGCCATTAGATTGGTGGGTGGAACGCAGACAAGAGGCTAGATGCGGTTCCTACAAGAGAGCAGAAAACCCTCCAAAAGCAGGAAGCGAACTGTGGTCCACGATCAGATACTGTGTCTTGAGGAAAGCCATGGAGCCTGAACACATGTTGAATCATGAATCGATGGGAGCTTGGGGAGGGCAATGAAGTGGGCAGCCTTGGAAGATCAATCCACAATGACCAAAATGGTGGTGTTTCCATTAGAAACAGACCAGTGATGAAATCTACTGAGAGGTGGGATCAGGGCCGGTGGGGCAAAGGCAGTGGACACAACAGACCCACTGGACATTGGTGAGATGTCTTGTTCCGAGTGCAGGTGGGACAGGCAGATACAAAGTCGTGGACATCCTGGGACATAGATGACCACCAAAATTGTCCCTTTATAATCTCCTGAGTCCGTTGAATTCCCAGATGTCCAGCCAGATGTAAGGAGTGACCCCATTCCAACTCTTTGGAACACACCGCAGATGGGATAAACAGCTGGTTGGGATGTTCCCCATCTGGGCCTGGATCTGATTGTTGGGCAGCCCTCACCTCTGCCTCTATTCTCCAGATCACCGGACCTGTGATGCACTAACAAGGAAAAATGGGCTCTGGATCAGCTTTGTTCTCAGATCCAACAACCTGTCAAGAGAGAGCATCGGCCTTTGTATTCTTATCAGCTAGGACGATAAGTGAGGATGAAATTAAACCATGTGAAGAAAAGAGCCCACCGGGTTTGATGAGAGTTGAGTCTGTCTGCATCCTGAGTATAGGACAGGTTCCTGTGATCTGTCCAGACCAAGAATGGATGCTCTGCCCCCTCCAGCCAGTGTCACCATTCTTCCAGGGCCTCCGTGACAGCCAGAAGCTCCCAGTTCCTAACATCATAATTCCTCTCGGCCGGAGTCAAGTGACAGGAAAGAAAGGCATGAAGGTACAGCCGGCTATCCGCAGATGAACGCTGAGAGAGGACAGCTTCAATGCCTACATCGGATGCATCCACCTCGATGATGAATGGCTGAGATGGGTCTGGGTGTTGCAGCAGCGGGGCAGTGGTGAAACGTCGCTTCAGCTCGGAAAATGCTTGGTCGGCATCGTCTGTCCAGTGGAATCCTGCCGTGGTCTTCTTGGCGAGTGCCTTAAGTGGAGCCGCAATAGAGCCGAAATTCCGGATGAAGCGGCAATAAAGTTTGCAAACCCCATGAAGCGCCGTAGCTGTTTGACTGTAGATGGTTTGGGCCACTCTGCAACTGCCTGAACTACTAGGGTCCATTTGAACACTGGATGGGGTAAGTACATAGCCCAACAATGACTCCTGGTCTTTATGGAATTCACATTTTTTCAGGCTTGCAGTACAGGTAATTTTCAAGTGTCTGAGTACTCTCCAGACATGCTGGACATGCTCCTGATGAGAGTGGGAATAGATAAAGATGTCATCTAATTACACAAACATGAACTGGTTCAACACATCCCTGAGCACATTGTTAACCAAGGCCTGGAATACAGACCAAAACACATCATCGGGAACTCATAGTGGCCTTTAGAGGTGTTGAAAGCCGTTTTCCACTCATCCAGTTCTCTTTTGCGAATCAGATTGTAAGCATTGCGCAGATCAATTTGGAAAATATTGTTGCTCCCTGGAGATGTTGAAACACAGACACCAGCAAAGGAAGAGGGAGCAGTTCTTCGCAGTGATGTTGTTCAGGGGCCGATAATTGATGTTCACAAAAAAGAAGCCTGCTCCTGCTGGTGAAGTTGACAGATGGATAAAACCCATGTTCAATGCATCCGTAATATATCCCTCCATGACCACCGAGAGAGGGTAAAGAGCCGGCTCCAGGGAGTACTAGTGCCAGGTAGGAGGTCTATGGCAATCGTATGGCCGGTGTGGGGGCAGGGTGGTGGCCTTTCTTTTACTGAAAACATCGAGGAATCCCAGACAGGTCCACATCATTAGCTGACACAGGAGGGGATTCATGGATGGAGCTTGAGCCGAACCCAGACAAAGACCAGTCGATCCGTGGGTTATGTCAAGATAACCACGGGACACCAAGTACCAAGGTGGATCTGGCCAGACCAGAGATCGACTGTCCAGCTCCTTGACGTTGATCTTTTTTCTTCATTCCTGAGTTGGAACTCCCCATCTTTGAATGAGAGAGATGTCCATGAGATTCCCAGCTGCACCAGAGTCAATAAACGCCTTAAGTTCATGGGTCTGAGAGCTCCACAACAAGGAAGCTGTGAGCATTACTGAATTAGGCAAAGCTGACTGAAGAAAGAACTGACCCATCAGGATTCCCATCCCTGCTGACAGGGACACGTGCAACAAGTCGCCTGGAAGTGTCCTGAATCACCACAATAAAGGCAGGAACCCAGCATCACTCTCATTCCTCCTGATACTGGTGCATTTTCATAGGCTCCTCAGTGTCTGTGGGCTGGGCGCCAGTGCTGAGGGAGGGCGAAAGGGCAATGAAAGATAATGACAGTAGGAAGTTTGGAACATTCTTTCCCTGCACCACACAGTCACCCACTCAAATAGCCAGATTAATCAGGTCATCCTGACTATCCTGCCCGTCCCGGATGACTGGGCTGTGGGTATCCTTCCTCCTGTAAAGAGTTGAACAGGCTGAGTGGAAGTCCATCAGAAGATTGACCATGTATGCCAGTTTTTACGCATCATCACCAAAATGACCAGTCTACAATTGGAATGTCAGCTCACATTGGGTAATAAAATTCCTGCAGCCATCAGGATCACCAGAATATCTGCCTGAAGGTGGCATACTCAGTTGCTTAACGAACTCAGGTGTCTGTGGGGGTCCAAATGCAGGAGTTGGCTTTGGTCCGGCCGCAGGAGCGGGAGCATTAGTAGCAGACATTGTCCCGACAGCAGAAAAGGTGGACCTGCGAGATGCTGGGAATGGGACTGAGGTGTCCTGAGGCTGCTCAGTTGTGTTGGCAAGAACGTTAATGGCTGTCAGCTGACGCTGGCTGTTCACAGTCAGTTCGTGGACAGCGGCCATGAGTGCAGAAATCGCAGACACCCGAGTCTAATTGTCTGCGTTCAGCTGTTGAACAGTTGCAGCTAGGGTTGATACCTGTTCCTCCAAATGAGACTGGGCTTGTCGGCACAAGATCATCTGCCTCATTGCCTCCATAACTTCACTGAGAACATAAGTTTTGGAAATGGTAGCATTGCCCATTCAGAACATCCTTGAGAAGGCAAAATATATAGATAGATAGATAGTTAGATAGATAGATAGATAGATACTTTATTCATCCCCAAGGGGAAATTCAACATTTTTCCAGTGTCCCATACACTTATTGTAGCAAAACTAATTACATACAGTATTTAACTCAGTATAAATATGATATGCATCTAAAATCACCCTCCCAAAAAGCATTAATAAATAGCTTTTAAAAAGTTCTTAAATGAAAGTCATTGTTTCCTGCCCCATACTGTAATCAAATGTAGATAAAAATTATCTCCAAAAATCTTTTTCAGGCTTTCTCTTTATAGGAGAATTTTTTTTCTTTGGCTTCTCTCCTCATAATGATAGTTGTCTCATCTTTGGTATCAGCTTAGAGTGGAGTGCAGATGATAGTGTGGAGAAGTCTAGAATATATTCACATTAAAAGCAATTGATGAATGCTTCTACGACTTTGATGAGAACAGTAACTTAGATGTCCTTAAAATACTAAAACACCCTAAAAAAGGGAGGTAATGGGATATTTGATAGTGTTTGGTCAAAGGGTAGATTTTAACTGACCTTATGTAAAAGCAGAGCAAAAAAGAATCTTAAAGAATTTATTAAATTTATTCATTTTCAATGTTACAGGTAATTGCCCATTTTCAATTACCCATGAATCAAGGTTCGAGATTGAAACTTATTTAGCATGCATATATCAAAACATATAGTGAATAGCAAACACACCCTCGGGTCTGGTGGGGAAGTCCTCCAGTGATACTGTATTATGCCCACAATGCACAGCAGAACAACACAGTAGAATGAGCAACAAAAGAGGCTCCGTTCCTCCTTCCCTACCACCCTCTCACACAAACAGTTCACCTTCTCGGATGCGATATGTCTTATGGAGGACTCTGTTAGTGGTGCTGTTTGCAAGTGCCCACTGCTCTTATCCTTCCTGGTGGTAGTGTCAAAGAGAACTGTAGATCATGGCGGTTGGAATCTGAGCCACCTTTAGTGAGGGATGCATGTAAATTCAGTGATTCTCTGGTAGGCAAAGAAAGCCTTTCAGAAATAACATCAAAATCTACCTGAAGAAATTGAAGATTGTGTCTAATACCTAGGAAGACATTACACTCAATAGATACACCTGGAGGAAATCTGTTCAAGAAGGAGCTTGAAATGTCGACTGTACTTTTTTTCCATAGATACCGCATGGTCTGCTGAGTTCCTCCAGCATTTTGTGTGTGTAGCTCAGCCTCTACACAACCAGCAATAGACAACTTCTTAGGAGAACATCAGGTCAAATCAAGTTTATTGTCAATTAACTCCATAAACGTATATAACATATATAACCATAATGTAAAGTATATAGAAATGAGACGTCTCTTCAAACCAGGGTATAAAGCACGTTAATACACATACATACATAACACACAATAACTTATGGATAAAATCTACAGATGAACCACACATAAATAACAAAATAAAGTGCATTAATATTAACTATTGTAAGGTACAGAACGGATTAATCAGTGACATCTCGAATATGATGCAGCCGGGGTTCAGAAGTCTCATCACCTGGGGGAAGAAACTGTTTCTCATCCTCACCATTCTTGTTTTTATGCGTCGTAGTCTCCTGCCTGATTGTAGAAAGTCAAAGAGGATGCTGGATGGATGGGTGGGATCCTTAATAATATTCTGCATATACAGCGCTCCTGATAAATGTCCCCGATGGATGGTAGGGAGACCCCTATGATCCTCTCAGCTGTTCTCACAGTCCTTTGTAGAGACTTCAGGTATGATACTGAATTGCTCCCATACCAGATGGAGATGCAACTTGTCAGGATATTCTCAATGGAGCTCCTGTAAAACGCAGTTAAGATGGGGGTGGGAACCTTGCTTGCCTCAATGTTCTTAAGAAGTGAAGGCACCACTGTGCCTTCTTGTTTAAGGAGATGACATTAAGGGACCAGGGGAGGTCATCTGTGATGGTTTATGTACACTTTCCTGAAGTCTACAAAGATTTCCTTTGTCTTCTCCACATAAAACATAGAACATAGAAATCTGCAGCATATTACAGGCCCTTTGGCCCACAATGTTGTGCCAAACATGTTACCTATTCTAGAAACTGCCTAGAAATACCCTACTGCATAGCCCTCTATTTTTCTAAGCTCCAAGTACCTATCTAAGAGTCTCTTAAAAGACCCTATTATATCCTTCTCTACCACCATCACTGGCAGTGCATTCCACATACCCACCACTCTATATGTAAAAAAGCTTACCCCTGACATCCCCTCTCTACCTATTTCCAAGCACCTTAAAACGATGCCCCCTAATGTTAGCCATCTCAGCCCTGAGAAAAAGCCTCTGACTATCCACATGATCAATGCCTCTCATCATCTTGTACACCTCTATCAGGTCACCTCTCATCTTCTGTCACTCCAAGGAGAAAAGGCCGAGTTCACTCAAACATGTTCAGTCATAGGTTGTTTTGCTCACACCAATTCACCAGCCACTCCACTTCTCCTCTGTACTCTGTCTTGTTATCATTCTTGATAAGGCCAACCACTGTTGTGTCATCTACAAACTTGGTGACACGATTTTAGCTGGATCCTGTGACACAGTCATGCGTCAGCAGTGTGAACAGCAGTGGGCTGAGCGCACAGTCCTGGGGAGCGCCAGTGTTTAGCATAATGGGGCAAGAGATCTTGCTGCCTGCACAGACTGACTGTTAAGAAGTCCAGTATACAATTGTAGGGGGAGGTGTTGAGACCCAACAAGGACAGTTTCCCCACCAGTTTCTGAGGTATGATGGTGTTGAACGTCATACTCAACTCGAGTGATCACACAGCCACTACATAAATTTGAAACTTAAGGAACTAACTGTAGAACTTTCTGACAGCTGGTGCCCACATAAACCTTCAGCCAGAAGGAACAGAATTAAACACTTCCTTGTTAGCCCTAACACTAATGTTGGCAAGCAGTTTCCATTAGCAAATGCATTGAATAAGGCTTCTCTGCCAGCACCTTGCATTAATTAGTAGCGGCCTCACCTTCTTCTTGCCATAACAAATAGAACAACCAACTGTTTTTCTCTCAAGTTAACAAGCTGCCAACAAAATTGGAGGAAGTGCATCTTCGAAATGTGAGCTCTGTAATTGGCAGCAACAATTTTGCAGCCAACGATAGCCCACATGCTATCTCTGTTTTGAATGATTTTTATTCTATTTAGAGATACAGCATGATAACAGGCCCTTCTAGCCCAACAAGCCTGGGCCACCCAACTGACACCCATGTGTCCAATTAATCCACTAACCCAGATGTTGTTGGAATACAGGAGGAAACCGGAGCACCAGAGGAAACCCATTTGGTCACAGGCAGAATGTACAAACTCTTTACAAAAGGCAGTGGAACTAGATCCAGATCACAAGTGCTATCATAGCATTAGCCAGTTGCTACACTAGTGCCACCCCTGATTTTTCATACAGCTAAATACATTCAGCTGTTACAGTTGAGGATTAGGGTCAGATATGGGGTGTATTGTTTTAATGAGAAGGACTGAAGAGAACAGTGACCTGATTAATGGCAGGGCCTGACAGAACTGATTGCCTCAGGAATAGAGCAAGCAATGCTGGGAGCAGGTCAGGGATGGAGGACAAAGTGGCCAAGTCATCGGGTCAGAGGTTAATAGATTCTTAATTAGTCGGGTGCCAAAGGCTATGCGGAGAAGGCAGGAGAATGGGATAGAGAGGGAAAATAAATCAGCCATGACCAACTGGTGGAACAGACTCAATGGGCCAAATGGCCTAATTCTCCTTTGTGTTCACAGTACTAATAAGTTATTGGTTGAACAGTCATGGTCCAGTTTCAAAAGCACAGAGGTACCTATCTACCTACAGGAAAGATGTAAATAAGGTTGAAAGAGTACAGAGAAATTTTACAAAGATGTTGCCAGAGCTGGAGGACCTGAGTGATAAGGAAAGATTGAAATAAGGATAGATTATAAGGAAAAATATAAGAAAGAAAGAATACAGTTTCAACTGTATTCTTTAGAATATAGAAGATTGAGGGGACATTTGATAGGGTCAAAAATTATGAAGGGTACAGATAGGGTAAGTGTAAGCAGGCTTTTGCCACTGAGGATGGGTGGAACCACCAGAAGTCATAGGTTAAGGGTGAAAGGTGAGGTTAAAGGAAACATGAGGGGAAACTTCTTCACTCAGAGGGTCTTGTCAGTGCAGAATGAGCTGCCAACACAAGTGGTGCAAGTGAGCTCAATTTCAACGTTTAAGAGAAGTTTGGATAGATACATGGATGGTAGGGTAAGGAGGGCTATGGTTCTGGTGCAGGTTGATGGGAGTAGGCAGTTTAAGTAGTTTTGGCTTGGACTAGATGGGCTGAAAGGCCTGTTTCTGTGCTGTATTATCTATGACTTTATGAATCTAAACCATTGCAGTTGCAACATATTCAAGAGAGATACTAGCAGTTTAAGACATCTCGTCATCTCTTCAGATTACGTTTTTGCTGTGTTAATTTGGCATTGCATCTGGGGGCAGCAGTGATAGGTGCAGTGGCCTCTTGATAATTGTTATAGAGTTAATTTTGTTAGCAAAACTTTCAGTGCTTTACAGATTATATCAGAGCACAGGCTCATGATTTCAAGGAAATCTGCCAGATTTAATACTTCCAGAGAGAATTCTACTCATCCAAATGTCCTTATTTTCCGATCTTCCAAAATAAACATTGATAAATTCCATCTTGAAAATAAAAGTCACAATAGTATGTTATCAAACATTGGTGAAATGCTCACATACACACAGGCACACTACACACACACATAAACACACCAACACACACACACACACACTCACACACACATATATACACCACACACACATACACTCACACACACATATATACACCACACACACACATAAACACACCAACACACTCACACACACATATATACACCACAAACACACCAACACACACACACATATATACACCACACACATACTCACACACACACATATGCACACCACAGACAAGCACTCACACAAACACACACACACACACGTATATACACCACACACACATATACACCACACACACATATATACACCACACACACACACACACACACACACACACACACACACACACACACACATATGCACACCACAGACAAGCACTCACACAATCACACACACATAAACACAGCAACACACACACACACACACAAATATATACACCACACACATGCGCACTCACACACATACACGCCACACACACAACACACACACACACACACACACATATACACCACACACACACGCGCACTCACACACAAACACACCAACACACACACACACCACACACACACACACCACACACACACGCACATAAACACACCAACACACACACACACACACACACAAATAGACACAGCCGCACACATGCATACACACACAGGAACCACACACACAAACACCCAAATACACACACACAGATCATGCACACCAATCACACACACTCACACACATATACACAGACACAAATACACACACACATATAAATACACCACACACAAACATACACAGACAAGCACACAAACACATATGCACAGAAGCACACACACAGACACACCATGCACAAACAAATATCACACACACACCACACTCACACACACATACACACAGAGAGACACCAAAAAGACAGATAAACACTCACATAAACAAACTCACATATACACATAGACAAACACGTGCACACAGACAATGTGCATACAACCACTGACACACAGACAATGCACACACATTGCAACACACACAGACACACCATACAGTCACATACATATAACCATATAACAATTAGAGCAGGGAAACAGGCCATCTTGGTCCTTCTAGTCCATGCCGAACGCTTACTCTCACCTAGTACCACCGACCTGCAATCAGCCCCTATCCTTTCCTGTCCATATACCTATCCAACTTTTTTTTAAATGACAATATCAAACCTGCCTCTATCACTTCTACTGGAAGCCCATTTCATACAGCTAACACTCTCTGAGTAAAGGAGTTCCCCCTCGTGTTACCCTTAAACTTTTGTCCTCTTGTTTGAATCTCCCCTACTCTCAATGGAAAAAGCCTATCCACGTCAACTCTATCTATCCCCCTCATGATTTTAAATACCTCTATCAAGTCCCCCCTCAACCTTCTACACTCCAAAGAATAAAGACCTAACTTATTCAATCTTTCTCTGTAACTTAGGTGCTGAAACCCAGGTAACATTCTAGCAAATTTTCTCTGTACACTCTTTATTTTGTTGACATCTTTCCTATAATTCGGTGACCAGAACTGTACACAATACTCCAAATTTGGCCTCACCAATGCCGTGTACAATTTTAACATTACTTCCCTACTCCTATACTCAATGCTCTGATTTATGAAGGCCAGCATACCGAAAGCTTTCTTCACCACCTATCCACATGAGATTCCACCATCAGGGAACTATGCACCATTATTCCTAGATCACTCTGTTCTAGTGCATTCCTCAATGCCCTACTATTTACCATGTATGTCCTATTTTGATTATTCCTACCAAAATGTAGCACCTCACACTTATCAGCATTAAGCTCCATTTGCCATCTTTCAGCCCACTCTTCTAACTGGCCTAAATCTCTCTGCAAGCTTTGAAAACCTACTTCATTATCCACAACGCCACCTATCTTAGTATCATCCGCATACTTACTAATCCAATTTACCACACCATCATACAGATCATTAATGTATATGACAAGCAACATTGGATCCAGTACAGATATCCCTGAGGCACACCACTAGTCACCGGCCTCCAACCTGACAAACAGTTATCCACCACTCCTCTCTGGTATATCCCATCCAGCCACTGTTGAATCCATTTTACCTCTTCAATATTAATACCTAACAATTGAACCTTCATAACTAACCTTCCGTTGGGAACCTTGTCAAAGGCCTTACTGAAGTCCATATAGACAACATCCACTGCTTTACCCTTGTCAACTTTCCTCATAACCTCTTCAAAAAATTCAATAAGATTTGTCAAACATGACCTTCCACGCACAAACCCATGTTGATTTTTCCGAATCAAACCCTGTCTATCAGATAATTATATATACCATCTCTAAGAATACTTTCCATTAATTTACCCACCACTGACATCAAACTTACAAGCCAATAATTGCTAGGTTTACTCTTAGAACCCTTTTTAAACAATGGAACCACATGAGCAATACACCAATCCTCCAGCACCATCCCCATTTCTAATGACATTTGAAATAGTTCTGTCAGAGCTCCTGCTATTTCTACACTAACCTCCCTCAAGGTCCTAAGGAATATCCTGCCAGGACCCGGAGACTTATCCACTTTTATATTCTTTAAAAGCACCAGGACTTCCTCTTCTTTAATCATCATATTTTCCATAACCACCCTGCTTGTTTCCCTTACCTTATGTAACACTTACCCAAAAGGCTGGTATATCTCTAGGGGAAACGGAGTTGCAGCAACTCACCAACCCACCTCCTGTACATGCAGGTGCTGTGAGAATCGAGTTTATGCCTCGCGCCCGCCAACAATATCAAACTCACAACAAATACCGTTATGAAATACACTTTAAAGAGTTTACTAAAATTAAAAGAGTAGTAGGCAATACAATATATATATGTAAGGAAAAAAACAAAAGGCGCCAACTTATCAAAGTTCAGTCTGTTTAGTGCACTTGTTGGAGCTCAATCAACGAACCAATCGACCCATCCGACCGCCACACCGTCACACCTGGGACCACCCCGGTGGTCTTACGAGCAGTCCAGCGCACGTCCACCTTCCTCGGCGTCTTCCTCGGCCTCTCCCTCACACCAAAAACCCGCAAAAACCCATCCCCCAAGTTCCCAGCATCACAAGACACAATAGCATTCCCCATTGATTAACAAATGAATACAATTACCATATCAGCCAGTCTAAAGCGAAACAACGGCGAGAGAAACTCTTATCCGATGAAGAAGTCATTCCTGCTCGTAACAAACCAAAGAAGCCATTTTGAGTAACATACACAGGACATTGTATATTCTCTCCCCACCAGCAAAAGTCATGCCCTCATGGCATTACTAGAGTTCCCCAAAGCTTCTTGCAACACACAAAACCCAACACAGGTGCAGAAAGCAGTGACATAACTACCCAGAGCAGTAGAAATCACACTCGGTTCTCCCGGTACCACATATGTCAAGTGCTCCGGGGGGGCACCTAATCCTCTGAGATCTCCATACCCCTTCTGCCCCATTGGGCTCCCTCGTCACCTGCAAACCCACTGTCTTGGACACCCCGGGTCTACCTGACAGACCCGCACCCCCTTCCTCACAGGGGTCCTCCCTCACCTGAGATCTCTCCGGCTCACGCTCGGGTTCCACCCTCTCTCCCACCAATGTAGGCTGCCTCTCCATCTGAGCCTCAAGACCTTCCCTCCTCTCACCCAATTCAGTATGGGAAGGGCCAGGAGCTTCCTCTCCTGGTACTGGAGCACCAGCGAATGGGAACAGGGCCCACTCATCTGAGTCGTCCTCTTCTGAATCGGTAGCCATTCCCGGGTGAGGGACCCGTCCCCGCTCTTCAGCAGCGGGCTCTTCCCTTTCTCCGCGCCCTCGCAGAGTCCTTGTACTAGGCGTAACCTCCCACTTGGGCTCCTTATCCACCTGCACCGCTTGACCCAGGGGCAGCAGGTGATTCCGATGGAGTACCTTGATAGGCCCTTTCCCATCCTCGGGTTTCACCCGGTAAACTGGCAGGTTCGGCATCTGGCTCTATTACATAGGGGCTGGCCGCCCATCGATCTGCCAACTTGTGCTTACCAGGGAGTCCCAAATTCCGTAAAAGGACCCGGTCGCCCGGCAATAATTGGACAAACTTCACCTTTCGATCATACCATATCTTATTCCTCTGATTTTGTTTGGTAGCCGCCGCCTCGGCCAACTCGTACGCCCGCTGTAACTCCCTCTTCATGTCGGACACATACTTTAGATAGGGCTTCCCGGGTAATTCACCCACTTCAACCCCAAAACAAACGTCAATGGGCAACCTCGCTTCCCACCTGAACATCAGATAATAGGGCGAATACCCTATAACATCATTGCGAGTACAATTGTAACAGTGAACCAATTGTCCAATATGACGACTCCACCTGCTTTTCTGCCCAATCTCCAGCATCCCAAGCATATCCAACAGGGTCCTGTTGAACCTCTCTGGCTGAGGATCTCCCTGTGGGTGATAAGGGGTAGTCCTGGATTTCTCAACCCCAAGCATAGTCAGTAATTCATGGATAAGGCGGCTCTCAAAGTCCCGCCCCTGATCACTATGGATTCACCTGGGAAGGCTGTAATGCACAAAATACTTCTCCCATAACAGCTTCGCCACAGTCATCGCCTTCTGATCCTTGGTGGGAAATGCCTGAGCATAGCGAGTGTAATGATCGGTGATGACTAAGACATTCGCGGTGTTGTTGGTGTCAGGCTCAATCGATAGAAAATCCGAGCATACCAGGTCCAGAGCTCCCGAACTCTGCAAGTGTGACAGTGGAGCCGCCAACGCTGGCAGGGTCTTCCTCCGGATGCAACGACTGCATTTCCTGCAGTATTCTTTGACCTCCCCCCTCAACCAGGGCCAGTAGAACTGGTCTTTGAGTAATCCATATGTCTTTTCCACCCCCAAGTGTCCAGAATCATCATGTAAGGCCTGGAGTACAGCCTGCCGATACTCCTCCGGCAGGACCAGTTGCCAACAGTGGGGTTGGTCCGGAGGCGCCGTTACCTGGTACAAGATTTTGTTCTTTAACTTCAACCAAAACCACTCCTTCAACAACAGAGGCACACATGGGTGTTTCGCCTTCTCAGCCAACGCCCCATCCCCCTTCTCGACCGCTCTCCACACTGTGTCAATGCCCGGGTCATTTTGCTGAGCAGCTGCCACTTCCCCTGGACTCAGTTCTGGCAACTGTTTAGTCCGCAGTGCGGTCAGATCGCAGTAAGCTAGGGGTATGGCGTCATCAAAAACCCCCAAATGGTCCACGGCTCGTTCCAGCCTCCCTCTTCCCTCGGCCTTCACGGTGATAGCAAACTGACACATCGCCTTCACTCCAGGGGCAGGGACGCTCTCCCACTCCTCGTCCCTCTCCTGTTCTCCCGGCTCCCGATGAGACAACGCATCCGCATCGACATTCTTGCTTCCGGGGCGGTACCTCAGGCTGAACTCATATACCGGCAAGGCCGCCAGCCACCGATGTCCTGTGGCATCCAGCTTCGCCGAAGTCAGAATATAAGTGAGAGGATTGTTATCCGTTCTCACCTCAAACTTGGCTCCGTACAGGTAATTGCCCAGCTTGTCCACCACAGCCCACTTCAGCGCCAGGAACTCCAACTTGTGAGTGGGATAGTTTCTCTCCGATGGCGACAAGCTTCGGCTGACAAAGGCTACCGGCCTCAATGCTTTGCCATGTTCCTGGTACAGAACAGCCCCGAGACCCTCTCGGCTGGCATCCATGTGCAGCACATATGGCTTCTGGGGATCGGCAAAAGCCAACACCGGGGCCTGGATCAGTGCCCTTTTCAAAGATTGGAACACCTCTTCACATTGATCATCCCATCTCGAGCCAAAAGGTTCCGCCGGGTTCCAGTATCCTCCAGCGTCCTGCCTCTGGTCCTCTGTCCTCTTCTTTCCCACCGGGGGACAGCCACACAACAGCTGAGTCAACGGGTGACACACTTTGGCGTATCCTTTCACAAATCACCGGTAATACCGACAGAACCCCAAAAATGAGCGCAGAGTGCCCACTTTCTGGGGTCTCGGCCAGGTGGTCACGGCCTCTATCTTGGCTGGATCAATAGCCACTCCCTCTCACAAAATGATATGGCCAACGTAGTTAACCGACGACTTGCAGAACTGGCATTTGTCCAGGGAAAGCTTCAACCCTTCTTCATTAAGCCGGCCCAACACCTTCAACAGCCTCTCCTCATGTTTCTCCAAAGTCGATCCAAACACTATCAAATTGTCCAGGTACACCAGCACCTCTAACAGATTCATATCCCACACAGTTCTCTCCATGAGCCTCTGGAAGATGGCTGGGGCTCCCGATATGCCTTGGGGCATTCGTTCGAACTGAAAGAGCCCCAGCGGGCAGATAAAAGCGGTCTTCTCTTTATCGGCCGCACTCATCAGGATCTGGTAATACCCACTTCTTAAATCCAGCACACAGAACCACTTGGCACCACTCAGGCAGGCCAGCGCATCCTCAACTCTTGGGACAGTACATTGATCAGGGACAGTTCACCAATTCAACGTCCTGTAGTCAACACACATGCGCACCCTCCCATTCTTCTTCTGTGCCACCACTATTGGGGACGCATAAGGACTTCGGGACTCAGCTATGATTCCGGCTTCCTTCAACTTGCACAAGTGCTGTCGCATGTCCTCAATATCTGCCGGAGCCAGCCGCCAGGATCTCTCTCGGAATGGGGTGTCCTCCTTCACCCAGATGGTGTGGCGAGTGCTTTTGGAGCAGCCAACATCAAACTCGCCTCGAGAAAAACAGCTTCCATCTTCAGCATCTTCTCCACTAGCCTGTGTTTCCACTCCGGCGACACAGGGGAACCCCCGAAGTTAAAGGCTTCAGCGGTCGGCTCCCTTTGATGCTCCGATCCCTCCCTGTTAGGGGTCCTCACTGGTGCGCTAGACATTACCGTCACCGGGAACAGATGTGCCATCAGCATTCCCCTCTTAAAGGTGATTTCTCTTGCCGTGGTGTTCCTGACACTTATAGCTATCTGCCTCGCATGTACCATCCCTGATCTCTGCACTTCGGGCCTCACCAGCGCCCCCGCCGGAAATCATATCTCCCCTTCAAGATCGTCTGGGGCGTCTACTAACAGGGCTTCTCCCGTCGGCACTCCTGGGAATCTGGGGGTCCCCATCACTAGTGCTACCTCCCCAGGTCGGATCACCTTGGGCCTGCATACACCACACCATCCCTCGTTTACACTCCAGGTCCAGCCCTTGGGAGGCAACCCCTTCTTCGAACACTGCTCGAAACACTGGATGCACCGAGAGGGTCTCCAGAAAGTCTTCACCCACTTCTCCTTACAAGCTCCCAGGAGCCGTCGCACATCGGGGGAGTTAGTCCCCACCAGGAGGGCAGCACCACCGGTTTCCACCGGGTCAGGACACACCAACACCAATGTCTCAATAGCTTCCAACACTCCCACATCATCCTCCGAGAACTCCAATCTCACCGATAGGTACCCATCGTACGGGTAGTCACCCTCACTCACACCCCAAATCTGCATGGCGTCAAATGGGGTTACGGGCAAATGCTTTAGGTATTGATTGTAGAAAGACCGGTACAATAAGATCACCTGCGATCCCGTATCAAGAACAGCTTTTGCGTAAATTCCCTCTATCCATAGACCCACACTGACATGGGGTCCTACCAGCCCATCTGGAATAGAGGCGTGGGCACCCGGTGGTCTTTCGGCTGATCTCTGGGAACGTGTTCCTCCAGAGGCTCCAGTCCGTTCCCTCACTGAGCCTCTCCTAAGTTTCCCGACACCTCTCCCTTCTTAGTCGTAGGGGGGCTTGCCCTCCACAGGACTCCTTGTCTCTCACAATCCCACTTAAAGTGTCCCTCCTCTCCACAGCTATAGCACACCCTCGGCCTTCCACAGTCCCACCTGAAATGCCCCTCTTTCCCACAGTTAAAGCACATGCTGCCCACCACCCCTCCTCTCCCAGGACGGCTCCCGCTCCCAATCCACTGCACTGATCGCCCCGGAGAGTAGGTACCTCCCCATCCCTCCCCTCCAAAGGGGGTTCCCTACTCCCCGGGGGGTTGTCATTCCTCCATCCAGCCACCACTTCCTGTATCGCTGAGGATCGCTCCCATAGGCCCGCACCCCTTTTCCGCCCCAACACTCTCTCTTCCTATCACACGTCTCTAATCAGTTGCCCGAAGGATGGAGGGGGACCTTTCCTATAAGCCTGCCGGATAGTCCACGCCACCTTGTCCTCCTCCAGAGAGCCACTGAATATCTGACTCATCTTCACGCTAGCCACGTCCGTCGTCTTCACTACCCCCCCGGCGCCGCAACCCCGAGAGCATCCCCTCCCCCCTAAATATGTACTCGGAGAGCTTTTCCCCTCTCCATCATTCCAGGCGTTGGAACTCTGGTAAAAGCAGCCAGGGTTCCCCTGGCAACCCAAACGCTCCCTCCAAAACTTCTATACAGTCCTCCACTGAGGCCCCAGGCTTCTCAGCTTTCAACTCCCGGACTGTTTTGGCTGCTAAACCCCTCAAACTTCCCACCAATCGCTGCCTCTTCTCCTCCTCCGAGCCTGCTCACTATTATGCTCGATCCAGGTCTCATAGTCCACCTCCCTGTCCAGAGTAGACTTGGCTCCGGAGAACACCCCTAGCTTCAGCCGTGGCCTCTCGGCCACCCCCACCAGGGAGTTAAGTGCGGCTGCCAGCTCTGAGGCTTCCACCCTACCTGGGGAGCGGGGCTTAGTCACGACTCCCTCTTCCCACCTCCCTTTACTAGTGCCAGGCAGCTCTCTGGGGTCTACCTCTAGCTCTAGCTCCTCCTCCGATATCTCCTCAGCCTCATCCTTGTAGAAGGAGTGGAGCCCCCACAGCCCCTCTTCCCCCAGTACACTGACCGTCGCCGGCAGTTCCACCGTCCTGACTTCAGCACTCGTACGAACCAACACCCAGCTAGACTCCACCTCTTTACCACACCGTCTAGCTACCAATTCTACCTGCCCAATATCCTTCACCGAACTTAAGCCCCGCACTATCGCATCTCCCGAAACTCGAAAATCCACTCTGCTCACTACGCATGCGTACTACACTGGTACACCTTCAAACTGGCAGCAACAAAAAATCTTATCTCTGTCCATCTCCGCTCTGCTGCCTGCGCGATTCCACAGCCCCTGACAATCCAATCCGGGACGAGCACCCCACAAATGTAACACTTACCCAAAAGGCTGGTATATGTCTAGGGGAAACAGAGTTCCAGCAACTCACCAACCTACCTCCCGTACACGCAGGTGCTGTGAGAATCAAGTTTATGCCTCGCGCCCGCCAACAATATCAAACCCACAACAAATACCGTTATGAAATACACTTTAAAGAGTTTATTAATACAATATATATATATTCGGAAAAAAAACAAAAGGCGCCAACTTATCAAAGTTCAGTCTGTTTAGTGCACTCGTTGGAGCTCAATCAACGAACCAATCGACCCATCCGACCGCACGACCGCCACGCCGTCGCACCTGGGACCACCCCGGTGGTCTTACGAACAGTCCAGCGCACGTCCACCTTCCTCGGCCTCTCCCTCACACCAAAAACCCGCGAAAACCCATCCCCCAAGTTCCCAGCATCACAAGACACAGTAACATTCCCCATTGATTAACAAATGAATACAATTACCATATCAGGCATTCTAAAGCGAAACAACGGCAAGAGAAACACTTATCCGACAAAGAAGCATTCCTGCTCGTAACAAACCAAAGAAGCCGTTTTGAGTAACATACACAGGATATTGTACACTTACAGAATTCAATATCCTTCTCCTCAGTGAATACTGAAGAAAAGAAATTGTTCAAAATCTCCTCCATCTCTTTTGGCTCCACACATAGCTGTCCACTCTGATTCTCTAAGGGACCGATTTAAGCCTTCACTATCCTTTTGCTATTAATATAACTGTAGAAACCCTCTGGATTTATTTTCATCTTACTTGCCAAAGCAACCTTGTATCTTCTTTTAGCTTTTCTAATTTCTTTCTTAAGATTCTTTTTACATTCTTTATATTCCTCGAGCACCTCATTTACTCCATGCTGTGTATATTTATTGTAGATCTCTCTCTTTTTCTCAACCAAGTTTCCAATATCCCTTGAAAACCATTGCTCTCTCAAATTTTTAACCTTTCCTTTCGACCTAACTGGAATATAAAGATTCTGTACCCTCAAAATTTTACCATTAAATGACCTCCATTTCTCCATTACATCCTTCCCATAAAACAAATTGTCCCAATCCACTCCTTCTAAATCCTTTCACATCTCCTCAAAGTTAGCCTTTCTCTAATCAAAAATCTCAACCCTGGGTCCAGTCCTATCCTTCTCCATAATTATATTGAAACTAATGGCATTGTGATCACTGGACCCGAAGTGCTCCCCAACGCATACCCTAACAGGAGATCCAACACTGCCCCTTCTCTTGTTGGTACCTCTATGGATTGCTGCAAGAAACTATCCTGCACACATTTTGCAAACTCCAAACCATTCAGCCCTTTTACAGAATGGGCTTCCTAGTCTATGTGTGGAAAATTAAAATCTCCCACAATCACAATCTTGTGCTTACTACAAATATCTGCTATTTCCCTACAAATTTGCTCCTCCAATTCTCACTCCCCATTAGGTGGTCTATAATACACCCCTATAAGTGTTACTACACCTTTCCCATTCCTCAGTTCCACCCAAATAGTTTCCCTGGATGAACCCTCTAATCTATCCTGCCAAAGCACCACTGTAATATTTTCTCTGACAAGCAATGCAACACCTCCCCACTTACCCCTCCGATTCTATCACACCTGAAGCAATGAAATCCAGGAATATTTAGTTACCAATCACACCCCTCCTGCAACCATGTTTCACTACCATTACCATTATACTTTCTTGTCACCAAACAATTGATACTAGAGCGTACAATCATCACAGTGATATTTGTTTCTGCACTTCGCTTTCCCAGAAGAAATCGAAGTAAATATAATAAAAATTCAAATTATAAATCGTAATTAGAAAATAGAAAAGGGAAAGTAAGGTAGTGCAAGTTAGGTCCAGATATTTGGAAAGTACAGTCGAGATCCAGGTCAAGATCAGTTTAGCAGTCTTATCACAGTTGGAAAGAAGTTGTTCCCAAATCTGGCCATACGAATCTTCATGCTCCTGAACCTTCTCCTGGAGGGAAGTGGGACAAAAAGTGTGTTGGCTGGGTGGGTCTTGTCCTTGATTATCCTGGCAGCACTGCTCCGACAGCGAGTGGTGTAAATTGAGTCCAAGGATGGAAGATTGGTTTGTGTGATGTACTGGGCTATGTTCACGACCTTCTGCAGCTTTTTCCGGTCTTGGACAGGACAACTTCCATACCAGGTTGTGATGCACCCTAGAAGAATGCTTTCTACGGTGCACCTATAAAAATTAGTGAGGGTTTTAGGGGACAGGCCAAATTTCTTCAGCTTTCTCAGGAAGTAAAGGCGCAACATAATAGAGTAATAGCTACAACATCATATTTCCATGTATCAATCCATGCTCTAAGCTCATCCACCTTTCTTACAATGCTCCTAGCATTAAGAAATTTTCCACCTCTTGCTCTCTGTTTATCCCTAATGGTGCAAACAACTTTATAATCTTTTTCTTCCTTCTCCCCTATAGCTTTGGACTGAGCACTCCCCTTCTCTAACATCTGCCTATCCTCCCTCACACACTGTCTACTAGCTTTCTCTATTTGTGATCTAACCTCCTCTCCCCTAGTCTCTTCAAATTGATTTCCACCCCCCAACCATTCTAGTTTGAAGTCTCCCCAGTAGCCTTAGCAAATCTCCCCGCCAGGATATTGGACCCCTAGGATTCAAGTGTAACCCTTCCTTTTTGTACAGGTCACACCTGCTCCAAAAGAGGTCCCAATGATCCAGAAACTTGAATCCCTGCCCCCTGCTCCAATCCCTCAGCCACACATTTATCCTCCACCTCATTCCGTTCCTGCTCTCACTGTCACGTGGCACAGGCAGTAATCCTGAGATGACTACCTTTGCGGTCCTTCTTCTCAACTGCTGTCCTAACTCCCTATATTCTCCTTTCCGGACATCTTCCCTTTTCCTACCTATGTCATTAGTACCTATATGTACCACGACCTCTGGCTCCTCACCCTCCCACTTCAGGATATCTTGGATGTGATCAGAAACATCATGGACCCTGGCACCAGGGAGGCAAACTACCATCTGGGTCTCCTGACTGCGTCCATAGAATTGCTTATCTGACCCCCTAACTATTGAGTCTATTACTACTGCCTTCCTCTTCCTTTCCCTACCCTTCTGAGCCACAGGGCCAGACTCTGTGCCGGAGGCACGGCCACTGTCGCTTTCCCCAGGTAGGCTGTTCCCCCCCAACAGTACTCAAACAGGAGTACTTATTGTCAAGGGGTACAGCCACTGGGTACTCTCTAGTACCTGACTCTTCCACATCCCTCTCCTAACCGTGACCCACTTTTCTGCCTCCTGTGGCCCAGGTGTGACCACCTGCCTGTAACTCCTCTCTATCAACTCCTCACTCGCCCTGACCATACGAAGGTCATCGAACTGCAGCTCCAGTTCCCTAACACGGTCCCTTAGGAGCTGCAGCTCGACGCACCTGGTGCAGATGTAGATGTCCGGGAGGCTAGGAGAGTCCAGGACCTCCCACATCGGACACCGAGAACAACAAGCTGCCCTCACACTCATAATTCCCCCTTTCCTCAAATAACAGGAAAACCTGAAACCTAAACCTACCTTGCCTCGCTCGCTTCCGCCTAAGCCCGTTGAGCCCAAGCCCTGAAGCCTTCACTCTGCTCCCGGCTCACTCCGCTGCCCGCTGTATAAGGCTGTGTTCTTTTTAAATCTTCCACTCCTCACTGCCCGACATCACATGCCTGCACAGTCCCACCTCTCTTAACTCTGATGAGAAGAAGAAAAAATCAAAATGGCTCCCACCACACTCCCGTTCTGATTCTCAGACTTCCTTCTTCAAATACACACAAACACACTCACATATATGCACATGCACGCACACACACACACGTGCACTTCTGCATGGAAATACTAGCTTTCAACGTTTTTCACAGTAGCGTAAATGTGACAATTACCAAGATCTTGTATCCCGCACCATCATTGTGATGCTGAAGCCCTTGTGTTGATATGATAGGTGAGCTTTAATGTCAGTGGCAATCCCCAAGCCATTGCTGGTGGGGAATCGTGTTAATGGCAGTGGTGGAAATAAGGAAAAGTGTTGGGTACCTTCTTTTGGAAATTTCTCCGACTTGTCATTGACATGACTCAAATTTATACTGAAAGTGTGATCAATTCACTCTGCTCTTTTACCAAAGCATAGAGAACTATGGACAAAAACTGGTCAATAGGTTGAGTATTGTTGGGCTGGCGTGGACATAGTGGAGCACAGGCCAGTCTCCATACTCTATAATTCAAGGTCTCCATAACTGCTAGTACTCAACAAACTGAAAGAGACATGAGTTGGAATCCTACCATAGGTTTCCAAGATGGTGCCAGTATGTGGCAACTCTTTGAGAGATGGTTTCATTCATTAAATCTATTATAATCACTCTACTCTTTTAAATTCTTTAAAATATTTCCCTAGATGGATTTTTTACCTCACAATCTACCTCTTATGATCTTGCACTGTAGTTTTACTGTATAATGAACGAACAGTATGCAAGACAAGTTTTTGATACATGTGACAATAATAAATCAAATCCAATTCCAATTCTAATTTTTCTTTTCATTCTCTTTTTACCACCTTGATGTAATTCTGTCTGGATTCAAACTTCAAAGTTCAGGGTAAATGGATTATCATGAATGTACTACCTGGAGATTCATTTTCTTGCAGGTATTTACATAAAATAAGAAATACTATAGAATTTTACTAAAAACAAAGACTGACACACAACCAACATGCAAAAGAAGACAAACTGTGCAAATGCAAATAAGGGGTGAGTCTGTAGATCATAGAATTGGTACAGAGTAGTGATGAATGAAGTTATTCACAGTTCTGGAGTCAGATGTTTGGAGGATAATAGTTGTCCCTGTACCTGCTGGTGTTGGGCCAAGGGTTCTGTAACTCTTGCCCAATCATAGTAGTGAGAAGAGGGCATGGCCTGGATGGTGGGGGTCTTTAATGATGGATGCTGCTTTCATTTTAGCAGTGCTCCATGTAAATATGCTCAATGGTGGGGGAGGCTTTGCCTGTGATGGACTAGGGTGTATTCAACACTTTCTGTAGACTTTTCCATTCCTGGGCACATGTTTCCATACCAGGCCATGATGCAATCAGTTAGGATACTCTCCTCTGTAGAAATAGGAATCTATCAAAGCCTTTGGTGAGATGTCAAAGCTACACAAACATCTAAGAAAGTAGAGGCTCTGTTGCTAAATAAAAGTTTTTCATTAAATTTCATACCTGTGACAATAATAAACCAATATCAAAAATTAAAAAGAAGATCTAACATCAGGGACGGATGTGACCATTGAACTAGCAGATTACCAAGAGAGCCTTCCCAATTCACTAATATTCTGGATTGGAAGAAACCAGCATATTTCTCCATTCAGGACTAAATGTGGCCCAAGATTCACCAGTCTCTTGGAAACACAGAATGATATCACTGCAGAAGGCAGCCATTCCTCACTTGATTTTTGGAGGTAACTAACTAGTCCTTCTTCCACAACTCTCTCCCCACTGCCCTGAAAATTCTTTCCTTTCACACTCTTCAGCAGACTTCCATTGAATCTGCCCCCAGAATGACCTTGGTCACTGAATTCAAAGAGCTTTATTTGTCACAAGTACATTAATAAATACAGTAAAATGTGTCAAATTAAATCATCAAGAATTGTTCTGGGATAGCCTGGAAGTGTGCCATGCTTCCAGTGGCAATAGAGCATGCCCACCATGTTTTAACCCTAACTGTGGGAGGAAACTGGAGCATCTGGAGAAAACTCACAAAGTCACTGGGAGAATGTACAATCTCCTTACAGGCAACGGCAGAATTGAACCCCGATTAGTGGCACTATATAATGATTGTTCTAATTGCTATGCTGCTGGATTGGAAAAAGGATTGGAAAAAGCTACAGAAAGTTGTAAACTCAGCCAGCTGCATCATGTGCACTAGAATCCTCAGCATTAAGGACACCTTCAAAAGGTATTGCCTCAAAAAGGAAGCATTAGGACTCCCATCAATCAGGACATACCCTCTTCTCATTGCCACTATCAAGGTGGAGGCACAGGAGCCTGAAGACACATACTCAATATTTCAAAATCAGATTTAATATCATCGGCATATATTGTGGAATTTGTTAACATTACAGCAGCATTACAATGAAATACATGATAAATAAATACAGAGAAAAGAACTGTTCCATTAAGCATGTGTGTGTATGTAAAATATATAAAAAATGTATTAAATAGTTAAGTTAAAATAAATAGTGCAAAGTAATAGAAAGAAAAAAATAATGAGGTAGCGTTCATGGGTTCAATGTCTACTTAGGAATCGGATGACAGAGGGGAAGAAGCTGTTCCTGAATTGCTGAGTGTGTGCCTTTAGGCTTCTGTACCTCCTTTTCCCGATGGTAACAGTGCAAAGATAGCATGTCCTGGGTGGTGGGAATGGATGCTGCCTTCCTAAGGCATCGCTCCTTGAGATACCTTGGGTTCTATGGAGGCTTGTACCCATGATGGAGCTGAATAATTTTACAAATTTCTGCAACTTACCTTAATCTTGTGCATGAGGTACAAGATGGTCATGATGGTACCAGATGGTCATGCAGCCAGTCAGAATGCTCTCTACAGTATATTTGTAGAAGTTTTCAAGTATCACAGTTAATAAACCAAATCTTCTCAAACTCCTAATGAATTTTAGCCACTGTCTTGCCTTCTTTAAAACTGCATCAATATGTTGTGTTCAGGTTAGGTAATCAGAGATATTGAGATGCAGGAACTTGAAATTGCTCACTCTCTCCACTTCTGATCCCACTATAAGGATTGGTTTGTGGTCCCCCTTCTTACCCTTTCTAAAGTCCACAATCAGCTCTTTGGTCTTACTGACAGAGTACAAGGTTGTTGCTGTGATACCACTCAACTAACTGGTATATCTCTCTCCTGTATGCCCTTTCATCACAGCTTCTTCCCCTCTACCATCAGATTTCTGAATGGACAATAGATCCATGAACACTGCCTCACTATTTTTTCTCTTTTTTGCAATACTTACTTAATTTTTTAAATATATTCTTATTCTAATTTGCACATTTTATTGTGTGTTATACTGTACTGCTGCAGCAAAACAGCAAATTTCACCACATATACCAATGGTATTAAAGCTGATTCTGATTTAGATTCTATGAAAGAGCACTTACTTTTTCTCACTTAACACTTTCATTCTATTCTACATCCATCACTAGACAACTTGTAACTGCCCCCTAAAGCTGCCAGAAGAGTTAATGATAGACAATAAATCCCTGTGGCATCATCATTCCCTGAATAAACATGGTTGAACAGAAGTTCTCAGGCTCCCAGCTGATGCAACTCTATACACACCTGAGTTCAGCAGAGAGATGATGAGCCAAGGTTTCTCATTATCACAAACTCTCGTCTGTCAGATCTTAAAGGGCCACCTTTAGGTTTAGTTTGTGGCATGGCCAGAAAGTATTCAAAAGCATTTAAAATGATCACGTAACACACAAAAAAAAACACAGCAGGAATTCTGCAGGCCAAGCAATATCTGTGGAAAAGAGTAACAGTCAACATTTCAGGACCTGATGAAGTGTCTCAGCCCAAAACATTGACTGTTTACTCTTTTCCATTGATGTTGCTTGACCTACCGAGTTCCTCCAGCATTTTGTATGTGTTACCCTGGATTTCTAGCAACTGAAATATTCTGGTGTTTGTAAAATAATCATGCGAACAGTTTATCTATTGAACTGAGTTAAATGGCCTTAAATGGGCAACATGAAAAAAAGGACCTGTCAGAATCACGTTTAATACCCCTGACATACAGTGCCCATAAAAAGTATTCACCCCCATGAAGGTTTTCTGTTTTATTGTTTTACAATAAATTCACTGTGGATTGAATTTGGCTTTTTTGACTCTGATCAACAGGAAAAGACTCTTTCGTGTCACAGTGAAAACAGATCTCTGCAAAGTGATCTAAATTATTTACATACATACATATACATATATATATATATATATATAAAAAGCAAAATAATTGATTGCATAAGTGTTCACCCTCTTTAATATGACACACCAAATCACTGTTGCAGCTTATTGGTTTTAGAAATCGCATAATTAGTTAAATGGAAATCACCTGCGTGCAGTCATGGTTTTTCAATTGATTGTAGTAAAAACACACCTATATCTGGAAGGTCCAACTGCTGGTGAGTCAGTATTCTGGTAAAAACTACAGTATGGAGACATAGTAATGCTTCAAGCAGCTCTGTGGAAAGGTTATTGAAAAGCATGGGAGAAGATGGATACAAGGATACACTGAATATACCATGGAGTACAGTTCAGTCAGTTATCAAGAATTGGAAAGAATATGGCACAGATGTAAAGCTGCTAAGAGCAGTCAGAATCAGGTTTATTATCACTGGCATGTGACATGAAATTTATTAGCAGCAGCAGTTCAATGCAATACCTAATCTAACAAAGAGAGAAAAAATAATAAAAAAATAATAAATAAGTAAATCAATTATGTATAGTGAATAGATTTTTTTTAAATGTGCAAAAACAAAACTACTGTATGTTTTAAAAAATCAAGTGTGGTAGTGTCTGTCCTCTAAAACTGAGTGACTGTGCAAGAAGGGAACTAGTGAGGGAGGCCACCAAGAGACCCATGATAACGCTAGGGGAGTTACAAGATTCAGTGACTGAGATGGGAGAGACTGATTGGATGCTTCACAAGTCACAGCTTTACTGGACAGTGGTAATGAAAAGGCCACTGTTGAAAAAAAAAATCTTGGCTAGAGTATGCCAGAGGGCCTGTGGGAGACTCTGCAGTCAGCTGGAGGAAGGTTCTATGGTCTGATGAAATTATAATTGATCTTTTTGGCCACCAAACTAAATGCTATGTTTGGTGTAAGCCAAACACTGCACATAATCAAAAACACACCATCTTTACCATGAAAGATGGTGGTGGCTGCAACATGTAGGAAAATCCTGGAGGAAAATCTGATGCAGTTTGCAAAAGAACTGTGACTTGGAAGAAGATTTGTTCTCTAATAAGATAATGACCCCAAGCATAAAGCCAAAGCTATGTAGAAATAGCTTAAAAACAATAAAGTTAAAGTCCTGAGATGGGGAAGTCAGAGTCCAGACCTCAATCCATTTGAGAATTTCTGGCTGGATTTGAAGATGGCTGTTCACTAACTATCCCCATGCAATCTCACAGAGCTTGTGCAGTTCTGTACAGAAGAATGGGGAAAAATTGCATTACCCAGATATGCAAAGCTGGGAGAGACCTATCCACACAGACTCAAGGCTGTAATTGCTGCCAAAGGTGCATCTACTGACTTGAAGGGGATGAGTAATTATGCAATCAGTTATTTTCTGTTTAATAATTGTAATAAATTTAGACCAAATTTTAGAAATTTGTCTTCTCTTTGACACAAAGGAGTCTTTTCTATTACAGCATCAAAAAAGCCAAATTAATCCACTGCGATTCAATATTGTAAAACAATAAAACATGAAAGCATCCAGGAGGGTGGGGTGAATACTTTCTTAGGCACTATATATTGTGAAATTTATTGTGTTGTGGCAGTAGTGCAGTGCAATATGTAAAACACTAAATTACAATAGGAAATGAATATGAAATAACTTAGTAGTGCACAAAAAGTAAAAATACTGCAATTGTCCAGTCAGAAGTATGATGGCAGAGTGGAAGAAGCTGCTCCTGAATTGTGTTCCGGCTCCTGTAGCTCCTCTCCGATAGTAATGAGAGGCTATGCCCTGGGTGATGGGGGGAGTCCTTTCTGAAGCTTCACCTTGTGAAGATGTCCTCAATGCTGGAGAGGTTAGCATTGAGTTTGCAACCCTCTGCAGCTTTTTCTGATCTTGTGCAGTGGCCTCTCTGTACCAGATGATGCTGGAAACAGTCTGAATGGAAAGAGAAACTTGTTCCTTTAAATGAACCGTCCCTGCTCTGATCTGAAGATGATTACTGCTGAAGTGAGCATTCTGTTCACCTGACACTCCAGGCACTAAATGCACACAGGCCAATTGAGATACTAATAGGCTGTGACTTCAGTAACATCTGTTAATGCCAGCTGGCCTGCAGCTATCATCACTAGCATCTGACATCCAAACCAAAGAAGAACACAGACAGCTGGAAACATGTCTCAGGTCTATAGTGCAGATTCAGATTGATTTATCCTACAACATTAAGACCATAAGACATGGGTACAGAAATGGGCCATTCTGCCCATTGTCTTTTCTACCATTTCATCATGGTTGATCTCAAACCCCATTCTCCTGCCTTCTTTCTGTAACCTTTGATGCCCTGACTAATCAAAAAGAATCAGCCTCCATTTTAAATATTCGCAATTACTTGGCCTCCACAACCATATGTGGCAATGAATTCTACAGACTCACCACCCTTTGGCTAAAAAAATTATTTCTTGTCTCTGTTCTAAAGGGACTTACTTCTATCCTGAGGCTGTGCTTTCTGATCCTAGGCTCCCCACTTTAAGAAACATTCTCTCCATATCCACTCTATCTAGGCCTTTCAATATTCAACATCTTCCCTCATCCTTCTAAACTCCAGCAAGTATAGGCCCAGAGCTTCTCATATGATAATCCTTTCCTTCTTGGAATCATTCTCGTGAACATCCTCTTGTCCCTCTCCAATGCTAGCACACCTTTTCTTGGATGAGGGGCCAAAATCTGTCTGCAGTACACCAAGTGTGGTCTAACCAATTGTACATGAGAACGAGGATTTCCTTGGAACAGAATTATGGGGTTGTTAAATCATAAAATGAATCCTGTCACTGGAGCAACTCTTTGAAGTGCAACGTCAGTTTATTTTCAAAGTACATGTATGTCAATATATTGCCATGAGATTCACTTTTGAGAACAGTAGAACAAATAAATACAATCTGGTCAATGACAAACAAAACAAAGACTGACAAACAACCAATACGCAAAAGAAGATGATATGTGGAAATTAAATAATACAAAGAATGTGAGTTGTAGAGCATTGAAAGTGAGTCCAGAAGTTGTGGAATTGGTTCACAATTTGGAGTGAGTGAAGTCATCCACTTGGTATCCTCAAAGCAGTCAATGTGTCTTTGTGTCTGGGCATATTTTTCTAATTGCTATTAAATTTCCATGTCAATTTTCTGACTTTATTTCACCACCCTGACAGGCAGATAGTGCCTCCATTTTGTCTTTTGACCCAAAATTTAAATCCTTGCCATGTGAACTATCCAGCAGGAGCATGCTCACTGACCCTGTCCGTGCTAGTTATGATCCCTGTACATCTACATCAAATCTCCACTTCTCAGCAGTGTCATGTACCCCTTGACAGGTTAAAGAACCAGCAGAAATGGAAAACACATTGGAGTCTGGTAATGCTAATATCTAATAGTGTTTATTAGTAACTATGCAATACAGTACTATAAACGCAGATATATCAAACGGGTTAGGAATTTTATATATATATATACACACACACATGTGTGGAAATGATCAAAACTAGGCTCTTTCAAACCTAGGGCTGGATGAATATAGTCTTACAATGATGAAGAGAGTTCAGTTCAAGGTAGTTTGTTGAGTAACATTGGAGAGAGAGAAGTGAGAGGTGAGCTGATGCCGTCGATCTTCCTGTTGTCTTCTGAAATCCTGTTGTAGTCACCGACTATGACCATAACATGTACGACCGTTCTTCAGTGATGGAATTATCACCCAGGCAAGGATGGAAGCACAAATAATTCCCCACCGGTCGCACCTTGTCACACTGCTGGAGCCACTGATCGATTTCCCCGAATCGATCCCCCAAAAACCCCACCTTCCTGTGGGTGCAACAAAGCTCATTCAGTGTCCAAAACGGTGTGCCTGTCTGTGTAACAGCGGACATGGTTTTTATCCCCACATGTTGGACACCAGCTGTCCATCAACCTGTTCTCTCTGCAAGAACTTTGCAAGCAGGCAAGTATCCTTGTGGAAAGGTAAACAACCTGTAGAGAAACCATAACATCAATCTTTCGAGCAGTTTCTGTCTCTCTCTCTCTCTCTCTCTCTCACTGCATTGGATGCCTCCCTCTCTCTCTTAATAACAGATCAAACAGTGTCCAAAACCCGGTCTCATTCTCCCGACATTTCAAAGTAATAGTCCACAGAAAATATGAACCCTAGGGGTACATACAGCAGCATTGGTAAAAACAGCATTGGAACTTAAGCATTTTGCAGAAATAAAGCACTTGCCACTTCAAATTCTCAAAACAAACACTATTGTTCTAGCATTTGTGAATTGGTAAACTAAATTTGAATGAATTGAAAGCTTGAATTAAAGATCTGTAAGTTGATTTCTAGAATTCCTTGAGGAATGTACGCTATTTCATTTTTAGTCTGTGGCTCTGAAAGAATGTTACAATATCATTCAAATACAAGCTGGCTTTTCCTCCCCACTGAGGTCGGGTGAGAACTGCTGGTCATAGGATAAGGGTGAACTGTATTTAAGTGGAAATTCTTCACTCAGAGGGTGATGAGAATGTGAAACAAGCTGCCAATGGAAGTAGTAGATGCGGGTTCAATTACAACATTTAAGAGAAATTGGGATAGGTGCATTGATGGGAGAGGATAGAGGGCTACAGTTTGGGTACAGGTCAATGAGATTAGGCAGTAAATAGTTCAGAATGGACCAGATGTTTCTGTGCTGTAATTCTCCATGACTCTGTTCTCCTCATTTGATTGCTTTGTTTTCAATAGAGGAATGTTAGAAGCCAACATTATCTTGTCAATTGGTGCTACTGAGTAAAATTGAGAATCTATTCCTCCGGCGTTTCTGGTTGTATTCAATCACAATTCACATTGAGATTGTAGGAGGAGAGTCAGTAATGTACCAAACAGAGCCAACTGGATTATCCATCCATCCATTCAGTCAATCAAATGTGGTGCAGAAATGCTTGCATTCATATGTCCTCAGACTGCCCAAGAGGCCTCACAGCCAGTAAGCACTATCAGTTAGATGAAGATCCCATGAAAAACAAATCCTTTTTTTAAGGCTTATTGATAAACACTCAATGCTAAAGGAACTCAGCAAGTCAGACAACATCTGTGTAGGAGAATAAAAAGTCAATGTTTTGGGCTTAGACTATTCATCAGAACTGGAAAGGAAGGGAGCAGAAGTCAAAATGAGGTGGGGGAGGGAAACTGGCAGAAGATGGGTGACATCAGGTAAGGACGAAGGTAGGTGAGGGGGCTATTGAAAGGGAATGAAAATTTAGTAGGTGATGGGTAGAAGAGGTAAAGGGCAGAGGAAAAATGAGCTTGGTGAATCATGGAATAAAGCGAAGGAGCAGGGGAAACAGAGGGAGGAGAAGAGAAAAGGTGATTGAAGAAACTGACAGAGGAAGCAGTTTGGTCAGATCCTAAGAAAATCCCACTGCTTCTTTGAAGTATACCCTTACATCTTTTAAGACTGTCTCGGGCAGAGCCTCAGTTGAATGTCTCATCCTCAGGCATTGTCACAATTCCCTTAATATACTGATTGACCTGAATCATTAACTGGGTTTTTCTCTACAGATGCTGCCTGCCCTGCTGAGAATTTATAGCACTCTGTTTCATTTTACAACAGTCCCTCTGAAATGTGCTGGAGAAGCCTCAGAATTTCTTATATCCTTGGGGTACGTGCTGCAACAGCCACTGAAGTTGGGTGCCACAGTAGTGCCTTGGTTAGTATGACACTAGCTTGTGCATTGGAGCTTGGAGTTCCATTTTACGTCTTCTCTAAGGAGTCTGTATGTCCTCCCTGTAGAATGCATTGGTTTTCAGTGGGTGCAGTGGTTTCCACCCAGAGTCCAAAGACATACTAGCTGGTTGGCTAATTGGTCAGTGTAAGTTGTCCCATGATAGGCTAGGGTTAAATCGGGGGTTGCTGGGCAGTGTAGCTCCAAGGGCTGGAGGGCCTGTTCCATGCTGTATCTCAGAAATAAGTAAATAAGCCCAAAACTACTTGCAGCTGTGACTCCTCTGTGACAGGCAGAGGAGGAAGCCGAATAATTTTCATCCCTTTTAGTGTTTCATGCTGTTACCAATTAAGAGGAAAGGTTTGCTTATTGGTGGGTGAGTGGTTTGACTGCATAAAGTATGCCTGCGTGTGTAATTGCATATTGTGTGGGAATTATAAGTGCTCCAGCCTCCCATGAGATGTGGATGATTCAGCCACCTGCTCAGGGAAGTTAAGTTCTGACCATTACCAGTGGGCTGTCAGTGGTTTGTGCAGAGACCCATCTCCCTTTAATCAAATCATTTATCCCAGCTGTCATTCTGTGCAGTGTGCATCAGGGCACTGAGTTGCTGTGCTTACAATCTATGTGGTAAAATGTCAATTTGTCAATCACTAGGAATCAGTTCAGTTTGTAACCATTTGCAACTAAATTGGCAATAATCTAGGCTGACAAACCAAACCCTAAAAAGCAGCCAAAGATGACAAACTGACTGAAATAAAGTCAGAATATACTGGTGCTGTTTAGCAGGTTGGATAGTGTCTTGGGAGAGATAGATAAAGGCAACGTTACAGATCAATGGCCCTCCATCAGAAACATTGTGGACCTGAAAAACTAACTTTGCTTAAACACATGACTGTGCAGATGCCGAAAATCCAGAGTAAAATTCTCATGTCAGCCAGGATCTATGGAGGGGAATAAACAGTCAACGTTTTGACTGGTGGTAAAGTAGCATCAGCGCAGGACTTTGGGGCAAGAGATCCAGAGTTCAAATCCGGCCGGCTCCCTTGCATGCTCTCCATCTGTGCCCGGGTTGAGTGTCAAGCTAGCAATTCAATCTCATAAAAAAAACTGGAGAGGGATGAGCTTTGTCAGGTTTCAGATGAACAATGAACAACGATGAACAATCACCAGAAAGATTGGTGAAAAAAGCTTATCATCCCAACGACTCCACCAGGAGTCATTGCGCGCACACACACATACACACACACACACACACACACACACTTCAGACGTCTGGAGAGGAAAGGGGAAGAAACAAGAATAAGAAGTTCAAGGGAGAGAAAGAAAAATAAGCTGGTAGGTGATGGCTGAGACAAGGTGAGGGAATGGGAGGATAGGCTGGGAGCTGATAGGTGGAAGAGGTAAATGGCTGAAGAAGGATTCTGATAGGTAAGGAGAGAATGTACTTCTTTCTCCATGGGGAAAATCATGCAATGGTACAGCTTAGAAATGGGCTCTTTCTGCCACACCAGTCCTCATGTTTATTCCATTTTTCTGCTTTAGGCCTGTATCCCTTTAAGAACTTCTTATCCAATTGCCTATTAAACATAATAGTATCTGCTTCTACCACAATCTCTGGCAGCTAATGCCAGATAATTACCACTGTCTGTGTGAAAATCTTACCTCTCTGATTTGCATTTACTTTCTGTTCTCTCACCTTAAAACTATGCCTTCTAATTCTAGATATTGCTGCCCCTAGGTAAAAGTCTCCATGTATCCTGTGACCTTCAAAATCCTGCAATCTTCTGTATGGGCACCACTCAAAATCCTTTCTTTGAATGAGACTAAAGGCAACCTGTCCAATCTCTCCTTATAACCACATCCCTCCATTCAAAGTAACATGTTCATCAATCTGACCTGCATTCTCTCTGTCACTACCACATAGTGTAGTGACTAGAGCTCTACTCAATACTCCAAATGTGGTCTAGCCAAAGTTTTCTACAGCTATAGCTTGGATCCCAACTCTTGCACCAGTGAAGACAAGCACATCAAATGCTGCCTGGACTACTATTCACTTATGACACCACCTTCGGTGAGCTATGGGCATTAATGCTCCTAAGGTCTACTTATCCTACCAGAATTTGAATGTCCCTGTTCCCTGATCTGCGGTGTATCTCCAGTATTTTCTGTTTCTATTTAAGAAACAGCTTATGGTGACTTAAGTTTCAATCACAAACCACGTAGTTTGGAAAAACATAAAATATAGAACACAGGCCCTTCAGCCTATGACGTTGTTCCAAAACTTTAACATACTTTAAGATCAATCTAACCCCTCCCTCCTACATATCCCTCCATTTTTCTATCATCCCTGTACTAAAAGATTTTTAATTGCTCCTAATGTATTTGCCTCTTTCTATGTCCCACCATTTTCCGTATACAGAATCTACCTCTGACATCAATAACCTCTGTATTATGCCCTATTTCCACCCTGGGGGGGGGGGGAAGTCTCCAACTATCCTCCTATCATCTTGTACACCTCTATCAAGTCACCTCTCATCCTCCTTTGTTCCAAATAGAAAAGCCCTAGCTTGTTCAACTGAATTTCATAAGGCATGCTCTCTAATCCAGGCAGCATCCTGGTAAATCTCCTCTGTGCCCTCTAAAGCCTCCACATTCTTCTTATAATGAGGCAAACAGAACTGAACAAAATTTTCTAAGTGTGGTCTAACCAGGGATTTAGAGCTGTAACTTGGCATCCAACAAGGATATCAAATGAAAGGAAGGCCAACAAGTCAAACCAAGTCTATTTTCTTCCAAGTTCAAAGATCAAAGTAAATTTATTATCAAAGTGCATATATGTCACCATATACTATAGTGAGATTTATTTTCTTGTGGGCATTCACAGTAAATACAAGAAACACAATAGAATGAATGAAAAACTGCACTCTAACAGGATGGACAAACAGCCAATGTGCCAAGGAAAACAAACTGCAAAAACAAAATAAGAAAAAAAGACAAACAAAATATAAATAATAAATAAATAAACAAAAACCATCAAGAACATGAGAAGAAGAGTCTTTAAAGTGAGTCCATAGGTTATGGAAACAGTTCAGTGATGGATGAGTGAAGATGAGTAAAGTTATTCCCTCTGGTTCAAGAGCCTGATGGCTGAGGGGTAATAACTGAACCTGGTGGTCCTGAGGCAGTGGTGAGAAGAGAGCATGGCCTGGGTAGTAGGGATCCTTGATGATGGATGCTGCTTTCTTGTGTCATCGTTCCTTGCTCCTTTCATTACACTAAGATGTATTGTGGATTAGCACTCCTCATTTTTAGACAAATGTTTCAACAGTGGAAGTCCACTGCTGTAGCTGAGGAATTCAAGTTCACTTACATAATTACATGTAAAAATAAATATGAATTGTGAAGTTATCATTGAGCAATCACCTGTAGAGGAAGTAATTGACATTCTTTGCCACACTTACTTATTTATGACTCTTGACTTCTAATTACCCTCTAAAGTAGTAAACCACTTAATGTGAGCCTGTGGTACCAACAATGGCCATACATAAATTTTCAGAATCTATGTATTAGTCACAATAAAGAGGAAACAGAGAAGGAAGAATAATTACACCAATAAATAGAGATTTGACACATCCAGTGAAAAAATCATTTCATGGCTCAGGGCAGAAACTGTGGAAGACATTTTGAAGTTGGACCCACTTCTCTCCTTCCTCCAGCTACAAAATGGCTCCCATATGCTGGAACTTTCTTCTGTATTCTTCCATGCCAGTGCCACACATCAAATTCCAATCAGGAACAGGCCCTTCAGCCCAGAATGATGTACCCAAATTAAACTGGACATTTCTTCTCTTGCTCAGGAGTTCACTCCAGGCCTTATTCAGGCAGAAGTGATGGGACGACAATGTTCTTACATGGGGTTTCAGACCTGAAACATTAACTGTTTCTCTTTCTTCATATGCTGCCTGGTTTCCTGAGTCTTTCCAGCTTTTGCTGTTTTTCTTTCAGTTGTGACAGGCCTCAGTTAATATTGCCTAGGCCTAGACAGTGAAAGAAGGCCCAGAATGGCTTTAGAACAGTGATTTAAAACCTCCTGAATATTGAAAGACTAGAGTAGATGTGGAGAGGATATTCCCACTAGTAGGAAAGTCTTGGATTTTAGGACACAGCCTCAGAATAAATACATGTCCCCTTAGAATGTAGATGAGGAGGAGTTTCTTCAGCCAGAGGATGGTGAATTTGCCACAGGGGGCTGTGGAGGGCAAGTCACTAGGTCTATTTAAGGCAGCTATTGATAGATCTGTTATTGGTAAGGGTAATAGAGAGTCAGAGAATAGGGGGGAGGAAAAAATAGCCAGCCATGATTGGCTGGCAGAGGAGAGTTGATGAGCCAAATAGCCTAATTCTTCTCTATATCTTATGGTCTTCTGATCAAAAACTAGCAAGATCCTAGCATCTGGGTAAGTAGCCAACCAGGAAAACTTTCAGTTTCTTCTAGGTACATAGACTTAAATCCCAGTCTTTTAACTTCAGTATTTGGGTTCTGCATTAATCCAAATTTTAATTAAAGCAGCAGTGATCTTGCACAGTGCACCTTAATCCAATGCCATGAGGAGTCATTTGCTGCTACAGCCATGGATAAATTCCTAAACTGAGTTGTTCAGAAAAGATGAAATGACATTCAACACCTTGTCTAGAATCTTATTTATTTCTTTTGCTAGTGATTTAATTTAAGTAGCAGGCTAAACATAATTTACAGAATATAGGCTGATTGGAGTTCTCTGCACTGTGAGAAGCCTGTTATTATTTCAGCTCTATTTGATATACGGGCAATAACAGATATTAGCATGTAGTTAAGCAGCTCTCAAATTGGAGGTTGCCGTGAATGCAATGTTCTCTCCCTACAATTACCACAAGTGCCTTTTCAATTTGCATTACATAATATAAACAAAGGCACCATGCCAATATTTTTAACCAAATATATTTACCAAATGCTTTCACTTTGCAACTAGTTCCAGCACTGATTCATCCACAATTGTTGAAGGTTTCTAATCACTTTTGGCTCCATGGTAGCATAGCAGTTAGTGTGATACTATTACAACTCAGGGTGTAGGAGTTCATAGTTCAATTCATACATCCTCTAAGAAGTTTGTACGTCCTCCCCATAACTGTATGGGTTTCCACTGGGTGCTCCAGTTTACACTCTCGGTCCAAAGATGTACAAGTTAGTAGGTTAATTGGTCATTGTAAATTATCCTGTGGTCAGGCTGGGGTTAGATAATGGGGTTGCTGAGTGATATGGGGGCCAGGAGGGCCTGTTCTACAATGTATCTCTAAATAAGTAATAAATAATATTACATTAAGTTAATCGTAATTCCTTTCAAGGTGTTAGTCTAGGCAAAAATGAACCAATTGGTTTGGGAAAGTTCACTGTCTGACTTCCAGAAGTAGCTTACTCCATACGATCATAACAAATAGTAGCAGAGCTGGGCCATTCAGCCCATCAAGTCTGCTCCATCATGATCCCCCTCAACCTCATTCTCCTACTTTCTCCCGATAACCTTTGATGTCCTGACTAATCAAGAACCTATCAACCTCTGCTATAAACATACAAATATGCCCAATATGGACTCCAGCAGTATGACAGGGAATTGTAATTAATGTCAGTGCCACTAGGTTTGTGAGGGGTGGGGTCACAAGGTAATTACCTGATATTCAGCTCTGCGGGAGTATGGCCAAGGACACTGTCAGGTTTGAGCTCTATCAAGATTAAAAACAGAAAGGTATCACACAAAGCCATGAAGTAATTAGAAGATCAGATGGAATGTCAATTTTACTGTAAGGTAAATAGTGTACAAAAGTAAAAAGTCTTGGTTCAATGGTCTAGGGCGGGGGTCGGCAACCTGCGGCTCCCGAGCCATTTGTGGCTCTTTCACCTCTGTGCTGCGGCTCCCTGTGGCTTTGGGAAATAATTGGTCAGTATTTAATTAAAATGTATTTTATGTTAGTTTGTTAGCTTTTGAAATGTAATTCTAAATTTGAAGATTATGGTGATCTTGTACAATCTAAGTGTGGCGACACATTTCCTCACAATTAGCCAGCATTCCGGCTAAGGGAGATAGCCTACGGGGGTTTGTGAGTACGCGTCTTTTGCAGCATCTGTGTCCATGGGGGCTGGGTTGAGGGAGGCTTAAAAGCAAGGCTGTTTAGTTCGAATAAAGTTATTCGACTGCAGTTTACTGACTGCGTGAGCACACCGCTACAACGTGTTTTTATCGCTATTAATATACGTCACCACTGCCAATACCTGACACCCGCCAGTGTGCGATTTCTTTAATTTTTCGATCCAAGGTAAGCCAACTATGGAGAATTCTAAAAAAAGAAAAGTGACTGAAGAAAACAGAACGTTTAATGATACGTGGACAGATTCATTTGCTTTCACTGTTGACGAGACTGGTTTACCGGTATGCTTAATATGCAATGAGAAACTAGCAAACAACAAAAAGTCAAATGTCGCAAGGCATTTCCAGAATAAACACGCAGCCTTTGCTCAAAAATATCCGGATGGAGATGAGAGAAAAAAAGCCGTTTCGGAACTGATGCGGAAGGTTGATCTGAGCAAAAATCATTTCCAGAAATGGATGAAGTCTGGAAAATCAACGACATACGCCAGTTATATTGCCGCTCAGGAAATAGTCAGGCACGGGAAGCAGTTTACAGATGGTGAATGTATAAAAGAATCTTTCATTAAGATTTCAGAACATCTATTCACGGACTTTAAAAACAAGAGTGAAATTGTGCAGAAAATCAGGGATATGCCCCTCTCTGCAAAGACTGTCAAAGACAGAACCATAAAAATGGCAGAAGACATCACAAGACAGCAAATTAAAGACATCAATTCAGCTGTGGCCTACTCGATTGCCTGTGACGAGTCTAAAGACAAAGGTGATATTGAACAAATAGCGTTGTTCTGCCGGTATGTAAACTCTGCCGGGCCACAGGAAGAACTGATTGAGTTGATACCTCTAAAAGACCAAACACGGGGGGAGGACATCTGTGAGGCTGTCTTGAATTGTTTAAGAGCCAAAGGAATAAAGACCACCCATCTGGTGTCATTAGCTACTGATGGGGGCACCGAATATGACGGGAACGCACAAGGGAATTGTGGCTTTACTGCAGAAGTCGCTGGACAGAAAGCTGCTGACTTTTCACTGCATCTTGCACCAAGAGGCACTGTGCGCTCAAACATTTCCTCCGGAATGCACAGAAGTAATGGATGTTGTCATTCAGATTGTCAATAAAATAATGGCAAAAAGTTTAAATCACCGTCAATTCCGTTTGTTACTGGACGAGCTGGAAATTGCATATTCTGATCTCCTGCTGCACAACAAAGTCTGATGGTTGTCCAGGGGGGAGGTGCTGAAACGCTTTGTCGCGTGCCTGGAAGAAGTGAAAACTTTCCTGGGCAGCAAAGGGCTCAACTTTCCTGAGCTGGAACAGCCAGAGTGGCTGGAAAAGCTACACTTCATGGTAGACATGACAGCGCACCTGAACACGCTGAACACAGCTCTTCAACGGGGTAAGGACGTACAGCCCTGCACATGTTGGAGGATGTTTTGGCATTCGAGCGCAAGTTGACGTTGCTTGCCAGAGATTTACAGAAAGGCACATTGTCTCACTTCCCCAATTTGAGAGAGTTCAAACAAGGTCACGACATGATAAATTCGGAGTATTTACATTCTGCAATCATCGCAATGCAAACATCGTTTGGGAAACGCTTCTGTGAGTTCAGAGAGGAAAAAAACACATTATCCTTCCCGGTCACTCCCCTAAGCATCGATCCATCCCTACTAAATACGACTGCATTGTCAGGTGTGAGTCAACCTGAACAAGTATGATAAATATTTTAATTGCCTATTATTTTACGTATATTCATATGTTTTCATTGTTCAGTGAAATAGTCCTTTTATTTTTCAGGTTGACAGCTGGCTGACGTTATTTTTGGTTTGCTGCTGGCGGCAAATTTAAGTTTGGCGTTTTTCATAAATACAAGAAGGACTCAAATAGACGTTGAGTATTTTACTTAAAAGTAACCTTCAACCCAACGTCTTTTTTTCGGCGTTCAAAATGTTTTTGTTGCATGCAGAAATGAAATTTCATTTTCTCTGCAGGAGTTCATCAATTTCATAAATGCAACACATTATAGTTTGTTTATACATAGCATAAAGGCAAAACAAAACGTTGTATGCAGTGTTATTTCATTTTAAATGTCAAGCGGGTTTTGCGGCTCCCAGTGTTTTCTTTTCTGTGGGAAACGGGTCCAAGTGGCTCTTTCAGTGGTAAAGGTTGCTGACCCCTGGTCTAGGGCTTTGGTAGGGTCTCAGCTGTAATTCTGTGTATAGTTTGGGTCACCTTGTTCAAGGAGACAAGTACTTTCATCAGTGGCAGAGTTTCCTTGTTCTTTGACCTGGATATTTAATTTTGTTTCTCTTTTAGAAGATGCTGCCTGACCTGCTAAATGTTTCCAGCTTTTATCTCAAATATCTGGTGCCTGCAGAATTTTTTGTTTTCATTCATACAAGAGGTACTGCAGATGCTGGAAATCCAGAGCAACACTCACAAAATGCTGGAGAAACTCAGCAGGTCAGTTAGCATCTATAGAAATGCTGACTGTTTATTCCCCTCTACAGTTGCAGCTTCACCTGCTGAGTTCCTCCAGCATTTTGTGTGTTTTCATTTCATTTGCAGTGCACTGGGCTGTTTGGCATGCAAAACACCAAATTTTGCTTTGATTCATTAACTTAATGGGAAAATTAATGGGTATAGACCCAAAAACTCTTCATAGCTCATTTTCTTCTTTAAAAAAATCAGACCTACTGTAGGCCACCATGTGCAGTGGATGTCATCTTATCCCTAGAATCTTAAAGGAAGTAGTTGTGTAGATAGTGGATATGAAGTTTGTAATTTACCACGGGTCCCTGGATTCAGGAGCAGCCTCAGTATATTGAGAAACAGCAATTGCATTGTCACTCTTTAAGAAGGGATGGAAAGTGGAAAGAGGGAAATGAGGGTTGTTCACCTCACATGTATCACTGGGAAAGTGCTAGAATACATTACTAAGGAGAAGGCAGATTGATATTTAGATGTTCATGGACAATCAAACCACGTCAATGTGCTCTTATGAAAGGGAAATAAGAAACATTGAAAACCTACAGCACAATACAGGCCCTTTGGCCCACAATGTTGTGCCAAACACGTCCCTACCTTAGAAATTACTAGGCTTACCTATAGCCCTCTATTTTTCTAAGCTCCATGTACCTATCCAAAAGTCTTTTAAAAGACCCTATCATATCCGCCTCCACCACCATTGCTGGCAGCCCATTCCACGCACTCACCACTCTCTGACTAAAAAACTTACCCCTGATACCTCCTCTGTACCTACTCCCAGCATCTTAAACCTGTGTCCTCTTATGGCAACCAGTTCAGCCCTGGGAAGAAGCTTCTGACTATCCACACAATCAATGCCTCTAATCATTTTATACACCTCTATCAGGTCACCTCTCATCTTCCGTCACTCCAAAGAGAAAAGGCCGAGTTCACTCAACTTGTTTTCATAAGGCATGCTCCCCAATCCAGGCAACATCCATGTAGATCTCCTCTGCACCCTTTCTATGGTTTCCACATGCTTCCTGCAGTGAGGCAACCAGAACTGTGGCCAGGGGCCTATATAGTTGCAACATTACCTCTCGGCTTCTAAATTCAATTCCACAACTGATGAAGGCCAATACACCATACGCTTTCTTAATCACAGAGTCAACCTGCGCAGCTGCTTTGAACATCCTATGGGCTCGGACCACAAGATCCCTCTGATTCTACACACTGCCAAGTCTTACCATTAATACTATATTTTGCCATCATATTTGACCTACCAAAATTAACCACTTCACACTTATCTGGGTTGAACTCCATCTGCCACTTCTCAGTCCATTTTTGCATCCTATCGATGTCCCACTGTAACCTCTGACAGCCCTCCACACTATCCACAACACCTCCAAAGTTTGTGTCATCAGCAAACTTACTAACCTATCCCTCTTACTTCCTCATCCAGGTCATTTATAAAAATCATGAACAGTAAGGGTCCCAGAACAGATCCCTGAAACACACCACTGCTCACCGACCTCCATGCAGAATATAACCACTACAACCACTCTGCCTTCTGTGGGCAAGCCAGTTCTGGATCCACAACGCAATGTTCCCTTGGATCCCATGCCTTCTTACTTTCTCAATAAGCCTTGCATGGGGTACCTTATCAAATGCCTTGCTGAAATCTATATACACTACATCCACTGCTCTTCCTTCATCAATGTGTTTAGTCACACCCTCAAAAAATTCAATCAGGCTCGTAAGGCATGACCTGCCTTTGACAAAACCATGCTGACTATTCCTAACCATATTATACCTCTCCAAATGTTCATAAATCCTGCCTCTCAGGATCTTCTCCATCACTTACCAACTACTGAGGTAGGACTCTCCAGTCTATAATTTCCTGGGCTATCTCTACTCCCTTTCTGGAATAAAAGAACAACCTCCACAACTCTCCAATCCTCCGGAACCTCTCCCACCCCCATTGATGATGTAAAGATCATCACCAGAGGCTCAGCAATCTCCTCCTTCACCTCCCACAGTAGCCTGGGGTACATTTTGTCCGGCCTCCATGATTTATCCAACGATGCTTTCCAAAAGCTCCAGCACATCCTATTACTTAATATCTACATGCTCAAGCTTTTCAGTCCAGTGCAAGACATCACTACAATCACCAAGATCCTTTTCCATTGTGAATACTGAAGTGAAGTATTCATTAAGTACCTCTGCTATTTCCTTCACTTTACCACTGTCACACTTGATAGGTCCTATTCTTCCATGTCTTTAAAATTTTTCTGGATACTTTTCAAAGTCCAAAGTAGATGCATTTTCTTGCAGGCATTCACAGTAAATTCAAGAAACACAATAGAATCCGTGGAAGACTGCATACAACAGGATGGACTAATAACAAAGGTGCAAAAGACAACAAACTGTGCAAGGACAAAAAGAGGGGGGGGGCGGTGAAGAGATAGTAATAATAAATAAGCAATAAATATTGAGAAAATGAGATGAAGAGTCCTTGAAAGTGAGTCTATAGGTTGTGAGAATGGTTCTGTGAAAACCAGGATGTAATAAACAGGGTAGATAATGTACAGCCAATGCGTGTAGCATATCTAGATTTTCAGAAAGCAACAAGCAAAACTTCATGATATATAGCAAAGTAGCACACCCCACCAAACCCATATCAATTATCAATCATTCATTCTTACACAAGTTGGTTTTGCTCTCCACAAGGCTTACTGGTTAGTAGATCAATTTGTCACTGTAAATTGGTCTGTGATTAAGCTAGGTATAACTAGGTGGGTTGCTAGATGGTTGGCTCATTAGACCCAGATGGGCCTATTCCGTGCCAATTCTCTAAACAAACAAGCATTCACTCAGAAAAATGCTACATAAACAATTACTGTACAAAGTGATATACAAAGTTGGGAATTGTGCATTAGAATGGAAAAGCAGAGTAGTTAACTGATGGATTTGGGATGTGGATTATTTACAGTAGTTAGCAAGGTGCCGCAGGAATGTTGCTACCACCTCAACTATTCTTGTGATCCAAGGCAAAGTGCCTCGTGTCCAAAGTTGCTAACAGTTCAAAGATGGAACTTAGCAAGATGAGGACAAAAGAGCCTACACAAGATGTAGATATGTTCTGCAAGAAGTTGGAGTAAAATGGAGTATAATGTTGGAAAGCATGAGGTTAAGAAGGAAGAATGGAAAAGGAAATTATTACTTGAATGAAATGATAACATGATATGTGACTGTACGAATTGATCCTGGCCCTTGTACATGAAACACAAAATACTGTTGCACAGGTACACACTGCACTGGAGTACTTCATATGGTTTTGATCTCCAAGTCAAAATTGTGGTCAAAGTAAATTTATTATCAAAGAACGTTGAAGTATTTGTATGGCACAATGTACTACCACTAGATTAATTTTCTTGCAGACATTTACAGGAACATAAACATAGAGCATAGAGTAGTACAGCACAGTACAGGCCCTTCATCCCACAATGTTGTGCCGACTCTTAAACCCTGCCTCCAATATAACCACCCACCTTAAATTCCCCCATATACCTGTCTAGTAGCCTCTTAAACTTCACTAGTGCATCTGCCTCCATCACTGACTCAGGCAGTGCATTCCATGCACCAACCACTCTCTGAGTAAAGAACCTTCCTTTACTATTCCCCCTTGAAATTCCCACCCCTTACCTTAAAGCCATGTCCTCTTGTATTGAGCAGTGGTGCCCTGGGGAAGAGGCACTGGCTGACCACTCTATTTATTCATCTTAATATCTTGTATACCTCTATCATGTCTCCTCTCATCCTCCTTCTCTCTAAAGAGTAAAGTCCCAGCTCCCTTAATCTCTAATCATAATGCATACTCTCTGAACCAGGCAGCATCCCGGTAAATCTCCTCTGAACCCTTTTGAATGCTTCCACAGCCTTCCTATAGTGAGGCAACCAGAACTGGACACAGTACTTCAAGTGTGGCCTAACAAGAACTTTATAGAGCTACATCATTACCTCGTGACTCTTAAACTCTATCCCTCAACTTATGAAAGCTAACACTTTCATAAATCCGGCATGGATTCGTACGTGGAAGGTCATGTTTGATAAACCTTATTGAATTTTTTGAAGAAGTTACGAGGAATGTTGACGAGGGTAAGGCAGTGGATGTAGTCTATATGGACTTCAGCAAAGCCCTTGACAAAGTTCCACATGGAAGGTTAGTTAAGAAAGTTCAATCGTTAGGTATTAATGCTGGAGTAATAAAATGGATTCAACAGTGGCTAGATGGGAGATGCCAGAGAGTAGTGGTGGATAATTGTTTATCAGGATGGAGGCTGGTGACTAGCGGGGTGCCTCGGGGATCTGTTTTGGGCCCAATGTTGTTTGTAATATACATAAATGATCTGGATGATGGGGTGGTAAATTGGATTAGTAAGTATGCTGATGTTACTAAGGTAGGAGGTGTTGTGGATAATGAGGTGGGTTTTCAAAGCTTGCAGGGAGATTTATGCCGGTTAGAAGAATGGGCTGAACGTTGGCAGATGGAGTTTAATGCTGAGAAGTGTGAGGTTCTACATTTTGGCAGGAATAATCCAAATAGAACATACAGGGTAAATGGTAGGGCATTGAGGAATGCAGAGGAACAGAGAGATCTAGGAATAACAGTGCATAATTCCCTGAAGGTGGAGTCTCATGTAGATAGGGTGGTGAAGAAGGCTTTTGGAACGCTGGCCTTTATAAATCAGAGCATTGAGTACAGAAGTTGGGATGTAATGTTAAAATTGTACAAGGCATTGGTAAGGCCAAATTTGGAATATTGTGTGCAGTTCTGGTCACCGAATTATAGGAAAGATATCAATAAATTAGAGAGGGTGCAGAGATGATTTACTAGGATTTCAGCACTTAAGTTACAGAGAAAGGTTGAACAAGATAGGTCTCTATTCATTGGAGCGTAGAAGGCTGAGGGGAGATTTGATCGAGGTATTTAAAATTTTGAGAGGGATAGATAGAGTTGACGTGAATAGGCTGTTTCCATTGAGAGTAGGGGAGATTCAAACGAGAGGACATGATTTGAGAGTTTGGGGGGGCAGAAGTTTAAGGGAAACACGAGGGGGTATTTCTTTACTCAGAGAGTGATAGTTGTGTGGAATGAGCTTCCTGTAGAAGTAGTAGAGGCCATTTCAGTTGTGTCATTTAAGGTAAAATTGGATAGGTATATGGACAGGAAAGGAGTGGAGGGTTATGGGCTGAGTGCGGGTAGGTGGGACTAGGTGAGATTAAGAGTTCAGCATGGACTAGGAGGGCCGAGATGGCCTGTTTCCGTGCTGTGATTGTTATATGGTTATATGGTTACTCCACAAGCTTTCTTATCTACCCTATCTACCTGTGAGACAGCTTTCAGGGATCTGTGGACATGTACCCCCAGATCCCTCTGCACCTCCAGACTACCAAGTATCCTGCCAGTTACCTTGTACTCTGCCTTGGAGTTTGTCTTTCCAAAGTGTACCACCTCACACTCCTCCGGATTGAACTCCATCTGCCATTTCTGCATCCTATCAATGTCCCTCTGCGATCTTTGACAATCAACACCACCAACCTTCGCGTCATCTGCAAACTTACCAACCCACCCTTCTACCCCACATCCAGGTCATTAATAAAAATCATGAAAAGTAGAGGTCCCAGAACTGATCCTTCTGGAACACCACTAGTCACAACCCTCTAATCCAAATGTACTCCTTCCATCATGACCTTCTGAATCCACCTGACCAAACTTCCCTGGATCCCGTGCCTTCTGACTTTCTGAATAAGCCTACCATGTGGAACCATAAGGAAATATAATAGATTATGAAAGCTGTACATTAATAAGGAGTGGCAATGTGCAAAAGATGCATATTATATAGAAGCATTATAAATAAAGAATTCTGAGAACATGAATTGTAGAGTCCTTGAAGGTGAATATTGAAGTGATTTTAAGTATATTTAAGTACTCTCAATTTGGAGGCCGTGCCAGGAAGTTTCACTTGGTTGAGTCCTGGGAAGAAAGCTCTGATGAAGAAAGTCTGAGCAGGTTAAGACTAGGCCCATCGGAGTCCAAAGAATTAAGTGACTCCATTAGCTATCAAAAGACGAGAGAGTATGGGACTGAGACCTGTAGAGTCTGAAGGGTCTGATTGGGTGGAGATGAAAGAAAGTTTTCCTGGTAAGTGGAAAGGAGTCAGGAATCCAGAACTTGGACATGTAGTTTTAGAATATGGGATTGCTCATTTAATTGGTTGTCAGGAGGAACTTATTCTCTCAAGTGGGCTGAGGACCTTGAAAGTCTCTTCGCTAGAGAACTGTCGCTAGAGAGGAGTCAGTGTAAAAATTCAAGGTGCAATTAACAACAGAGAAAGCCATTGGGGTCAAGATTAAATTAGCTATGACATTATGTTAAATTGTGAAATAGCCTCAGGAGTCTGATTAGCATCTCCCAGTCCTATTATATTCATGAAGAATATCAAACCAGAAACTCTTATTGAGGAGGGCAGTCAAAAGGTAAAGTCAATCATTAAAAACAATAGATAGTTACATGAAAAGTAATGAGGTGACCTGTGCACAGCTTCCTGTTTCTGCCACTGAGGGTCTCAAGCCTAACTGATAAATATTGAATGGATGTTTTCTTTCATTCTCTACTCCCCTCCCTTCCTTCTTTCCATACGTATAAAGCCCAATGTAGTACCAGCATTTCCCTTATTTATTTCGATCGTTCTCCTGATGAACTAGAATCTCTTGATGGAGGCTGGGTGATGGATGGAATTATCAGATTGTGATCCCAAAATCATTGTTGATTACTTTGGAACCTGCAAAAACACACTTGCTGGCATTGTGGGGTTTATAATGATGAGGTTGAAGACTGCACATTTATTCTTGTGTCAGGCAGGCTGGAGCAGCTGGGTAAGAAGGCATTGGTGGAGGTGGTGATGTTGTCACTGGCAATAGCAATTACTGGCTTCTCCTGTGTGCGTCACAATTCTGTCACTCTGAACTGGCGGAGCCGATTATTTTCTTCTAGTGTTTAAACTTCTCCTGAACCTTAATTATATTTACAATAAATATCCTCCCCAGAATCTCTCCATAGCAGTGAGTCTTTCAAATAAACTACAGTGGAAATTGCTGTGTCTGATACAGGTGTGTATATGTGTGAAGCAATTATCCCAGCTGTAACTTTCCTAGTGAGAGTGGCACAGTAGCATAGTGGTGGTTAGATTAATGTATTACAGTGCCAGCCATTGGAAGATCAGAGTTCAATTACTGCCACTGTCTGTAAGGAATTGCTATCTTCTCCTCGTGACCGTGCTTCTTTCCACTGGGTGCTTCGGTTTCTTCTCTCATTTCCAGAGATGCATGCGTTAGGGATAGTAAGATGTGGGTATACTACGTTGGCACCAGAAGCATAACTCTCGGAGTGTGGTCATTGACACAACAACACTTTTCGCTGTATGTAGTAATGTTTCAATATACAAGTGACAAATAAAGTTAATCTTAATTGTCATCTTTTTTTCAAGTTTATGGTTATCTGACTGTACATGTATACAGTTAACAGCTCACTGAACTAGTGACGAGGCCTCGGTGGTGGCAGGGTATTCATTAGTCTTACAGCCTGTGGAAAGAAGCTATTACCCAGACCAACAGTCCAAATCCTGATGCTTCTGTACCTTCTTCCTGTCAGTAGTGGGTCAAAGAGATTGTTGGTGGGAATCCTCAATGCTTGCGCCCTTCATCTACCAAGCTCCCAGTAAACGTCACATCTAGGGGGGGTAGGGAGACTATTTTTTTGTCCTTTGTAGGGTCTTCAGTCTGATGCCTTGCAGCTTCCATACCTCACAATGATGCAGCCAGACAGGACACTCTTGATGGTGCTCCTGTGGAAAGTTGTTAGATTGAGAGAGGGGGGCTCAAAACTGCTGTGGCTTCTTGAATAGTGAGGATTGTTGTGGGTCCAGGTTAGAGCACCAAGGAGCTTTGTGCTCTTCACTCTCTCCATGGCAGAGCCATTGATGTGGAAAGGAGGGGTTTTGAACTGAAGTCCACAATCGTTTGTCGCTGACTGTCCTTTCTTCGGGAAGCAATGGGGGTTGATATCACAGTGATTATGTTTTGGACTGTTAATCCAGAGAAATGGGCTAATGGTCTGGAGTATGCAAGTTCAAATCCCATTTGGCTGGCTGGAATATTTAAATTCAATTCATTAAATAAATCAGGCATCATTTTTAAAAGGAAAGCTAATGCTACTAATGCTGACCATGGAAACTACATGATTAGTTTTATAAACCCATTTAGAAAGTGGAATTACCTGACATGATGCACACAACAGTCCTCCGTCATGGGTTACAGCTGGTGGATAACTCACCACTCCATTAATGAAATTTAAAGAAAGGAGAAATAAGTAAAAACTGTAAAATGGTTTTTGTAAATGCTATATTTCTAACAGAAGTCCATAAATTTCCTTGTTGGATTCTAATATTAATCTTCCATTTTTCTTTTATTTTAAGTTTCCTATTTTCCTCCATCTCAGACATTTTTACTATCTTACTCAATCTACTCTTTCCTCTCTGTTCATTATAAACTCCAGACTGTAAGAATCATCATCATCATGCTGCACACTTTGAGGCTCAATATTGATTTCAATAATTTCAGAAACCTTTCTATTCCTGTTTGTGTTAGAATAGTCCAGTTCCTCTGTAACCATCCCTTCATCTGGTCTTGCCCATTATCTACCAGTTTGTAATTGCCCCACCTCTCATTTCCTTATTTTGTCTTCTGCCCTGTTCCCTTCCAGAACAGATGAAAGATTTTGGCTTGGAATATTAACTGTTTATTTCCCTCCATAGATGCTTCCTGCCTGCAGAGTTCCTCCGTAAACATTCTTCAGAAAGATATCCTTCCACAATATCAGTCAGTTTTTCTTTCCCCACAAGTACTGTTTGATCTGTGAGGTAGTACCAATATCTTCCAATTGGTTTAAGGTACATCCATAGCTTGAACTTGCATTTCACAGCTTTGGTGAGTCCCTTGTTTATTTCCTCTCTCCATAACTTCCTCACTAATCTCTCAAACAGGTAGCTTTTTAAATAGTGACAATAGCTTTGCCCTATCAGAGAAATTCCCTTTTTCCTATCCATCCCACCTCCCACCAATTTGTTCTTTGTTCCCAGTTCTGATGGTATTTTTTTTACCTGATATGTGAACTCTCTTCCTCTTACCTCAGATGTTCCCTGAGTGTTTACAATATTTTCTCTTTTTTTTGCATCAGATTTGAAGTATCTGCAGGTTTCTTTATTTTCAGCTATTACTTTCATGTGACACAGATATGAGGCACATACAGTGGGTTGAAACTAATTGTCAATGCAAGCACCAAGAAGTTATTGGCATTTTGTCCTGAATGATTAGTTATGGAATCTTGATAGATGGCTTTTAGACAGTAACCTTCAGTATGTCTAGTCTGGCTGAGAATGAGTGTCTGGTCTGTTCTGTTGTTACATCCAACTACTTTTCAATAACAATATATATGCTCCATCTATTACATTTCTAGACACCTGCTACTCTTCCCCTCCAATCTTCCTCCCATTATGTTTTGTACTCTGGTTACTATTCCCACTGGAAAGGAAAATACAATGTTAATAAGAAATTTGAACATACAAAAAATCAACAATTAGTCAATATAATGGTTCAGGTGCAAGTCAATAGACAATAGACAATAGGTGCAGAAGTAGACCATTCGGCCCCTCGAGCCTGCACCGCCATTCTGAGATCATGGCTGATCGTTTACTATCAATACCCGGTTCCTGCGTTTTCCCCATATCCCTTGATTCCCCTATCCATAAGATACCTATCTAGCTCTTTCTAGAAAGCTTCCACTACCTTCCGAGGCAGTGCATTCCAGACCCCCACAACTCTCTGGGAGAAGAAGTTTTTCCTTAACTCTGTCCTAAATGACCTACCCCTTATTCTCAAACCATGCCCTCTACTACTGGAATCTCTCAGCATCTGGAACATATTTCCTGCCTCTATCTTGTCCAATCCCTGAATAATCTTATATGTTTCAATCAGATCCCCTCTCAACCTCCTTAATTCCAGTGTGTACAAGCCCAGTCTCTCTAACCTCTCTGAGTAAGACAGTCCAGACATCCCAGGAATTAACCTCGTGAATCTATGCCAGACTTCCTCTACAGCCAGGATGTCCTTCCTTAACCCTGGAGACCAAAACTGTACACAATATTCCAGGTGTGGTCTCACCAGGGCCCTGTACAAATGGAAAAGGATTTCTTTGCTCTTGTACTCAATTCCCTTTGTAATAAAGGCCAACATTCCATTAGCCTTCTTCACTGCCTGCTGCACTTGCTCATTCACCTTCAGTGACTGATGAACAAGGACACCTAGATCTCTTTGTATTTCTCCCTTACCTAACTCTACACCATTCAGATAATAATCTGCCTTTCTGTTCTTACTCCCAAAGTGGATAACCTCACATTTATTCACATTAAACATCATCTGCCAAGTATCTGCCCACTCACCCAGCCTATCCAAGTCACCCTGAATTCTCCTAACATCCTCATCATATGTCACACTGCCACCCAGCTTAGTATCATCAGCAAATTTGGGACTATCAGTCAATGGGACTAGATAGAAGAATAGTTCAACATAGACTAGATGTGCCAAGAGCCCATTTCTGTGCTGTAGTGCTCTATCACTGAGTCCAATCTGTGTATCCAGCTAGTCAATTGTTGTTTTAGAAAAAAAATGGCATCTGCTTGTTCAAACTTTGAAACACTGTTCTGACAGGTGCCATGCGGTACTCCTTGTGTATAAGTAAATAAAATGTATTTGAGCAATGAGTGCAAGATGAGTCAAGTTAATTGGCAGCAATAATTTTACAACATTAAGCTTTTTGTAGCATTATGCTTCTGAATTAGTCACCTTGGTCAGGGCTCTGGAATTTCCTCTAAACTCTGGACTTTACCACACCATGGTAAGCAAAATGATATTGCAGCACCATGGACCCAGGTTCAATTTCCACCACTGTCTGTAGGGAACTTGTATGTTCTCCTGTGACCATGTGGATTTCCTCCAAATGCACTGGTTTCTTTCCATATTCCAAAGACGGATGGGCTAAGTTAATTGGTCACACAGTGTAATTGAGCAGGGCAGGCTTGTTGGGCTGGAAGGGCCTGTTACTGTGCTGTATCACTAAATAAATAATAACACCATCCTTCAATAAATAATGGAAGGAAAGGGAACATAACTAACACCAGTGACCTCCTTCCCTGCTGTGAATTCTAAGAATTCTATTTCAGAAGGTTAATAAAGCATATCTGTCTTGATAGATCTGCATTGACTTCAGTGGCAAATGTTCTGACGTCTGTTATTGACCATTACTTTTTTTATTTCAAAACTAAACTTTATTCATAAAATATAGATAGACAGAAGAATACCTTGTATGGATCTATTTCTTTAGTGCAATGACTCTCTTTAGCACTACTTATTGACTGGTAACTTTCCCTGGTGCTTTGATTCGTTGTTCGCTCTATCTACAAAGTGAGCCTACCTCTGAGTGTGTACTTTCATTGAATTGATATGTAGTTCTACAGACACAACATATTAGCAATGAGTACGAGCCTGAACATCAGCTGATATCACCAAATGCACTGATAGTTACAAGACGATAGAATTCGGAGGAAGGAAGAGTGATAGTGAAAGTGCGAAGCAGTATGGATCAGCCATCACAAATGCTAACAGAAGAATGCATGAGTAATATTGTACAGTACATAGGGAGAGGCGCACAACCAGTGTGGTTAAAGTGAAAATAACATGACGATGATATTAGTTGGGAAAGTTGATGAATTTGACAGTGCTAATGAGAACCAGGAATCATAATCAACTGTATTATAATGCAAATAACATGGATGAGGAAAAGAAAGCCTCCACGCTTCTCAGCTCGAAGGGTGTTAAAACGTAAAGGCTCTTATGCAACTTAGTAACTTCAGAAAAGCTGGCAAGCAAGGTGTTCCATGTAATTGTTGACATTTTATAACATCACTTGAGCCCTAAATGGCTAGTAACAGCTGAAAGATTTAGATTTCACAAAAGGAACCAGTCAAAGGATGGAAGCATTTCTGAATAAATTGCAGAACTGCATAAGCTTTCCCAGTACTGTGCTTTGGAGAGTGTCTTTCTGATGCATTAATAGACAGTCTTGTATGTGGCATGCATAGTCAAAGCACTCAAAAGAGGATAATGTCAGAGACACCAGGCCTTAAAATGTGCATTAATAATTGCAATATTGGTAGAGACTGCAGAAAAGTTGCATCAGAACTATAGAAAAGAATGTGAAACACACAAAATGTCCCTGAATGGTGCAAAAAGCCAAAAATGTTATAGATATGCCAAATCTTCACATGATGCAAATGACCGTTGTTTCAAAGAAAAAATTTACAGAAAATGTAGCAGATGAGGCCACATAGACAGAATGCACAAGTCAGATAAAAAGCACAAGCAAAGAAAAACCGCACAGAGTGAAACATTTCAATATGAATTAAACAATTGCATGAAGTATCTGAATGTAAAACTGAATCAGGCAACTGAGTCTGACAAAGGTGAGCTATCATGCCTAGAACTGTGTAGCATTCCAAAAACAGATTGCAAAATCATATGGATTACAACAGGTGTGTCTGTTGCAAAAACCTCTGCAGTCTTTTGAAGACCCCTGACCTGGAGCAGCACACTGACTTCAGTTCTTTGCGGAAATGGGAGCTGTTCTCAGGGTTCCAGGGCTGGCCATTGTTTGGCATGCCAAGGGTTTCTGAGAGACCGGCTTGGATTTGGAAGCCTAGGATCTCAGGGCTCTGGAGATGGGTGGATTGAGGGTAGTGTCACGGCAGGATCCCCGTGTGTCATTGGGGGAGTCGGAATATCTACTGCTGTGTGCCCAAAACCCGGGATCTTTGGGAACAGAGCTCAGAAAAGGTGACGTAATGGACTTTTAACATCATAAACTAGCAAGTTGTTTGTTATGTCTCCCTGTTAGCTGGGGAAAGACAGAGACACCTCTTTCTCCCTTATTAGGGAGACAGAACCTGTGGTACGTTGAATGCCGGGTGAAACACAAAATCTTTGTGGTAACTGCAAGTCTGTGTCTTTGCTATTGCTTTGTTCACGCTTGAGTGCTCAGTGGTGGGTGCTGATGCTTTATTTCACTGAAGGGGAGAGGGGGATCATCGTTTGCTGTCGCTTATGCATGGGAGGGAGGAGAGCTAGGAGGGACTTCTCGTGTTTAACTGTCATTCATTCTTTGAGGCACTCCTCTATTTTCATGGATGGTTGCAAAGAAAAAGCATTTTATGATGTATATTGTATACATTTCTCTGATATTAAATTGGATCTTTGAACCTTTTGAACCTTTGAAGTCCATTAAAGCTATGGACAAGGAGGACACTTCTCTGCAGCACAAAGTGGACAACCTACTTTTTGTGTATCAAAACTCTGTTCATTCAATGACAAAGCAAACAGCTGCAATGGTGTTCATGGACAGGAATCTGAGATCTTGCATAGACCTCCTGAAACCAGATCTCAGGAGGAACGTGCAGAATAAACAGTTCAGCCAGTTGTCAAGTGAATCAACAAGGAACTTCCAGGTTGGGCAGGAAGTCCTACCACAGGATTTGCAGGAGGACAAGTGGTTAGCCGAAGGAACTGGACCACTGATCTACATAGTGGATGCTTGCGATCATACATGGAGTCATTATGTGTTCCTGATATTGAATGCTCAGCTGAAGAACACACCTGAGTTGACTTCATCCAAAAAGACAGATACATTACAGCCACTGGTCTTGCTTCTCAGTGATGACCATATCACTAACAGTAAAATGACACCCACAACAGAGCACGTTTTTGACAAGACACCAGCCAAACCTGATGCCACTCCACAGGTCCAGAGGTGCTATCCTGAAAGAAACAGAGTGCCACCCAAAAGACTGAACCTTTAGTGCAGTGAAGTTATGGACTGTTATTGAGAAAGCACATTTATTTGAATATGGTTTGTTAAAGGGAGATTGAATGTTTTGTTACATATACAGTTTATGTTACATTAATCTAAAGGGAGAGGAAGAGTAATGTATGGATCTATTTCTGTTATTTCAATGACTGCCCTTAACACTACTTGTTGACTGATAACTTACCCATGCACATTCATCTGTTGTTTACTCTCATTGCAAAGTGAACACACCTGTTAACCTCGCCTTCACGTACATGCTTTTATTTAATTGATGCATAGTTGTACAAATGCAACACTTACTGCCGCTGGTCTTTACGGCATCTGTCTCCCTGGAAATCTTCTCTATTGCACTCCAGGTGTGGTTCAGGGTCATTATTTCTGCCTCTATGGAATGCCGCCAAGTTTTCTTTAGTCTCCTGTGCTTCCTCCGCCCTTCAGGGGGGCAATGATATGCTATCTTGATGATGCTCTCTTTTCATCACGTGCCCAATCCATCCCCAATGGTTCCTCATTATGATTGTGGCCACGTCCTGTTGGAACACTGAAGGAATAGATTGTGGTTGGAGATCTTTCTTGACCAGAAAACTTGGGGGGGTCGTCTGGAAGCTCTGTGCAGAGTATCAACTACTTGACTGCTGACCAGTAGAAGAGTGTGGACTGAACACAGTTTTGGTATAATTTCACCTTGGTGTGGACACCATACTTGGTTGATCTCCATTTGTTGCTCATTGATCTGAAGACATTTCTAGCTTTACTGAGTCTGCACTGTCCTGCCAAATGATGCTGCTCAGTTATATAAATCTGACAGTGCTGGGTAAGTCAACAACAGATGCCTTGGTGGGAGGAGGAGACTCTACATTGAGGGTCATGGTTTCATTCTTTCTCTTGAGTTCACCAAAGGTATACAGGCACTAAGTTTTCTCTTGTACGTGCTGGTGTGTATGAAATTGTAATGCAAGATCATTCACAAAGTCATTGTCTTCTAAAGTAGAGAATAGAATTAACCTAACGCCTCTCTGCTTATCTCTCCTTGTTTGTCTCATGACCCAGTCAATCACCAGGTTAAACAATATCGCCGACATCACACAGCCTTGCCTGAATCTTGTCCTGACTTCAAAGTTCAAATTGCAGTCCCTAAGTGCAGGTGAAATTATCATTGGAACAGTGGGTAAACTGGACAATGTTGGAAGGGATCTCATATAATCTGAGAAGTCACCAGAGGCTCTCCCTGTGGATGCTATTAAAAGCCTTTTCTAAATCCAGGAAATTTACATACAGTTGTCTCTGCCACTCTGTGCACAATTCTGTGATGTTACTCAGTGTGAAGATCTGGTTGACACAGTCTCTGTTTCTCCTGAAGGCAGCTTGTTCTTCCCTCAAGCACACATTGACGGCATCTGTAATCTGTTGGACAATGACTTTGGTGAGAATCATGCTGGGCACTGATAAAAGTGTGATGCATGTCAGTTGTTGCAATCTCTGACCACTCCTTTCTTGGGGATCCTAGCAATAACTCCCTTCATCCAGTCCTTGGGTACTAGCCCCTGTTCCCAGATTATACTAAGCAGTCTTTGTAGGATGGCTGCTGCAGCCTTTGATTCAGCTTGGAACAGTTCGACATTCAAATTGTTGTGTCTTTAATGAATCAATCGCAGCAATAATCTCTTGCGTGCATCTGCATTGATGTCAATGTCCTCTGCTGCCCCGTGTATGTCAGGACCTTCCCCTGGTGGTGCTCTATTCAGCAATTCTCTGAAATACTCTGTCCAAAGTGCTTCTTGCTCTTTCTCAGTTGTCAAAAGCAGATCGTTCTCACTCTTAACTGAATCTGATCTTGAACTTTCTGCATACCAATTGTGAAATCTTGTTTATATTCTCCTGATCACCACAGTTGGTTACTGCTTCAGCCTCTTCTGCAAGGTCTTCCATGTAAACTCTCTTATCCTGTCTCACAAGTCTCTTCATTTTCTTGGTAGCTTCAGTGTATGCTAGTTGAAGTTTCACCTTAAACAGTGTTCACTTTGCATCTAATACTACCTTCTTCCAGTCCTTGGGTCACATCCTGCAAGGATCGCAAGATCTTCCATCTGCAGACCCCAGAGACTCCCGGCTCCGCCACTAGCAGACGTGAACTTCGGATCGCGGCCCCGGCCATCGATCTTGGCGCTACCAGCCTAGGGCATATTCAAAACCCAGACTCCAGCACCATCATTGTGGGTTCCAACGACCATGGACACCTTCAAAAGCAATTGCACAGCCTCCAACTGTGACTCCAGCTTGAACTCTAGGCCGGGTCTTCACATGCTGCGATTGTGACTCCCATCTCCCCTTCCCCCACCACCACTCTGAAATCCCTGCTCCCTGTCACATCGTCAGTTCCTGGGCCCTTAGAGGCTCCATCTTCCTTGCACCCCAACCTTCCCTCTCCACCGACACCACCAGCTTCCCCCCTCCCCCCTCTGAACCCATTCCCTCCGACCTTCAACTCTCTGAGGCAAAGCGCTCTGTCCTCAGTAAGGGCCTTACCTTTGTCCCCCTTCACCACACACCTCAGCGAGTTCCACGTATGCCAAGACGTTGAACTTTTCTTCCACTGGCTCAGCCTTTGAGCCTACTTCTTCGGCAAGGACTCTCCCACCCCACCGATGACCCCTTCTCCCATCTTCAACCCTCCTCCTCTTCATGGATACCCCGTTCTGGTCTTCTGCCTGCTCTGGATCTCTTTTTTGCTAACTGCCAATGGGACATCAGCCGAATTGACTTCACCACACCTTATTCCAATTCCAGCCTCACTCCTTCCTGCTCTTCACTCCCACTGCACCAATCCCAACCTTACTATAAAACCCGCTGATAAGGGGGAGCGCTGTTGTAGTCTGACGTACTAACCTCCATCTTGCTGAGGCACAGCGACAACTCACTGATATCTCCTGTTATTTACCAATCAATCATGACCCCACTACCGAGCACCAGGCCACTGTCTCCCACACCATCACCAACCTTACCAGCTCTGGGGATCTCCCATCCACTGCCACCAACCTCATAGTTCCCACACCCTGCACTTCCCATTTCTACCTCCTACCCAAGATCCACAAACCTGCTTGTCCAGGTAGACCAATTGTCTCAGCTTGCTCCTGCCTCACCAAACTCATTTCTGTGTACCTCAACGCTGTTTTATCCCCCCTTGTTCAATCCTTTCCCACCTATGTTTATGAAACTTATCACGCTTTGCATTTTTTCAAGGATTTTAAGTTCCCTGGCCCCCACTGCCTTATTTTCACCATGGATGTCCAGTCCCTATATGCCTCTATCCCCCACCAGGAAGGTCTCAAAGCTCTCCACTTCTTTTTAGATTCCAGACCTAATCAGTTCCTCTCTACCACCACTCTCCCCCGTCTAGTGGAATTAATCCTTACTCTCAATAATTTCTTCTTTGGCTCCTCCCACTTCCTACAAACCAAGGGTGTAGCCATGGACACTCGCATGGGTCCCAGTTATGCCTGCCTTTTTGTTGGCTTTGTGGAACAGTCCATGTTCCAAGTCTATATGGGTATTCGTGCCTATATGGGTATTCCTTCGCTACATTGATGACTGCATTGGCGCTGCCTCCTGCACACATGCTGAGCTCGTTGACTTCATTAACTTTGTCTCCAACTTTCACCCTGCCCTCAAATTTACCTGGTCCATTTCTGACAACTCCCTCCCCTTTCTTGATCTTTCTGTATCTTTCTCTGGAGACGGCTTATCTACTGATATCTACAATAAGCCTACGGACTCTCACAGCTACCTGGACTATTCCTCTTCCCACCCTGTCTCTTGCAAAAATGCCATCCTCTTCTCACAATTCAGATTCAGATTCAGTTTATTGTTATTTAGAAACCACAAATGCAATGCAGTTAAAAAATGAGACAACTTTCCCCAGAATTATATCACAAAAGCATATGACAAAACAGACTACACCAGAAAAACCACGTAACATTTGGTAATCCCCAATCCAGAGTCTGGAGAGGCTGCTGTGTATTAATATCACGCTATCATCTAGCGCGTTCCCCGAAAAGGAGCTCCAAATCCACCAGACAAAAACAAGACCAAAAACTAAAGCTACAAGACCTGCACAAAAACACATAATTAAAACATATAGTTACAACAATGCAAACAATAACATAATTGATAAAAAAAACAGACTATGGGCACAGTAAAAATAGTCCAAGATGTTAAAGTTCAAAAGAATTCCTCCGTCTCCGCCGCATCTGCTCTCAGGATGAGGCTTTTCATTCCAGGACGAAGGAGATGTCTTCCTTTTTTAAAGAAAAGGGCTTCCTTTTCTCCACCATCAACGCTGCTCTTAAATGCATCTCTCCCTTTTCACGCACATCCACTCTCACCCCATTCTCCTGTCATCCCACTCAGGATAGGGTTCCCCTTGTCCTCACCTACCATCTCACCAGCTTCCGTAACTTCCACCACCTCCAACAGGATCCCACTACCAAGCACATCTTTCCCTCCCACCCCTCTTTCTGCTTTCCGCAAGGATTGCTGCCTACGCGACTCCCTTGTCCATTTGTTCCCCCCACCCCCCATCCCTTCCCACCAATCTCCCTCCTGGCACCTATCCTTGTAAGTGGAACAAATGCTACACCTGACCTTACACTTCCTCCTTCACCACTATTCAGGGCCCCAGACAGTCCTTCCAGGTGAGGTGACTCTTCACCTGTGAGTCAGCTGGTGTGATATACTGCGTCCGATGGTCCCGGTGTGGCCTTCTATATATCAGTGAGACGCAACGCAGACTGGGAGACTGTTTCGCTGAACACCTATGCTCTGTCCGCCAGAGAAAGCAGGATCTCCCAGTGGCCACACATTTTAATTCCATGTCCCATTCCCATTCTGATATGTCTATCCATGGCTTCCTCTATTGTCAAGATGAAGCCACATTCAGGTTGGAGGAATAACACCTGATATTCCATATGGGTAACCTCCAACCTGATGGCATGATCATTGATTTCTCTAACTTCCGTTAATGCCCCTCCTCCCCTTCTTACCCCATCCCTTATTTAGTTATTATTCCACTTTTTTTCTCTACTTTTTTTCTCTCTCTGCCCCTCTCACAATCATTCACTCCTTGCCTGTTCTACATCTCCCTCTGGTGCTCCCCTCCCCCTTTCTTTCTCCCTAGGCCGGGGATCGGCAACCCGCGGCTCCGGAGCCACATGCGGCTCTTTTACGTCTGTGCTGCGGCTCGCTGTTGCTTTGGGAAATAATTGGTCAGTATTTAATTAAAATGTATTTTATGTTAGTTTGTTAGTTTTTGAAATGTAATTCTAAATTTGAAGATTATGGTGATCTTGTACAATCTAAATAAGACGTTGTGGCGACCCATTTCCTGACACATCCTAACCGGCTCACAATTAGCCAGCGTTCAGGCTAAGGGAGATAGCCTACGGGGGTTTGTGAGTACGTGTCTTTTGCAGCATCCGCACCCATGGGGGGCAGGTTGAGGGAGGCTTAAAAGCAAGGCTGTTTAGTTCGAATAAAGCTATCTTTGACTGCAGTTTACTGACTGCGTGTAGCACACCGCAACAACATGTTTTTATCGCTGGCTGTCCAGAGGGGAGGTGCTGAAACGCTTTGTCGCGTGTCTGGAAGAAGTGAAAACTTTCCTGGGCAGCAAAGGGCTCACCTTTCCTGAGCTGGAACAGCCAGAGTGACTGGAAAAGCTACACTTCATGGTAGACATGACAGCGCACCTGAACACGCTGAACACAGCTCTTCAGGGGTAAGGACGTACAGCCCTGCACATGTTGGAGGATGTTTTGGCATTCGAGCGCAAGTTGACAGTGCTTGACAGAGATTTACAGAAAGGCACATTGTCTCACTTCCCCAATTTGAGAGAGTTCAAACAAGGTCACGACATGATAAATTCGGAGTATTTACATTCTGCAATCATCGCAATGCAAACATCGTTTGGGAAACGCTTCTGTGAGTTCAGAGATTTAAAAAACACATTATCCTTCCCGGTCACTCCCCTAAGCATCGATCCATCCCTACTGAATACGACTGCATTGTCAGGTGTGAGTCAACCTGACCAAGTATGATAAATATTTTAATTGCCTATTATTTTACGTATATTCATATGTTTTCATTGTTCAGTGAAATAGTCCTTTTATTTTTCAGGTTGACAGCTGGCTGATGTTATTTTTGGTTTGCTGCTGGCAGCAAATTTAAGTTTGGCATTTTTCATAAATACAAGAAGGACTCAAATAGACGTTGAGTATTTTACTTAAAAGTAACCTTCAACCCAACGTCTTTTTTTCGGAGTTCAAAATGTTTTTGTTGCATGCAGAAATGTAATTTCGTTTTCTCTGCAGGAGTTCATCAATTTCATAAATGCAACACATTATAGTTTGTTTATACATAGCATAAAGGCAAAAAAAAACGTTGTATGCAGTGTTATTTCATTTTAATTGTCTTTCTTTTCTTTCTTTCTAAATCTTTTTATTAATATTAGTAATATGGACAGAATACAGATGATATATTGATAAAGAAATTACCAACATACACATTCCATTACATATGAAAAAAAACATACATAATAGTTACAATATAAATGAGTTTACCAAGACATAACCCATAAGATATATGTATGGACATAGTAAATCTAAATATTTCATAATGTATAATATAAAAAAAAACAGAAAAAAGAAAGAAAAAAATACAAAAAAAAATTTATATAATGCAAAACTAACTAATCTAATCTAATAACTATAACTAATAAGTAATATAAAAGAAAAAAAAAACAAACAAAAGAGAAGGAAAAAAAAGTGGGCTGTTTATAATATCTGACAAAAATAAGTATTCATCAATGTCGTCACTTCCGGTCCTCTCAAAATACATAAGCTAAAAGCTGGGAAATCAAATGTACTTGGCACAGGGTCATATTACATCATATGAAAATGTTGAATAAATGGATAGAATTCTTCAATTAGTTAATACATCATCGTTATGTGCCAAACATTCACTAATACAATTTAAGGTTGTACATAGGGCCCATATGTCCAAGGATAAATTAGCTCATTTTTACTCTCATATAAGTCCTATTTGTGATAGATGTCATTCTGAAATTGCGTCTTTAACTCACATGTTTTGGTCGTGTTCATTTTTGGAGAAATATTGGAAAGATATTTTTGATATTATTTCTGCGGTTTTGAATATTGATTTACAACCTCATCCTATTACCGCAATTTTTGGTTTACCAATGTTAGATTCACAGCATTTATCTTCTTCAGCCCGTCGAATGATTGCATTTCTAACTCTGATGGCTAGAAGATCTATATTGTTGAATTGGAAAGAAATTGATCCTCCCACTGTATTTAATTGGTTCTCTCAAACTATGTTATGTTTAAATTTAGAAAAAATTAGAAGTGGTACTTTTGAGACTTCTATTAAATTTGAAAAGTTATGGAGACCATTTATTCATTTTAAATGTCAAACGGGTTTTGCGGCTCCCAGTGTTTTCTTTTCTGTGGGAAACGGGTCCAAGTGGCTCTTTCAGTGGTAAAGGTTGCTGACCCCTGCCCTAGGCCTCCCATCACATGATCCTTTCCCTTCTCCAGGTGTTCATCCCTTTTGCCAATCAACTTTCCAGCTCTTAGGTTTATTCCTCCACCTCCTGTCTTCCCCCTCCCCCTCCCACTTTCATATCTCTTTCTATCTTTTCTTTCAGTTAGTCCTGACAAAAGGTCTCAGCCCAAAACATTGACTGTACTTCTTCCTGTGGATGCTGCCTGACCTGCTGTGTTCCACCAGTGTTTTGTGTGTGTTGCTTGAATTTCCAGCATCTGCAGATTTCCTCGTGTTTGCTTCTTAATTTTGTCTTTCTTCTAAGGCTGTTCATGCTTCCTGCTGTATCCATTCTTTGTTCTTCCTTCCAGCTCTGTATATCTAGACAAGCCTCACTGCTCTTGAAGACTGAAGCAATGCATTTTCACATTGTGTCAATCTTGTTTACTGACACATCCTCATCAAGGTCTGGAATCTGTTCTTGAGCTGTTTGGTGAATGTAGATCTCACACTACTATCATTGAGCTCCTCAACATCAAAACATATACTCTTGTCCCAGACCTTCTCAGCTTGAGTTTCATCATTGCTACAATGAAGTAATGATCACTTCCCGTATCGGCTCCTCTCTTCACCTTTACATCCTACAAAAATTATCTCTATGTACCATTGATCCTGTTGTTGCATCCACTGGATGAGCACCTTGTCAGTTTGTGAATTTCACAGTGTGGAAAGAGGGCCCCTCCTATGACCAGCTTGTTCATGGCTCAGAATTCCACCAGTCTTTCAAGGAATAAGCTGTATAAAACTCACCTTCCCAGAATCAGAAAATGGAGTTCGTTTTGACCATAAGATATTGCAGCAGAATTAGGACATTTGGCCTGTCAAGTCTGCTACACAATTTCATCATATCTGATCCAATTTTCTCCTCCACCCCAATCTCTTATCTACTTCCTGTGTCCCCTCATGCCCTAAACAATTAAGAACCAACTTCTTCCTTAAATATACATAAAGACTTGACCACCACAGCTGCCTGTAGCAAAGAATTCCAAAGATTCCTCCTCATCTCCATTATAAAAGGATGCTCTTCTGGTGCTGGGATAGGTTGCTGAAGAGATAACAGATACATTGGTCATGATTTTTCAAGAATCACTTGATTCTGGCATGCTCCTGGAAAACTGGAAGATTGCAAATACCACTCCACTCTTTAAGAAGGGAGAAGTGCAAAAGAAAGGAAATTATAGTCCAGTTGGCCTAACCTCAGTGGCTGGGAAAGTGTTGGAATCTATTATTAAGGGTGCGATTTTGTGGTACTTGGAGACTAATGATGAAATAAATCAAAGTAAGCAATGGTTTCTAATAAAGGGAAATCTTGTCTGACAAATCTGGTAGAGTACTTTGAGGTAGTAACAAGCAGGGTAGATACAGGAGTGGCAATGGATGTCATTTACTTGGATTTTCAGAAGTCATTTGATAGGGTGCCACACAGGAGGCTGCTTGACAAAATAAAATCCTATGGCATTACAAAAAATATTCTAGCATGGAGAGAGGAATGACTGACAGGTAGGAGGCAGCAAGTAGGAATAAAAGGGGTTTTTGCTGGTTGGCTGCTAGTGAATAGTGGTGTTCCTCAGGAGTCAGTATTGGAATCACTACTTTTCACATTGTTTGTCAATGATTTGGATAATGGAATTACTGTCTTTATGGGAAAGTCTGCAGATGATACGAAGAGGGGTATGTAGTCCTAAGGAAGCAATGCGGTTGCAGCAGGAATTAGACAGATTGGAAGAATGGGCAAAAAAGTGACAGAAGGAATACAGTGTTGGTAAATGTATGATAATGCATTTTAGTAAAAGAAATGATGGTGCAAACTATTATCTAAATAGAAAGAAAATTCAAACATCAGAGGTGCAAAGGGAATTGGGAGTCCTCATACAAGACTCCCAGAAGGTTAATTTACAGATTGAGTCTTTGGTAAAGAAGGCAAATGCAATGTTGGCATTTATTTCAAGGGGAATAGAATATAAAACCAAGGAGATAATGCTGAAGCTTCATAAAACACTAGTCAGACCACACTTGGAGTATCCTCAACAGTTTTTGGCCCCATATCTCAGAAAGGATGTGTTGTCATTGGAGAGAGTCCAGTGGAGGTTCACAAGGATGATTCTGGGAATAAAAAGGGTTAACATGTGAGGAGCATTTGGCAGCTTTGGACCCGGAATAACTGGAGTTTAGAAGGATGTGTGGAGATCTCATTGAAACCTACAGAATGTTGAAAGAACTAGAAAGGGTGGATGTGGAGAGGATGTGTCCTGCGGCAGAGGTATCTAGAACTATCGAGCACAACCTCAAAATTGAGGGATAATCTTTTAGAACAGAGCTAAGGAGGATTTTTTTTTTAGCCATGTGAATCTGTGGAATGCGTTGCAACAGACTGTGGTGGAGGCCAAAACCCTGGGTATATTTAAGGTGGAAGTCGATAGTTTCCTGATTGATCAGGACAGCAAAGGAAATGGTGAGAACGCAGGTGCATGGAGTTGAGTGGGATCTGGTATCAGCCATGATGGAATGGTGGAACAGACTCGATGGGCTGAATGGCTACATTCTGCTCCTGTGTCTTGTGGTTTATTCTGAAGCTGTGTCCTCTGCACTTAGACTCCCCCATGAGAGGAAACATCTTCTCCACATCCATCCTATCAAGGCCTTTCACCATTTGATGGGTTTCAATGAGGTTACCCAGATTTCAGATTTCTAGTGAATACAGACGCAGAGCCATTAAACGCTCTTCATATGTTAAGCCATCCAATCCTGCTTTTACTCTCCAGTTCTGCTGCTGTTTGTTGTGTGTTGTTCTGATGATCATTATGGGCATGCTATGTTGGCAGTGGAATGTGTGGCAAAATTTGCGGGCTGCCCTTAGCATTTTCTTATGGTGTTTTGGTTGTTAACACAAATGACGAATTTCACTATGTTTTGATGTGCATTAAAATTGTAAATATATTTAATCTAATATAACTGAACTGTACAGATGTACCGTGAAGTACATTTTGACTGGTTGCATCATCTGTTTTTTGACTGTGATGCAACCAGTTAGAATGCAACTTCACAGTACATCTGTATGTAAAGGGGGTTTCTTCTTTTTTCTTTGTTACTGATGGGAAAGGGTTTCTTTGTTTTGTTAAAAGCAGGAATGTTTCTTTGTTGCGAGAGAGTGCTGGGAGAATTGTATTCCTTTGTAAACCATATGATAATTAATGTTCTTTCTTCTGAGTCTATAAGCTTTTGTTGATGGGCTTTTGGGCAGATCGGCGTGAGGGGGTCGAGAGAGAGGACGCAATGCTATAAGTTGGGCGAGGAACGGACCACAAGCGGGGGTCCGAGGCCCGGAGGTAATCCGAGGAGGGGGGATGAAGCTAGAAGTGCTTGGTTGACCACTTTGAAGGGTTCTGAGCTGCGAGTCGAGGAGTTCGGAAAGGATCGAATGGTGGCCAGAAGACTTCAGTAATTGAGCTCCAACGGTTCTGCATGAAGTGGTTTGGACTTTGATAAGTTTGGCGCCTTTTCTTTATTTTTTCTCTTCATATATACTGTATCGTTATTAATCACTTAGTTATAGTAACCTTTATAAATTATACTTATTTAATCACTTATGGTGTACTGTCTGTTTTTTGGCGAGGCGGGGACATCACACAGCATCCATACCAGCTGATTACCCAGTTTGGCGGGGCCGAAGGCTGCTCCCCCTAGACGAGAATGAGCTGAGCGAGCCTGAGGCGACCCAGGGGGTTACATGTAGAAATTTACTGGAGTCTTCTTGATGTACCAAATCTCTTCAAACCCATGTACCCATTTAAGCATCTTATCCAGCTGCGTACCGTCTTGGGGATTGGTGAATCAGTTTTTTTTTAAAGTTCATGTGGTTTGCTACATCAGTGCCATGCCATTTAATTAAGGCTCCAGCTTTTGCTTAGTTCTGCCTTATTAAGACCAGAAAACATAGAAGAATTAAGGCAATTGGCCAATTGACTCTGCTCCACTTCTCAACCCAATTCTCTTGCCTTCTATCCATAACTCTTACTAATCAAGAAATCTGTCATTCTCCACTTTCAATATGTTCAGCGACTTGACCTTAAAAGCAATCTGTAACAATGAATTCCACAGATTCACCACACTCTGGCTAAAGAAATTCCTCCTCATCTTTGTTCTAAATTTTGGTGTGTCAAATATGTTGGCTGAATACTAATGGTAAGACTCTTGGCAGTGTGGAGATTTCCTGGTGGTGGCTGATGGAGTAACAACAATCTCCCATTGCTCCAACTCTAATTATCTTACTATTTCCAACCTGCCTTGAAGCTTCCTTTTTAAGTGTGATATTTTTTCATTATGGTTACATTAAGGGGTGGCAGAGGTACTAAAAAGGATGACTCCCCCTGCTTCTTTGGATTCTATTATGGATTTGCTGCAAAGTCATACACGAGAAGCCACTGAGAATTTTCAACAATCCAGCTCTGAATTTAAACAAATAGATAGTAAATTGGATTCTATTCAGCAAACTCATAATGAACAAGATAAACATATAAAAAATAATGAAACAATTTTGTTGTCTCTGGAAATGGAAGTGTATGAATTGCAAAAGCTTTGTGAAAAGCAGTCAAAGTCCAATCAAAAGTTAAAGCAGAAGATTATCAACATAGAAAATAGAAGTAGGAGGAACAATCTACTGTTTCTGGGTCTCGAAGAATTAATCGAAGGTAATCATTCTATGGAATTCTTTCCAAACTTTCTGTAGGAATTATTTCCAGAAATTTTGGCATCTTTGCCTGTGATTGATCGAGTTCGTAAGTCTCCCGTGTGTAGACCTCCTAACAGAGATAGACCAAGATCAGTAATAATTTGTTTTCATGAATTTAAAACAAAGCAACTGTTAACACGTGAATCTCATCGAAGAGGCATGATTGACTATCATGGTTGTAAGATTAGAATTGTTGAAGTTTACTCGCCTGAGGTTATGTAGGAACGTGCTAACCTTCAAAGAAGTTATGTCCAAGTTTTTTAACAAGGGTTTCAAGCCCTCCCTTCACTACCCAGCTCATCTCAGAATCACTCTTAAAAATGGTTCTTTTGAATGGTTTTGTTCAACTGCTGAAGCACAAAGGTTTTTAAAATCCAAAGACTAGTTGTTTAGTTTGTCCTTACATGAAGACACAAGATTAAGTGAGAAACTTTTAGTTCGCAAATCCCCTCAAAGGGGCATGATTCATTATAGGGTGGAATATTAAGATTATTGAAGACAATTCGCTTGAGGTTATGCAGGAATGTGCTGAGTTTAAACAAGCTTTGTTGGAATAGTTTAACAAGGGTTTTAGCACATCCCTTGGCTACCCAGTTTGACTGAGAATCTCATTAAAGATGGATCATTCGAATGGTTTTGTTTGAATGCTGAAGCATAAAGATTTTTTAAATGTGAAAGCTAACTGCTTAGCCTGTTTTTTCATGAAGATATAAGATTAAATGTTTAATGTCTTTCTGGATGAATAATTGTATCTTTTACTTTTGGTAAACCTTTGTAACTAATTTCCTTTTGTATTTATAACCTTGAAACTAATTGGAGCAATCAGCAGGATTTTTTTTGGGGGGGGGTCATCTGTAGTTGTAGATGCTGGATTTCTATTGATCGGTTTTCTTTCTTTGGGAGGTGGGCGGGGGGGTATGTTTTTTTTCTCAGAAGCTGTTTTCAAATTTTTTCTAGCCAACTTGTTGCTTGATTACCATTTCTCAAGGTTTATGGATTGGTTTTAACTTACATTTTTTCCCTTCCTTTAAATAATATTAAAAATGGACTAAACTATTAATTTATTCAGTTTTAACATGAAAGGGTTAAATCACCCTGTTAAACATAATAAGATTTTTGCTTATATTAGAAAATTTAAGGTCTCTATTACTTTTTTTTTTACAAGAAACTCACATACACAAATGTGAGAATCTACGTTTCTTTAGCCATTGGAATGGACTTTGTTTTCATTCATCTTTTCAGACCAAATCTAGAGGAGTTTCAATTCTTATAGATTATACATTTTCCTTTGTCCAACATAAAGTAGTGTCTGATACTAATGGACATTTTGTTATAGTTTCAGGAAAATTAAATAATAAATTAATAGTATTTGACAATGTATATGCCCCAAATGTAGATGATCCTGGATTCTTTGAATGTTTTGTTTTTCATTTTTACCAGATCTGAGTCCTTATTCTTTGGTGATGGGAGGAGATTTTAACTGCTGGCTAGACCCAATTTTAGACTGATCATCTTCTAAACCAGCATCTCTTAATAAATCAGCTTTGTTTATTCAAGATTTTTTATTTAAATGTGGTACTGTTGATATTTGGCATTTCTTACATCCTTTAGATGGGGAGTACTCATTTTTTTCCCATGTTCATCATACATATTCCAGGATTGATTAATTTTTATTGATAGCCAAATGATTTGATCAGTTTGACAATAAAGAGATTGCTGTTTTAGATCATGCTCCTGTATTTCTATCTTTAAATCTCCCTGGTCTTCCTCAAACAAACAGATTTTGGCATTTGGGTACAACTTTGTAATCTGATAAGGAATTTTTAGAGTTTCTAGAGAGGCATAGTATTTTGTTTTTTTGAAGAGAATAAAAAGGAGGAGACTTCTAATCTTGTTGTATGGGATACTTTCAAGGCCTATATTAGAGGACAAATTATTTCTTATCCTGCAAGTGTTAAGAATAAAGTTAATAAAGAAAGAATTGAATTAGCCATTCAATTGAAACAATTAGATCAAAAATATGCTATAGCTCCAGATCCTGCTTCATATAAAAGATGCGTTGAAATTAAAACTAAATATGATCTTCTGTTAACATATCCAATTGAAACTCAACTTGTTAAAGATAAAACTCAATTTTACATTCACGGAGATAAATTAGGCAAAGTATTAGCCAACCAATTAAAAACTTCTGTAGTTAAACAACAAATTAAAGAAATTTGCAAAACTAATGGTGACAGGACAACTGATCATTCTGGAATAAATGTTATCTTTAGAGAATTCTATTCCAAACTTTATATTTCTGATTCCCCTAAAGATAATACTGTAATGAATAATCTTCTTGATCAATTAAATATCCCTGAACTTTCTGCAGATAATTGTAAACAGATGGATCAACCTATTTCTTATGAGGAAATTGCCAAGGCTATACATTCATTACACTTGGGGAAGGCTCTGGGTCCAGATGGATTTTCTGGAGAATTTTATAAAGCTTTTTCTTCATTAATTATACTGCAATTACACTTAGTCTTTTTGGATTCTTTCAAATCGGGAAGCTTGCCTTAATCTTTCTATGAAGCCTCTATTTCACTTATCCTAAAGAAGAACAAGGACCCAACTGAATGCACTTCATATAGGCCAATTTCATTATTCAATGTTGATACTAAAATTCTTTCTAAAGTTCTGGCTCGTAAGATTGAAAATAATCTACCTTTTCTTATTTCTGACGATCAGACTGGATTTATTAAAAAAAACAACATTCCCATTTTAATATATGCCGTGCATTAAATGTTATTTACTCTTCCTCACAGGAGATATCAGAATGTGTGATATTCTTAGATGCTGAGAAGGCCTTCGATCGGGTTGAATGGAATTATTTATTTAAAACCTTAGAAAAATTTAACTTTGGACCAGATTTATTCAATGGATTAAATTACTTTATCTATCTCCTTCTGCTCAGGTTGTTACTAATTTTCAAAATTCCAAACCATTTAAAATTCATCATGGAACTAGACAAGTCTGCCCGTTAAGCCCTTTGTTCTTTGATCTAGCTTTAGAAGCCCTTGCCATTGCTTTTTGAGAATCTAATGATATCTGTGGTATTTTAAGGAGTGGCATTACTCATAAGACTTTGCTTTACGCTGATGATCTATTGCTGTTTATCTCTAATGTTGAGACCTCGTTACCTTGCTTACTTCCTTTACTCTTCCGTTTTAGCCAGTTTTCAGAATATAAATTGAATCTACATAAGAGTGAATTATTTCCTTTAAATAATTTGTATCAATTAATATTAATCTCCCTTTTAAAGTTGTAAGGAATCAATTTACTTATTTGGGTGTAACAGTCACTAAGACTTACAGGCACCTGTTTAAAGAAAACTTTCTTACTTTATTGAACCATGTAAGAAGGATATCATTAAATTGGTCACCTCTTTCAATATTGTTGATTGGATGAATTAATTCTATTAAAATGAATATTCTACCTAAATTTATATATATTTTGCAGGCTTTACCCGTTTTTATTCCTGAATCCCTTTTTGACTCTCTTGATTCTATTTTATCCTCTTATATATGGAAAAATAAACATCCACAGTTAAATAAAGTTCATCTTCAAAAATCTAAGTAGTCTGGAGGTTTAGCCTTACCTAATTTTAGGTTTTATTACTGGGCAGTTAATATATGATATTTTACGTTTTGGCTAAATTATATTAATCATGTAGACTGTCTGGTATAGGGTCTGTTTAGAAGCTAACTCTGTTAATAAATTTTCTATTATTTTTCTTCTTGGATCCTCACTTCCTTTAGTTGTAAGTAAACTAACTGATAATTTAATAGTTAAACATACTCTGAGGATCTGGATACAATTTAGAAAACACTTTGGTTTATTGAGATTTTCCTTTTCAAGTCCCATTTATTCCGATTTTTCTGAAACCCTCCATGACTCATTCAGTTTTTAAAGAATGGGACAGGTTGGTTAGTAAATATTTTTGGCATCTGTTTGTTGGAGTAAACCTTTTTACATTTGAGCAATTGTCAGCTAAATATAGCTTACCCAAAACTCACTTTTTTAGATATTTACAAGTCAGAGACTTTTTAAGATCTCAATTATGCACATTTCCTATAAGCTCAGTTAAGAAATTACTAGACATAATTTTTATTTTGACACCTAATGGTTCAAAATCTAATATTTATGTATGTTACTGGAGATGAGAAATGTTCTTTAGACGAAATTATGAATCTCTGGGAACAAGATTTACAGACATCGATATCTGAGGAAATTTGGAATGAAATTTTTTAATTGGTTAATACTTCATCGCAATGTGCTCGTCATTCCCTCTTACAATTTAAGGTGGTGCATAGAGCTCATATGACTAAGGATAAGCTAACTTGTTTTTATTCGGATAGATCTCCCTACTGTGTCAGATGTAATAATAGGAAAGCTTCATTAATTCATATGTTTTGGACTTGTCTGAATCTTGAAAAATATTGGAAGGAAGTTTTTCAAACTTAAACACAAAGTACACTGCAGATGCTGTGGTCAAATCAACATGTACAAACATGCTGGAGGAACTCAGCAGGTCGGGCAGCATCCGTGGATGCTGCCCAACCTGCTGAGTTCCTCCAGCGTGTTTGTACGTGTTGAGCTACTCAAACTTTTTCCTAACTTTTTAAAGTCAATTTTAAGCCTAACCCTCTGATGGCCCTATTCGGTGTTGTTGCAGGACAAGATATTAAGCTGAAAGCATCTGATTTATGTATAAAGAGCCTTTAGCTCTCTTATAGCTAGGAGGATGCTTTTGTTTACTTGGAAAGATGTTTTTCCTCCTACTCATGCTCAATGTTTATGTGACATTATGTCATGTTTAGATTTAGAGAAGATTCGTTGTTCAATTTCTGAATCTCGTCAAGACTTTCAAACATTGTGGGGACCTTTTCTGAATTATTTTCAAAATCTTCAATTTGTTGTTTAAACTCAGATTTTGGCTATTGTTAATTTTTATTATATGAGAAGGTATTTTACCTTCTTTTCTCCTTAATAAACAGTTACAGTCTTGGTAGGGGTTAGATTAATTTTTTTGTAATAAATTAGTATATTTCAATATAACTATTGATCGACTTACATGAATACGGGGTAAACACAACAAAATCTGCAGATGCTGGAAATTCAAACAACACACACAAAATGCTAGTGGAACACAACAGGCTAGGCAGTATCTATAGGGAGAACTGGCCCAAAATGTCGATAGTGCTTCTCCCTATGAATATGGGGTAATGAGATTGTTATAATGATTGACAGAGGATGAGAGGTGACCTGATAGACGTATATAATATAATCATGTGGATAGTCAGGGGCTTTTTCCCAGGGCTGAAATGGTTGCCACAAGAGGACACAGGTTTAAGGTGCTGGGGACTAGGTACAGAGGAGATATCAGGGGTAAGTTTTTGATGCAGAGAGTGGTGGGTATGTGGAATGGGCTGCCGGCAATGGTGGTGGAGGTGGATATGACAGTCATTTAATAGACTTTTGGATAGGTACATGGACCTTAGAAAAATGGAGAGCTATGGGTATGCCTAGTAATTTCTAAGGTAGGGACATGTTCAGCAAAGCTTTGTGGGCTGAAGGGCCTGTATTGTGGTGGAGGTTTTCAATGTTTCTAAATGGATGTCCTTCTATTTTGAGGCTGATCCCTCTAGCACTAAACCCCTCTGCCGTAGGAAACATTCTCACCATATTCAGTCTATCTAGGCCTTTCAATATTTATAGATTTCAACGAGATCCCCCCTCTTTCTTCTAAATTTCAGCTATCAAACACTCTTCTTGTATTAACCTTCATCTAAATCATTAACGTGTGTGTGTATATATATACACACACACACACACATATGCATTAATGATTTAGATGAAGAGATTTAAAGTAAAATTAGCAAATTTGCAGATGACACAAAGCTGGGTGGCAGTGTGAAATATGAGGAGGATGCTAGGAGAATACAGGTTGACTTGGACAGGTTGGGTGAGTGGGCAGATGCATGGCAGATGCAGTTTAATGTGGATAAATGTGAGGTTATCCACTTTGGTGGCAAGAACAGGAAGGCAGATTACTATCTGAATGGTGTCAAGTTAGGAAAAGGGGAAGTACAATGAGATCTAGGTGTTCTTGTACATCAGTCACTGAAAGTAAGCATGCAGGTACAGCAGGCAGTGAAGAAAGCTAATGGCATGTTGGCCTTCATAACAAGGGGAGTTAAGTACAGGAGCAAAGAGGTCCTTCTGCAGTTGTACAGGGCCCTGGTGAGACCACACCTGGAATATTATGTTCAGTTTTGGTCTCCAAATTTGAGGAAGGACATTATTTCTATTGAGGGAGTGCAGCGTAGGTTCACGAGGTTAATTCCCGGGATAGTTGGACTGTCATATGTTGAAAGATTGGAGCAACTGGGCTTGTATACACTGGAATTTAGAAGGATGAGAGGGGATCAGATGAAACATATAAGATTATTAGGGGATTGGTCACGCTAGAGGCAGGAAACATGTTCCAGATGTGGGGGGAGTCCAGAACCAGAGGCTACAGTTTAAGAATAAGGGGTAGGCCATTTAGAACGGAGTTGAAGAAAAAACTTTTTCACCCAGTGAGTTGTGGATCTGTGGAATGCTCTGCCCCAGAAGGCAGTGGAGGCCAATTCTCTGGATGCTTTCAAGAAAGAGTTAGATAGAGCTCTTAAAGATAGCAGAGTCAAGGGATATGGGGAGAAGGCAAGAACGGGGTACTGATTGTGCATGATCAGCCATGATCACATTGAATGGCGATGCTGGCTCAAAGGGCCGAATGGCTTACTCCTTCATCTATTGTCTATTGTCCAACCCTTTCATTCTCAAAATCATTTTCATGAACATCCTCTGGACCTTCTCCAATGCCAGCACATCTTTTCTTAAATAAGGGACCCAAAATGTGTCACAATACTCCAAGTGTGGTCTAACCAGTGATTTATAATACTAAGGTTTTATATCCTTGTTCTTGTATTCTAGTCCTTTTGCAGTGAATGCAAACATTGCATTTGCCTTTCTTACCAGCAACTCAACTTTTTGTTTCAGACTCCACTACTTGTACACCATCTGTATCCTA